>NW_007726162.1:148533-366726 GCF_000696425.1 Galeopterus variegatus
TTTTTATTTCCAAAAAGGGGGGCATTTTTTTTGGTTTTTTAATTTTTTTTTTTTGTAACTTTTTTTTTCTTTTTTTTTTTTTTTTTTTTTTTTTTTGTCTTTTTCCGTGTCCGGCAACGGATCGCAACCCTCAGTGTCGCCCCCGTACCGGACCGGGACCGGCAACGGGATCGCAGCCCTCGGTGTTGCTCCCACGCCTCGCTCAGCCAGTGAGCGGGAACCGGTCTGTATGTGGGATCCGAACCCTCGGCGGGAGCGCTGCCGCGCTTCCCAAGCGGTGCACTATAGCAGCAGTGCACCACCGGGCCGGCCCCTAACTTGATTCTCTTTTAAAAAAAACTTTTTGGCTCAGAGAATACAACCTATATATTTCTTTTTCAGTTCTTTATAATTTATTGAGACTTGTTTTAGGTTCCAGGAGATGGTCCTTTTTGGCAAATGTTCTATATGGACTAGGAAAAAGAAATGTGTATTCTTTATTTGTTTTAGAAAGTAGTTCATAAATGACACTTAGGTTTAGTTGGTTGATAATAATGTTAAAATTTTCTATATCCTTATTCTGTTTGCTTATGCTGTCAGTTTCTGAGGATTGTGTGTTAAAATTTCCAACTATCATTATGGTTTTTCCTATCTTTTCTTTGTAGTGCTCTCAATTTTTGCTTTTGAATATTTTTTATTTAAACAGCATTCTGTTTATATTATATGGATTTAATGTCTTATCTCTCTTACATAGTTTCTTCAGCATTCCATATTATATCTCTCCCTTGAGTTCTTTTTTTTTTTTCTTCTTCTGCTTTGTAGCTTTTGTTTAATATCATTATTATTAGGTTTCCTCCAGGGACTTGATTGTTTATATTTGAGTGAGGTGCAAAATTGCAGATTGATACTTGTATGTGTATAAATGGGGTTTTACTGTAGCATGACAGAGTTGGGATCTGGCTCTTGTTGTGGATTGACAACGTGGCAGTATTTGTAGCAGAATTGATCTGTTCCCTTGGTTTAGAGTTATAATTCTGTCTGTTCCTCCTGGAAGCCAAGTGTTTAGGAGGGATTACATTTCTCAACACTTGGAATGAAACTTCCACTTAAACCCCAATTTTCAGCACAGCACTCACCTCCTATTTTCAGGTTTATCGTATATGCCTAATTTAAAATATTTCCTGGAGGTGTATTCTCTGGGTGGCCACCAGAGTCAGGGAGAGAGAGCAGCCTGGCTAAGTAAACATCATCATAAGGAATTGTTATAATCACTGTCAATGAATGCCCCCCTTCCTGCCAGTCTCTTTACCAGCCTTTAAGAGTAAATAGTGACTCCGGTTTGTAAGCCTTTCCAGATTCTTGTAATGGGAATCAGCTTGTTTCTTGTTGAATTTCTTCCTACCAGGCTAATATTTTAGCTTTCTCTGTTTTATTGCTCATTTAATTTTCCTCAACCAAATTTTTGTCAACATCTCTCTTATTCCATTGCCTTTATCCTATGTTCTTGACTTTTCAATTACTTGATTGTGATTATAGTGGATTTTCCAGAGGGATCAAAGATAAGTTCATATTTATCCATATTTTAATTGGAGTCTTACTGCAGTGGGTGCATACATTTTATATTTTACTAAATACCATTATTTTGCTTTCCAAAGTGCTATACTGATTCATGTGCTAACTAGTAGTTGAAAATTTTTATTTCTTCACATCTTCACTAGTCCTCACCAGGTTTTGAGATTATCTGAATCTTTAAATTTGACCAATCTTATGGGTAAAAAGGGCTATGCAATTGTTGTTTAATTACCATTTGTTTGGCTACTGTTGTAGAAGTAGCTGTCACATAAGCACGAAGTCTGGTTATGCTGGCGGGGGATCCTTGGTAATTGTCCTTTACTCTTTCAAGCCTCTCAATAAGCACCAAGGAATGTTCTAGGGTTCATTTCCTCATTTTTCTTTCAGAGATGTTCCACTCCATCTCCTGCTCTGCTCCATTAGGCTCCACGTCATTTGTCCTTAGTGATAGCTCCACCCCCCTGACAGTCTCTTTTGGCATCCTCTGTTAATTCCATCACTGTCCAGCTGTGATAGCCACACAGATAACAAGGCTGAATGTCTTAACTTAAGGGCTGTAAGATTTGTGTGTGCGTGTGTATGTGAATTACTTGTTTACATCCTTTGCTCATACATATTCTGTTGTTTAATTGCCTTTTGACTTTGTCTAATCTTTGTAAACATTTACAATTTTGGTGTAATAAATCTATCCATCTTTCTCCTTATTATTTATGTTTTTGTCTTTTTAAAAACCTTTTCCAGTCCCAAAGTCATAAAAAATTATTAGGCAAAAATACAAGACTCAGTTTAAAGTTTGCTTCTTGTTTACAGCTGTTTGATTCATGTAGACTATATTTTTGTATATGATTCAAGGTGGAGACATAATTGTACTTTTCTTTTGGATGGCGAGTCAGTTTCCCCAGAAACTCTTAATAAATCATCAGTCCTTTCCCCACAGATGCCACCTCTATTGTATTCACTTACTCCTTCAACAGGTAGTCACTGTTTGATTCCCAATGGCCTCAACTAGTGCCCTTAAGACACGAGTACTCAAGGGCCGGCCCGGTGGTGCACTGCTACAGTGCGCCGCTTGGGAGCGTGGTGGCACTCCCACCGAGGGTTCGGATCCCACATACAGACCGGTTCCCGCTCACTGGCTGAGTGAGGCGCGGGAGCAACACCGAGGGTTGTGATACCGTTGCCGGTCCCGGTCCGGTACGGGCGCGACACTGACGGTTGCGATCCGTTGCCGGACACAAAAAAAGACAAAAAGGAAAAAAAAAATTAAGACACGAGTACTCAAAAATAGACTGACAAGTTACTTGTACTTCTAAAGCGTGTGTTCCAAGGGAATCTCTAAAGTCCCTGCCTGAGCATTTCTTCTGGGAAACTTTTCCTTACTACATATTCCCCTTTTCATCCCATTCTTACCTACCAATGTTGTGGTGGTACAAGGGAGAGGATGACCGAGTCCATTGTTCTGCGTTGCATGATTTTGATAACATGCAAATCTTCTTTTCTCAAAAATAGCTTCATTGAGGTATAATTGATATAGAAAAAAATGGACATATTTAATGGGTACAATCTGATGAGTTTGGAAATATGCATACACTTGTGAGACCACCACCATAATTAAGATAATAAACATACCCATCACTTCCAAAAGTTTCCCTCTGCCCCCTCTCCCCACCTTTTTGTGGTAAGAATACTTAGCATGAGATTTACCTTCTTAACAAATTTTTAGGTGTATAATACATTTTCGCTGACTATAGGCAGATCTCTAAAATGTATTCACCTAGTGTAACTAAAACTTTATACACACTGAACAACAGCTCCACATTTCCCCAACCTCCCAGTTCCTGGCAACCACTATTCTTTTTTCTGTTTATATGGGTTTGACTATTTTAGATACCTCATATAAGTGGGGTCATGCAGTATTTGTCCTTCTGTGTCTGGCTTATTTCTCTTAACATAATATCCTCCAGGTTTATACATGTCGTCTCATATAGCACGACTTCCTTCCTTATTAAGTCTGAAGAATATTCCGTTGTACGTATATAACACATTTTAATATATTGATTTGTTGATTTACACTTAGGTTGTTTTCATATCTTGGCTATTGTAAATAATGCCACAGTGAATATGACAGTGCAGATAATTCGAGATCCTGATTTCAGATATTTTGGATATGTACCCAAAAGTGGGATTGCTGAATATGGCAATCCTATTTTTAATTTTTGAAGAAACTAAACTGTTTTCCATAGTGGCTGCACCATTTGACATTCCCACCAAGAGTGTACAGGATTTCAATTGATCCACATCCTTGCCAACATTTATTATCTTTTTTTTTTTTTGATAATGGACAACAGGTATATGAAAGGGGCTCAGCATTACTAATCATCAGGGAAATGCAAACCAAAACCATGGTGAGATGTCATCCTACACCTGTTAAGATGGTTATTACATATATATCTTGACTCAGTCACGGGAATTGTGTCTTTTTAATCTTTATTCCCCAAATCTAGCATGGTGCTCATATGTGAATAACTGGTCTAGAAATGTTGTCCTAAAATTTGACCTAAATATGATTTCAAAAGGGCTTTAAGAATGATAAGGCATGAAACAAACAAAATTAAACTATGTTTTGAATTCCCTTCTTCAGTACTAAGTTACAGAGAAGAGTATATTTTAATTACATATTTGCTTTCACTTAAGTTAGGGTAGCTGTAAATCATGAATGTTCAAAATGAATGTTCATTCATGAATGCTCATGAATGTGCTTATCTAGAACAAATATTACTCTGGATAAAAAAATAGATACACAAATATAATGCTAATGGTATACAATATGGTCTATCATAAAATTTCTGTATGTTTACACATGCACATGATAATGGGCTACATTTGACAATGGGTTAAATTTGATTTCTCCATTAGAAACAATTAGTACAGAGTATTTAACTGATTATAGCTATAATGTCGTTATTCAAACACACACATAACACTTCCCCACTCCCCCAACACACACCAAGATGGGAAGTTTTCTATTAAGTAAGTTTGAGAAAATTTAAAATTTTCTGGTTCAGGACTTTTCAGAGCCAACTCCAAGTAGCTTCATCAAAATATTTAATGTTGGTCCTACCCCACGAACCCTCAGTGATAAGAGATAAAATGGAAATATAACATGGTGATGGGAAACCAACTTAGATTATCTTATTTATTTGTACAATTATTTGTCATCTGTCTAACTTATTCACTGTTATATTTCCAACAGCTGCAATAGTGCTTACCGATGAATAAACATGCAGTATGCAAACAAGTGCTATTACAATATTTTATTAAAGGAGAGGGAGGTATATATTGATCCAGAATGGGAATTATTTAGTCCAAAATAAATGTCTTGAATGCATAGATGCTGTAATTGGATAAAGCTAAAATTCCACTACTCTATTGAGGCCAGGTATCAAGTGACACTTTTTAAACTGAAAATGCGATTAAGAGTTGAAAAGGGATTTAAACACTTTGGAATTTGGGTATGCCAAGCCCAAATCATTGAATTTTTTATATACAGATCCAGTAAAGCAGATAGAAAATAGGAGAATTGTGAATAAGAACCATGGCTCTAGTTACAACTATGTCACTGTAATATATTAGCCAACGAGGCATGATTTTCTTACTTATAAATGCAATAAGAATATTTGCCCTTTCTTCATTACAGATTGTTGTAAGAATCGAATACAATTAAAATACATATATCCTTATTCTTTCTTTCTTTATTTTTATTATTATTATTATTATTTTTTGTCTTTTTCGTGACCGGTAAGGGGATCACAACCCTTGGCTTGGTGTCGCCCGCACCGCTCTCAGCCAGTGAGTGCACAGCCATTCCTATATAGGATCCGAACCCGCGGCGGGAGCATCGCTGCGCTCCCAGCGCCGCACTCTCCCGAGTGTGCCACGGGGTCGGCCCAATCCTTATTCTTTAATAATCTATTACAAGTAACATTTCCTTACTACAGTCAACATTGAAAACAGTGAAAACCAGAATGTCACGGTGGCAGGTGTGGAGCTGGGCCACTTGGGTCTCCCTTAAAAGAACTTGCTAACTAGCAAATTAGTAAACTGCTTCTAGCTGCAGCACCTTCTAGATATGCCCCAGCATTTGAAGGTCAGGTTTCTCTCCAGGGCAGCCTCAGGCAACGACTTAGCATGGTGGGGCACTGAAACCTGGCCATGTCTGACCAACGTGAGACTCTCCGGTATGGGCAATCTTTTCTCTGGATCTCACCGTGGGCTGGCCAAGACTCCCAGAGCTGCGTCTCAGTCTCATGCTTTCTCTACTTCTCCTCTTTCCCTCTGTCTTCTCACAGGTGGCAGTCTGAAAGCTCTCTCTGTCTACCTCTGTTCCTTCTCACCTTTATCTTTTTCAGGCATAAACCTCCAATCAGTGTTTTCACTTTCAACTCGGTCTTTTTTCATTTCTTTTAAAATTTATTTATTTATTAATACTACTATTTTTTTTTACTTTCTAAGATGTTGTGGAGCAGTTGGGGGGGATGGGGAGAGGGGAAGGAGGAGGAAAATAGGGGGGAGGAGGAGGAACAAGGGGGTTGTGGTTGAGGCCCTTGGCACCACACTTATTCTAACAGGGGAGACCAGGGGGCTTCTGGCAGTGGCTCAGTCATTGCTAGGCTGGATGCAGATGTCAGGGGAGTGTAGCCGAAGTCCCTGGCACCCCACCACCCCAGCTAGGGAGCCTGGGGCACTGCCAGTGGTGGCTCAGTGGTCACGGTTGGGCTGGTTGTGGATGTTGGGGATGTGTGGCTGAGGCCCTTGGCTCCCCACTGCCCCAGCTTGGGAGCCTGGGATGCTGTTGTCAGTGGCTCAGTGGTCATGGCCCAGCTGGTTGCTGGCATGGCAGAGCCTGTTGGCCCCATACAGCCTCAGCTCTGTAGCCCAGGGTGCTTCCAGCTTTGGCCTGTTGGTCATCACTGGGCTGGGTGTGGTCATCAGAAGGGTATGGTTGAGGACCGTGGCTGGAAGCCCCTGGACTTCCGGTCCTTCTAGGTTTTATAGGTGTTCTTTGGTGGTGTTAGACCTTTACTGGTTAACATCAAACTTTGTCTCTGATCTGTGGATATTTTGTTTTTTCTTTCAGTTCTCTGTTGGATTATTTACTGTTTCCACCACTTAAACTCTGCACTGGAACTAATTTGTTGTCCTTTGCTTACTTCTAAAATGGGGGAACTTCCTGTGGGGACCAGCACTTCAGCCCTGTAGTTGAGTTAAATTGTTGCTTTGCTGCTGATTCCCTGGAGAAGGCTTTATTTGCAGCTCAGGTTTTAATTGTTGACCTTGTATGTACTTCCAGGTCTTGTGAGTTCCAGTACACCTAGATTATGTGGAAACTCTGGTCTGGGCCTGAGTCTTTTCAGCAAACTGCACCCCCTGCAGTTCTGGATTCCTGAACAGTCTCCACTGAGTGGGCCTGTGCTGATTGGAGGGCAGATCAGCTGTCCTTGCTGTGCCCCAGTGTTCCCCTGGTGGGACCATCTCCCCCACTGCCCACACTCCAAACACTTCCCATGGGACAGGCCATGCACCAGTCTCTTGCTATGACTCACTGGCCTTTGAGCGGCTCCTATTTTCAGTTGTCTGTGGCTCCTTGCTCCTATGTGGGTACACGGGAACACTGTCAGTGGTCTTGCTGGCCTGGGGGCCACCAAGGCCCACCTCTCTCCTGCTGCTTCCAAGCAACTTCATGCTGTGGCTTTTGGCAGCTCTTGATCCATGTGTCACCACCTCAAGTCTTGAAGTGTCCAGGACTCAAAATGATGGGAGCAATCCTTTCTTTCTGTCATCGTGGCTTCGCCTGCCTTCATGAACTCTGTAGGTCTCCAGCTTGGCTGTTGTTGCTTTTTAATAGTTGTTTATTGGTTGATTAGTGGGAGAGAGGGACTCTGGGGACCACCTATTCCACCATCTTGACTGGAAGTCTCAACTCAGTCTGGGAGTCTGAGTTTCAGAAAACCCAAATAACATGGCCCCTCAAATCTCAATCATCTGAAATAACCCTTGTCAGTATTTTGAATTTCATGTTTCTTTTCAGAGATTTTCATGTGTGTAAGCATTGTGAGATTTTAATTTCAAGATGCTTGCTTTTTCTTTCTTTTTCTTGTTAGAACTACATCATGCATTTATGAAGAAGATGTGATAAAGAACCTCTTTGCTAACCACCACCTGACATTTATCTACTTTAACAACAGCAATACTTGAGGAGATTCAGAAACATTTCCTGAGGACACAACATTGAAGATTACAGTGCTGGTGAATTAGTGAATTGGGCAATCTCCCAATAGCTTTTTAGCATGAGGGTCAGATTCTTGCTGCACATGAACCTACAGCCTCTCTGTAGAGTCTGTGTGTCCACACTGGCCTGGACTTGCTGAAGTTCAGTTAAGAGTGACCAGCAACTCTATTACCTTCAGCTCCAACTAGCCTGCTCCTTAGTAGTCAAGCTCTAACTTAAACACTCTTGTTTCTTGGTTCCTATGTAATCCTGTGCAGGCGTACTTTAAGGTAGACTCGGTTGAGTATCAAGAGTTCCAACTTAACAAGGAGACTCTTTATCAACTGCTCCCAATCTAACTTAGAGGCATCACTTCACACTGACCTTGTGAAAAAAGAGCACCTGAACAGGTATTTAGTTGGCAGGTAGATGCTAAGAGCTCTTCCCAGAGAGCATATTGTTTGCTATTTTAGAGAATAGATAGTCCCAGGCATTGTTTATGTTATTTTCATTTGATTCTCTCTTGCCTTTTAATTCTATTTGGCTTCGTTTATACATTAAAGCTACAATTATATCAACCCCCATGAATTTCACACGTAGGCTTTGGTAACATTTGAAGTCATTGTCTACATTAATTTCAACAGTAGCTCTTTTTTTTCACCCTTAACTTACCCCACTACAAGAGTTTATTTATTTTAAGGCGGGTAAATCTGTATTTTCAAATTGTTTCTCTCTCTCTATGTTTTTAAATATAGCTTTTTAACTTGATTTTAAAATTCCACAGGCCAGGGAATGTACCTGGGAAGATGTGCCTGCAGGGGGCGAGGCAAAATAGACTACAATTGGGTTCCCTTATACTGAGTGAGATCAATAACTTCTTTGAGCCTCCACTTCCTCATCTATATTGTGAAATAGGAATAAAACTAAATCCTCTTAACTTTGAGAGGGGAGAATATCATGACATGTGCAATGCTACTGCAATTTGAGGACAGTTCTCTATCTTTGAATGGAAGTTCACAATTGGAATTGTTAAAAAAAACTACTTTCTCCCAGTTCTAAGCTTGCTTTAAGTCTGGAATAGGATATAATCTTCTGAGTTCCTTACTATGAATTTGCTAATTCCATGTGGCTTAAAGCTACGCTAAACAGAGAATGCTGGAGACTGGTTCTGTGGCCATTTCACATCCTAGCAAAAGTATTTCCAATTTCTGTCTCTAAGGTAATATTCACAAGGGCTCTTTCCTATTTTTCTTAATATTCACATTTCTTTCCTATAATTGAATTTCCAGGATTATAAATAAAACAGAGCTAATATTCACCAACGTATTTAGCATGAGGAATCATCCATATATTGCAAATGTGCAAATCCAAACAGTTCTGACATAAAGGCAGCACGGCATCTTGTAAAGGGCATAGACTTGGTAATCTCATATAAATGTGTCATGTGCTGGCTGCAAAAATTTAAGCAATAGCCTCTTGTAACCTTTGTTGCTCATCTATAACATGAACATAATGACCATGTTTATAGCTTTTCCTTTAGAAGATCCTTTTTGAAAGCTAGTTTTTGCTTTTGCATCTTATAAATATTTCCTCTGTGGTTTGGGCTTTCAAAACTATGATTGACTTTCCAGTTTCCATTATAAAATGTTTTTCTTTTCTACAGACTTGATTGTCATCCCTTGAAGCCACAAAAGATAACATTTTGAAATAAATGAAAAATGATAGAAGCATTGATTCACTGTACTGAGGATAAAACAAAGACCAGGCTATCACTGTGAGAAGCGTCTGGTGAGTGTGAGTGGCTGGGTCAGGTAGCACTGTTCCCTGTGCACTCCTGTTTTATCTTTCCCATCAATTAGTATAATAGGAAAATACTTGTAGTGTTCGATGATGTCTTCCACTGAATCAAACTTCTGGAACACAAAAATAAAAATAAAAATAAATAGTTAACGATTTTTTTTTTTTTTTTAAGATGACTGGTAAGGGGATCTCAACCCTTGGCTTGGTGTTGTCAGCACCACGCTCAGCCAGTGAGCAAACCGGCCATCCCTATATAGGATCCAAACCCGTGGCCTTGGTGTTATCAACACTGTACTCTCTCGAGTGAGCCACGGGCTGGCCCCAGATAGTTAATGATTTTTAAAAAATTTTTTGTGTGTCTGCAGGTTAAAGTACAGCTAAGATGCTTTGTTTTGCTTAGGCAAGAGGTGAACTCATTTAACAATTTTTTGTATTGTAAAGGAGTGTCAGAAAGAGTTTTTTTTTTTTCCTGAGGATGTGGCAAACAAGTTCTTAAAAGATGGGTGATAAGAATAAGATAACAAGGGAGAATAAAAGTGGTCCAGCAGACCAAAAGTGAACCCTACGACAGCTCTGTAAGTTTGCTACCCCCAGAGTTTTCCCCAGAATCAGATCACATTGGTCAAGCTCCACTCTGTTGTTGTCACAAATGGGTTAATTACACAGCTGTCAGTCCCGTGGGCTCTCTGTCTCCTCCCTGACCTTACCTCTAACTGTGACCAACCAAAGTGTAGAAGAGTCAGGCTTGAACTTAGTCAATCGGTTAGGTTAGAAGTGCCTGCAGTGAACTTTCCGTCCTGCAAACCTTCTTGTTTTAACAAATTGTAGTATACACAGAAAAAGCGGTGATGACCACAAGGTGGCTGGTAGTCCTTAGCCAATTTAGATTTCTTCCCTGAGCTTCCTGTGAAATAACAAGGTGACTACAGATCTCAATGTTTGTAGAGAAATACAGCTAAAATGCTATGGCAGTTTGATGGAGAGTAGGATTATTTCAGGTTTAGGGGAATCTGGAACGGCTTTGTCAAGGATATAGACTTGTACGTTATGGGTGCTTCTACATAAGTAGACAAGGAGGGTTTAGAGATATTAAAAGCAGAGGATGTACAGAACATGTACAAGGAAGGGTGTTTAGAAGACTGGAGCATATACAGTAATTCTGAGTAGAGGAGCCTGGGTGAGTTCCTGAAGGGGAATATTGAGAGATAACTAGGAAGAGCCTGCTCAACCTACCTCCCATGCCTTAGACAACTTTGATCCTCCTTACAAGCCTGTGATGTAGGCAGGGCAGGTGGAAATATCTTCTCTGAAGGGATAAAAGAATTTCAACGCAGAGAAGTGGACTGACTTGCTCAGAGGTACACAGCTAGAGGGCCAGGAGCAGGAGTGAAGCCACAGTTTTTTGGATGTGTGCTTGTTTTTTCCATTATACAACTTTGCCTATGGTGTGTGAGCTGTGGTGTTCAAAAGACCAGGTAGAGACGGCACAGCCTGAAGGAAGGCAGCCACTCTGGGAGCTACCTTGATTCTACTTGAATTTTGTCTATTCCCTCTGCCCAATGCATCCTAGGTATAGAAATGTTGGAAAGCCTCAGAGACATTCAACAGGTATGACATTGATGGGGTCTGTGTCCTCATGGAGCTTACATTCTGGGGGAGAGGGTGCAGACAGAAAATAACTTCCTATACAAATAATTTTATTTTGGAATAGATGATGTCGGAATTATCAATTCAGGGCTCAAGACTTCGCCAGATCACCCAGGGGTCTTCCCTTGAGGGACACATGTGGCTGCTAGGATGGAAGATTGTCTTTTATTAGAGGAGAACTAAGTTGAAATGGTGGACACCTGTAACCTCCATGGCCATGTGACAGTATCAAGAGCAAACAGGCACCATGCTGTGGGCAAAAATTGGGGGAAGGAAATGTAGGGTAACATTTCTTGACATTAACCAGTCCCTGGTTCTACTGCATTCCTGTCCTCTCTGATTACTTGAGTTAACAAATCTTCCCCTTCGCTCACCTGAGCTCATTTGAGTTGGGTTTTGTTTTTTCATACCAGGAGTCCTAATTAAATCTGTAAGTGACTCACCCCCTCTGAACCTTTTACTGAATTTGTTGCAGAGTTTTCAATGAGATAACCTATGTGTCAGCCTGTCTTAGTTTGTTTGGGCTGCCATAGGAAAATGCTATAAACTTGGTAGCTTATAAACAACAGAAATTTATTTTTCACAGTTCTGGAGGCTGGAAGGTCCAAGATCAAGGTGCCAACAGGTTCAGTGTCTGTGGAGGAACTGCTTCCTGGTTCATAGATGGCACTTTATCACTGAGTCCTCACATGGTGGAAAGGGCAAGGGCCTCTCTGAGTCTCTTTATAAGGGCACTAATCCCATTTGTGATGGCCCCACCCTCATGACCTCATCAGCTCCAAAGGCCCTACTTTCTAATACCATCACCTTGGGGTAGCATTTCAACATATGAATTTTTGGGGGACAGAAACATTTAGACTATAGCATGGTTTCTAAGAGGTTTACAATAAATGAGTTGCTACCTGATGCTAAGGTAAGGTAGTTTCCAATTGTCCAGTGGGGATCATAACTGTTGTACTACAGTAGGGGAGTCACAAAAAAAGGGCCTGTGGAGCCTCAGTGCCTGAGTCCAAGGCCCACGTCTTCCCTCCCAGCTTCTAGCTGTGTGACCTGGGGCAGGTTTCTTATCCTCTCTGTCTCAGTTCCTCTATCTGTGAACATGGCCAGGGACCACCTCTGAGGTTCACTGTGAGGATTATTCAAGCTGGTGCATATATAGCATTTAGAAGAAAGCCTGGTGCATGGCAAGTGCTCAGTAAATGCCAGGCATTGCTATGACTCCTTCTTTCTAGGTTTGCCAAGAACATCATGAAAAAGCAATGAAACCACCAGGAAACTTTATTGACTATTATCGCAAGCCTTTTAGGAAGAAAGGACGTTTCTGCATTTCATTTCCGGTCATGAACTAGGGATAGCATTTTCTTCCTCTTTCTTTGCACTTGGCAGAACAAAAAGTGATTAATAAAGAAACTTTTCATGTAGAACTCTTCTACAAAATTGGTTAAACCACATTGTTAAAAGGCAGTCTTCTTTCCTGGTATTAATTTTCAGAGGGAAAATATTTGCTTCATATCCTTATTCTTGTTTTCTTTAGGATTGTCCCCAAACAATAAATTCAGTATTAATTGTCTTATCAATCTACTACATGGATGACATTTTATATAAAATTGTAATTTTAACAGGCAGTGGGAAGTAAGGCAGGTATAGTTAATTATGATGTCATTTCTTATTTTTGGCTTTGGATGATGAGCCCACAAATGAAATATTGCCCTAAAGAGATTTTAAGAAAATATTATAATTAAGCTCTTACTATTCTATTAAGTTATTTTTTCAGGTGTACAGCAAATATAAGCCTAATATTAGATCTTAAAATCCATGTAAACCTTTTATGTTCATCCTATATACAAACTATAGGCAATGTTTCCTTACCAAAGTTAATACAGCTGTGTGGGTACACAGAAAGATGGGAGTGAGAGAAAGGGAAAAAAGATAGAGAGAGATGCCAAGACAGAGGGAGGAGAAAGAAGCAGACAGGGGACGTGAAGAATAAACCCATGGGTTGTTTGTCTCTGTCTCCTAGTCTTTAAAGTTTAATTAATCAAGTAAAAGTCTATCATAATTTTCAGAAACCTGTATACATTTTTAGAACAAGGAATGTTGTGGTAATCAAAATTGCTCCCTTCTCTGAGCTTTTACAGAGATGTTAGCAAAAATGACAGATAAAACTTAGATGGAGGGCTGATGTTAGGTAGCAGGTGGAGCTGTGTAGGTTGTAAAGGCAGGTGCCTGCCTGGCTGGCTGGGGCCGGTGTCCGACCATTCTCGCTCTTGCTTAGGTGCATGCACAGATGGGCACAGATTAACAGGGTATTTCACTGGGTGGCAGTGACTCCACCTGACTCCGTTCTGCATTCCCATAAGGAGCACTGAGTCTAGTGTAGTGTAGCCATAAAATGAATGACTGTCCAATAAATGAGTAAATGAGCAAAGGGGGCTGAATGCTGCCACCTCCCCCTACATGCCCCACCCCCAATACTTCCATGCTGTAATCCAAGAATCTGTGACTATTACCATACATGTTAAAAGAGTCAATATCATGCTACATCGCAAAGCATGGGATTAATTTAAGGATCATGACAGGCAGAGCTTATCCTAGGTTATCCTGGTTGGCCCCAGAAGCAATTGTGTGTGTCCTTATAAGACAGAAGTGTGAGAGATTATAATCAGAGGAGAAGGGGAGGCCATGGGACCACAGAGGCAGAATCTAGAGTGATGTGACCATAAGCTAAGGAAGCCAACGGTTGCCGACAGCCACCAGAAACTGAGAGAGGCGAGAGAGGCCCGGGAGCTGCCATGACCCCCACGTGCCCCAAGATGCCAGTGCATGCTGGAGCAGGTAGGTGCCGACACGGGACCACCCCAGCCCAGGCAAGTGCACGCTGCCAGAGAGGCCCCTGCAGAGAGGCCTGGGAGCTGCCACGATCACCACACATCCTGAGATGCCCATGCGTGAAAGCAGGTAGGTGCCACTTCTGGACTCCCATCTCAGTCCAGTCCCCATGGCCCAGAGAGGCCTGATCCTCCCACCCACAGGCACTGAGGCAGCTGTACTAAATTGGCAGTCCCAGCAGGATCCTAGCCAAACCATAGGGTTGAATGAATGGACCATGAAATCCCCTGCCACAATGACTAAATGCCAAAGGAAAGATACCAGAAATATGAAAAACCAAGGAAGTACACCACCAAATGGTAATAATAACTCTCAAGCCCTAGATCCCATAGAGCAAGAAGCTCTTGGAATGACTGACAAGGAATTTCGAGTGATAATTCTAAGGAAAGTAAATGAGATACAAGAAAACTCAGTTAAATAACATGATGAAATGAGGAAAAGTATACAGGACCTGAAAGAAGAAATGTACAAGGAAATCAATGCCCTGAAAAAGAATGTAGCAGAGCTTGTGGAGCTGAAGATTCATTCAATGAAATAAAAAACACAACTGAGAGTCTAACCAGCAGGCTTGAAGAAGCAGAGGAGAGAATTTCTGACCTTGAAGATCAGCTTTTTGAAATAACACAGGCAGACCAAAAAAAAAAAAAAAAAAAAAAAAAAAAAAAAAGAAAGAAAAAAGAAAAAAACAGAAAAAAGAATTTAAAACATTGAAAGAAAATCTAAGAGAGATATCAGACAACCTTAAGCCCTCAAATATCCGAATCATGGGTATTCCAGAGGGGAGGAAAAAGGAGATTGCATTGAAAACATATTCAACAAAATAATGGCAAAAAACTTCCAAGGTAGAGGGAAAGACACAGATCTTCAGAAGACACAGATCTTCAGATTCAGGAAGCTCAAAGATCCCCAAATATATTCAACCCAAAAAGATCCTCTCCAAGACATGTTATAGTCAAATTGGCAAAATTCAAAGACAAAGAGAGAATCTTAAAAACTGCAAGAGAAAAGCATCAAGTCACCAATAAGGGAGCCCCAATCAGACTAACATCAGACTTTTCACCACAAACCCTAAAAGCCAGAAAGGAATGGGATGACATATTCAAAATACTAAAAGACAGAGATCACCAGCCAAGAATACTCTACCCTGCAAGGCTATCCTTCCAAAATGAAGGGCAAATAGTATATTTCTCAGACAAACAAAAACTGCAGAAATTCACTGCCACATGACCACCCTTACAAGAAATTCTCAAGGGAGTACTGTGTTTGGTACCCAAAAAGTCACCACTGCCATAAAAACTCAAGAAAAACCACAACCAATTAGTAAAATAAAAATGCTAAAATGAAGAGAAAAAAAAAGTTTATCTATCACCCTAAGAAAGCAACAAATACAGAAGACAAACAGTAAATCAGAAAGAAAGGAACAAAAGACACTTAAGACACCCAAACAAAAATCAATAAAATTCTAGGAGTAAATCAACACTTTTCAACAATAACTCAATGTGAAAGGATTAAATTCCCCACTCAAAAGACACAGACGGACTGACTGGATTAAAGAGATGGACCCAACTATATGCTGCCTTCAAGAGACTCATCTCACCTATAAAGACACACATAGACTAAGAGTGAAAGGATGGAAAAAGATATAGCATGCAAATAGAAATGAAAAACGAGCTGGAGTAGCTATTCTTATATCTAATAAAATAGGCTTTAAACTAAAAACCATAAAAAGAGATAAAGAAGGCCACTATATAATGATAAAAGGACTTATCCATCAAGAAGACATAACAATCATAAATATATACACACAACGTTGGAGCAGCCAGATTTATAAAGCAAACACTATTAGACCTAAAGAAGGAGAGAGACACTAATACCATAATAACAGGGGACCTGAACACTCCACTATCAATATTGGACCGATCATCTAGGCAAAGAATTAGTAGAGAAACACAAGACGTAAACAATACTTTAGACCAATTGGACTTGGCAAATATCTACAGAACATTCCATCCAACAACCTCAGATCATTAGCACATGGAACATTCTCCAGGATAGATAACATGTTAGGTCACAAATCAAGTCTCAACAAATTCAAAAAAATTGGAATTATCCCATGTATTTTTTCAGATCACAGTGCAGATAGATCTACCATATGACCCAGCTATCCCACTGCTGGGAATATACCCAGAGGAATGGAAATCATCAAGTCGAAGGTATACCTGTTCTCCAGTGTTCATTGCAGCACTCTTTACAATAGCCAGGAGTTGGAACCAGCCCAAATGTCCATCATCAGATGAGTGGATAAGGAAAATGTGGTATATCTACACAATGGAATTCTACTCTGCTATAAAAAAGAATGAAATACTCCCATTTGGAACGACATGGATGGACTTAGAGAAAATTATATTAAGTGAAACAAGTCAGGCACAGAAAGAGAAATACCACATGTTCTCACTTATCTGTGGGAGCTAAAAATAATTAAATAAATATACAAACAAACTGGGTGGGGGACAGGATGAAGACCCAACCACAATTCCTTGAAGTTGTTAAGACAAGCGAACAGATATGAGGTTGATGGGAGGGAGCCGGTAGAGGGATGGGGGAGGGAGAATTTGGTAAAGGGATACAAAAATCAATCACATTGTATATTGATAAAATAAAATTAAATTTAAAAAAAAACATGAATCTGGAAGAGGCAAGGAAGGCTTCTCCCCTAGAGTCTCCAGGAGCAGTTTGGTTCTGCTGATACCTTAACTTTGGACTTCTGGACTCCAGAACTCTGAGAAAATAAAGTTCTGTTGTTTTAAGCCACCAAGTTTGTGGTAATTTATGATCACAGCCTTTGGAAACTAATACTATGTGTAATCCCTACATCTGAATTCAGACATGAATTTCTAGCCACATGGCTAACTGAATGACCCATGTACTTAATATACAGCAAAATGGAGCTTCCCAGGTTATTCTTTGCAGATGTGTGTGGGTTTTCTCGCCAGCTGTGCTGAGAGGGGTGCAGACATGCGTGCCTTCCCTGGGCCCCATCCAGGCTCCTCCTGGACTCTTCATGGTCCTGGTGTGAGCTTTCCTATGGTGGGTCACATGGCCCGAATGAAAGTTCTTTCAGGAATCATTTAAGATGAACCAATACTTATTAAGCAACTGCATCTATGTGTCTGTCACTGGATTTACATCTTGTCATCTTACACTCAAAATAACAACCATGCATCATCTGTGTGGTTAAATTGCTGAAATTCTCAGTTAGAAAGATAGCTAAAAAAACACATGAAATCAAAATCATCCTTGAGGGGCCGGCCAGGTGGCGCACTGCTACAGTGCGCCGCTTGGGAAGTGCGATGGCGCTCCCGCCGAGGGTTCGGATCCCACATACAGACCGGCCGCTCACTGGCTGAGCGAGGAGCAGGGGCAACACCGAGGGTTGCGATCCCGTGGCCAGTCCCGGTCCGGTATGGGTGCAACACTGAGGGTTGCGATCCGTTGCCGGTCACGAAAAAAGACAAAAAAAAAAAAAAAAGTTTATCCCAACATTATCCCAAATTATATCAGCATAGAACCCTTACTTCAAGAAGCACTTACTAATACATACAGTATATTATGGAACAAAACACAGTTTAGGAAATGCTGATATAGGGGAAAAGAGCATGGGCTCTGGAGTCTAAAGACACTGCACCACTTTACTAGCTGTGTGACTCTGGGAAAGTTGCTTAATTTCCCTGGGCCTCAGTTTTCTATCTGTAAAATTAAAATAACACCATCCACCTGAGTGCTTGGCACATAAAAGATGGTCAATAAATTATATAGCCCTTCTAATTTTTCATATAATGGTTTATATGTTGGCTTTGTGCCAGCAATGAAAGTTTTATTATATAAAATTTTATTTCTGTTAAAAGTTATATAAAATTCCTTATTTATATAAAATTTATTGTACAAATTTTTATTTACTTAAGTTTTATTATTATAATAAAATGTTTTTCCTCTGAGTGTGTGCAGATGCTGTTTCTTTATTTGAGCACCAGAAGAAGTGGCAGTAGCTGGTTTGCATTTAGCAAGATCTTCCTGTTATCAAATTCTTTTATCTTTGTTTAAAGACATGAGATTCTTCCTCTGCAAGGCAAGGGACTCAGGTGCGAAAGGCCTCTGCTCCTTCACAGGTAAGGCAGGAAAAACCACTTGCAGATTGTAATTTTTCACCCACTGCTTGGCACACAGTAAGCTCCATGTAAGTGGTAATTATCCTGCAACTATACTTCAATTTGCACTGTTCCAGGTTGCTTTCAAAATGCAGAGGATTATGTGCACTGGGTCATAATATTATCTGAGGCCGGATAAAGAAGCCAGTATTTTTGCAAAGTATATTGAATATTTTTGCAAAGTATACTAGATCCCAGCCTTGCCACTGACTAGCTGTGACCTTGGGCCAGTTACTTAACATCTCCGTGCCTCAGTTTCACTGTCTGTTAAATGGATATTGGCAGCACCCACCTCACAGGGTGGCTATGAAGACTGAATAGAAAATGTCAGTCACTAATTGTCAACTGCATAGAATACTGCCTGGGCATAGTGAACCTGTGTGAGTGTTTAACAAATACATGGAAAGGAAACTGTTGTTTGGGGGAGGCACAGGGGGAGGAAATTCCTGAAAAACTCCAAAAGGGGCTTCTTAAAACAGGCATTTGATTCCCCAAGGGGTTCTTGGTGACAGTAATTAGAGCAGGTCATCTGGAAGCTGAGTTGGATCTATGGGCTGCCGTGGGAGGCAGCTCCCTACTTGCCAAGGCAGCTGCTGGCAGTCTGATTCAATGCTGTTACGATGTCATTGCAGTCGCTCTGCTTCCTGCTTTTGTTAGCAGACCAAAGTATGGCATGTCGGGAAAGGAAGCCATAATCGTGCTACAGGTCTCAGTTTTCTCACCAGTGGAAAGGGTTCAATTATGTGTCCCTTCCAGAGCTGTTTCAAGGATCAAATGAGGGAGCAAATTAAAGAGCATCTGGCAGAGGGCCTGGCACATGCAAGGCCACACCATGTCCATTTCTTATATTCTCTGTGGAAGAGGAATCATTAAACCCGAGCATTTAAAAATCATACAGGGTTGCTCTTAAAAATGGGAAATTCTATGAGCTGGAAGAAGCTGTAGAAGCAAAAAGGGAATTGAGCTGGAAAGTCCATTAACCATACGTGTTTGGGGGAACTCTGTCCTAGTTATTAAGATGACTAGGTAATAAGGATGGACATATAATAACTAACATTGATCATGGGCTTCATACATCCCAGGCACTGTTCTGAGTGTTTTACATTAATTAACTTGCCAATCCTTACCACAAAATGAAGAATTGCCCATTTCTCTCTCTAGTGCTGACACAGCACTTAATGTGGTTGTAATTAGCAGATGTATGTGTTACCCTATTTATTCACCTATGCACACACTCATTCCCAAACATTCCTGGGCTGTAGTCAAGGCTGGTAACTGTACCCCCACTGCCCCATCACCTTGCCGGTGAAGACCTCTCCTCTCCACACCATGTGAGATTCCCAGGAAAGGGATCTGGGTCAGACACTGGACTGAAGCTGCAGTTTTATGCAGCCCGCTGATAGGATTTTCACATGTGTGCCTGCCTGAAGCATTTTGGTCTCTCTGGCAATATTCTCTATTTTGATATCTACTGAAAAACAATAGACACCTGTGTGAAAGATCTGGTTTTACACTATATCAGTTTGCTAGGGCTGCCATGCCTAACTACCACAGACTGAGCAGCTTAAACAATGGAAATTTGTTTCTTTTCAATTCTGGAGGCTGAAAGTCCAAGATCATGGTGTTGGAAGGTTTGGTTTCTCCTGAGGCCTCTCTCCTTGGCTTGTAGTTGGCCGTCTTCTCCCTGTGTCCTCACATGGTTTTCCCTCTGTTTGTGTCTGTGTCCTAATCTCCTCTTCTTTTTAAAAAAAACAGTCCTATTAGATTAGGACTCACCCTAGTGACCTCATTTGACCTTAATTACCTCTTCAAAGGCCCTGTCTCCAAATACAGTTACATTCTGAGGTCCTTCAAATGTGTGAATTTTGGGGAGGAGGGGCACAATTCAGGTCACAACACACACCAACAGATAAATTGAGGTCTGAAGATGCTAAATGGAATTAATGAATTATAGAAATCTAGACTTTAAAGAAACATTTACCTTTGAGGAAGTTAAAGCCCAGAGAAGTTGACTGGCCTGAGCTCAAGTCCTTAGTAAATAGTGACTCATAATTAACATTTCCTTCCTTCCTTCCTTCCTTCCTTCCTTCCTTCCTTCCTTCCTTCCTTCCTTCCTCCCCTTATCAAACAAAGAATTGAAAGAGCAGCCTCTCCTTAGCCTCTCATTACCTGTGTGTCTTTAGCCATTTACTTAATTTTTTGAGCCTCAGTTTCCCTACATCTAAGATAGGAACAATCATTATGTCAAATAATTTTTGAGGAATAAAATCACATTATGCAGATGACTAGGCCTGGCACATACATATTCAGTGATGATTTCTTCTTTCTCATTGACTTATTTATGCCATTATTAATGAGTGCTTCAATTGATTTAGTCTTTCACCTCACTGCCCATGAGCATACCTCTGCTGAGGACGGGCATGCTCAACATAGCACCGAATGCTATGATTGAGTTCACGTTATTTTGGGGGCACAATCCTGCATGTGATTAGGATAATTAATGCTAACAGACACTAGAAATGCCTGCAGCGGGAGTTCTGCGCTGAGAAGAAGGAATGTGGCATTAGCTTGGGCATTCATAGAGACTTCCTGGGAGGCAGAATTTAGATGCATTTTGGAGAATGAGTTTTCTTAAACAGGCAAAGCAGGGTGGGTGTGCATGGCATGGTGAGGATTGGCTGCTGGCCTGGTGGGCTGAAGTGTAAAATGTTTCTGGAAGGGGCTAAAAGGGTCAGGTTGCATCCTCCACCTGCAGGGTGACACTCTTTTCTCCTATTCAGTAGTCTGGGGAATATGGAGACAGGACTTGAGCAGTATCCTCCAAACTTTCCCTTTATGTTTTGCTTTTAGCCCGGAAAGGGGAAACAATTAATTTACACGCACCTCATCTCCTCTGAGTCCTGTTCCCAGGGCAAACTGCTGATTCCTCTCCAGGAAGCGGATTTTCACATTGTAGACTTTGTTCCCGTAAAACACCACCAACACGTAGGGTTCTGCTTTGGATTTTCTGGAACAATCTCGGACCAAGAAAGTACCATCCTGAAGCAAAACGATTAATGAGCATCGTCTACAGGCATGCCATTGTCCTGCCCTTCCAGGGGTGGCAACAATAATGTTGGCATGCTTGAGATTCCCACATGGGGTTAGTTTTTAGCAAAGCAGTTGTTTATTCAACTCAATTTATTAAGTTTTTATAGAGTGTCTGTAGTACAAGAGTTCTTGTTATTTTCTGAGATGTGTGCCAGTTGCATCATGACACTCCCTTATTCCAAATCTTCTATCATCCCCTACTGACCGTGCTGTAATGCCTACAACCTTGGCATGAGGTTCGTGGATAAAGGTACTAACCTGTCTTGTGGTTTGATCTCTCATCTCTAGTGCAGCCTCCTGCCTCTTGCTCCTGAGTCCTGGCTGCAGGCCAGCCACTATTTCCTGAAGGCACCATCTACTTTGTGGCTTCCAGCTTTTGTGTGAGCTACCCTTTCTGCATGAAACCCACCTCTTGCCCCTTTAGTGGCATGTTCCTCTTCAACCCTTGATGGTCACACTATTTCTTGTTCTGCCTGATGCTCAGGTATCATTCTAGAGATAGTGGGAGCCACCGCGGGCTTTGAACAGGAGAAGCGTTTAACCTAATAAGTTAGACTTCTCTGTGGAGAGGTGTTCATGTGGGACTAGGGTCCTTGAAAGAGGGGTGGGGCTTTGAAGTCACTGATATCAGAACGAGTGGAGAGACCCTATGAGGGGGGAGGAAATCTAGTCTGGGGTCAGACAAAGACAAGAGCAAGGAAGAAAGAGGAGACAGGAAAGGAATTAAAAAATCAGAGAGGAGGAGAATCAGAAGCTCCAGTGCTCCAGGAGCCAAAGAGCGGTGAGTGAGGTTTTCCAAAGGAAAGTCAACAGTGTCAAATAGTCCTAGGACCGAGAATGGGCCACAGATCAGAAATAATCAGGCGCACTCCGGGGAATAGCTCAGAATGAAGGTCCAGCTGTAAAAGGCTGAGAAATGGCACAATCCTCCTGAACATAAACACGCCTACAGGCTTAGTTTGTGGTTACTGTGTGTCATTTACATGATGAAAAATACTGATGAATTTGTAATTGTAATTGTATGAGTTGTTGCATAGATGGTTATAAGTGATCTATAAAGAACAGGGATTATAGATAATTTATATTTTAATAATTCTATATAATATCTCTATATAGATTATAATATCTATCATGTAGGTGCAGATTATATATAATATCTGTATATAGTTTTATATTATCTGTAATTAATATTTATAGATATATATAATAATGGTATAAACCTATATAACAGTACCTAGTAATACATAAATATACTAAATTTATAAGTGACACTATAGTGATGTTATGATGATGCTGGCAGCTAAGGTGCATTGAGAATTGCCAAGCATTTTACATACATTTGATCTTTACATAACTTTGAGGCAGGTATTTTATTCCCATTTTACAGATAAGGAAATTAGAGTCTAATATCTTAAGTGACTCCCCAAAAGCATAACAATTAGTAAATGAAATACCTACAAGTCAAACCCAGCCTTTCAATACACCAGCCTCTGAATATATCAAATGGGACTGAGGAATGTTCTGGCACTTGTTCTGCCTAAAATGCTCAGCCATACTTGAAGCCTTAATACTGAAGCATGAAACATTGCCACAGGTCAGAAAAGGAGACCAGGCCAAGACTCATGGCCAGTTTGGGGGTTTATCATCTTAAACTCTGCAATGAATTTGTTAAAATGAATCTGGGCAATCCTGCAATTTAAATTAAATTATCTTTTATAAATGGGAAACACATTTTTGACAAAACTAACCAGGACCCACAAAAAGGAAACTATGAAGTCTTTCAACCAAGACTTTGTTTGCTCAGTGCAAAAGGCAGAAACAGGCCCAGGGAAGGGAGAGGAAGGGAGCATTCACTGAGTGCCGAGACATCGCTGGAGGACATCAGGTGACATGCATGTTGCTCTTCCAGGACCATCCACACATAGCTCCTGAAAGCAGATCTTCTAAGAGCAGTTTTTTTGGTTGGAAACAGGGTCATTTGGCTCTGACTATCCAGGAAGAGGAGCCAAGGTTGAAGCCTACCACCCTGTGCTTGCCATTCTACCATGGCAGAGGCCAGCCACGGCTGGATCCCATGGAAAAGGCACAAGCCAGCCACCCATGGCTCCCCATCCCGTGTGGAAATAACCGTGATGGCTGTTAGAGGCCGCTGTGATTTTAAGAGCACTGATCTTGAATACAGGTTCTGCCACCTTCTCCACTTTGTGAACAAGACCTTGGCTTAGCCTCAGTTTCTTCATCTGGGTAATGGGATAATTTCATTTATTTCTTATATGTTTAACATACTTTGTTAGCAGCTATCTCAGTTTCCTACTGCTGCTATAACAAATTGTCATAAACTTAGTGGCTTAAAACGCAAATTTATTCTCTTACAGTTCTGGAGGTAAGAAGTCTAACAAGGATCTCACTGGGCTGACATCAATAGGGGAGAGTGTTTCCATGACTTTCTCAGTTTCTGGAGGCTACCGGAGTTGCTGGCTTGTGATCTCCCCCTCTCCAACCCCATCAGTCTGACCTCTACTTTTATTATCACATCTCCTTTTCTGACTCTGATCCTCCTGCTTTCCTCTTATAAGAACCATTCTGATTATATTGAACCCACACAGATAATCCAGGATAGCCTCCCCATCTCAAGACCCTTAATTTAATCACACCTACAAAGTCCCTTTTGCCATGTAATATGACATGTTCACAGGTTCTGAGTATTAGGGCATGAACATCTTTTGGGGGGCATTATTCTTTTTACTATAGCAAGTTACATATAATTTATTTTATTTAACTTTACAACATCAATTCTGAGAGCTAGGTTTTATTAAATTTATTAGTGACCTATCATTTATTCACCCATCCACTAACTCATTCATTCATTTATTTCTGTATTTTCTCACTTAATTGTAAACATTCTCCTGGTTAGTTAAAGATAAATTTGATATTGCATTACTTTTGAGAGACTTCCCATACCTTCTAAACAATCTAGAATAGTTCTCTGTACATAGTAGTTGCTTAATAATTGTTTGCTCTTTGTGGTGATGATTAGTTATTTGACTTGATCACAGTAGTCCAGTTATTCTCTCTTTTTGGTTATGTGGTAGGTTTGTATCTCCCCACCCCCTTTGAAGTTAGGTTTGGTGTGTGACTTACTTTTTTGATAGGGGAGCAGAGGTGACATAGGTTACTTCTGAGAGGATGTGTTAAGAGCCTTAGTTTGATGGCAGAGGAACACCATTGAGACAGAGCCTCCAGCAGCCTGGATCTACCCACCCAAGCTTGTCTTGAACATAGAGTGCAAGCAAGGAATAAAGCTTTGTTATGCTAAGCAGCTGAGACCTTGGGGTTGTTTATTACTGCAGCATAACCTATGATATGCTGACTATTACTGCATTCACAATCTCTGCTCCTTTCCTGAAGAACTAAGTCATGAAGACCCAACTGTATCTTGGGTAGACGTTTAGTAAGGGGATGAAACTTGAAGAAAGAAGTGAGCACCTTCCCTTGTGACCTCTATTCTCCAGCTTCCACATGTGACCTTCAAAATAGTTCCTTAGGGTTGATTTTACTGTTTTTCATTTTGTGAATAAAGAACCTACACATAAAGGAACTTAGGAACTTGAGAAAGCCAAATAGCTGGTAAGTGGTACAACCAAGCCTCAGAGCTGAAACTCTCCATTTTTAAATCTCCTTTTCAATTAAAACCTCCCCAACACTTAGAAATACAGGGTGATGCAGGAACCACTGCATCAAAGCACACAGCTTGTTATGTCCTATGACCTATGAGGAGAAAACCACCAGATGACTATAGAAGGCGTTACCTTGCTCTCCTTCATTAATGCCTCTTCTACGGCCTGGCGACTGTATTCTCCAATGTACCATTCGTTGTGCTGGACATCCTGCAGTACAGGTTCAATAGTGAATATTTTAGGGCCAAAGGGAAGTCCTAATTATTGATTAACTAATTCAAAATTTAGTTTTGTTTCAATGGTGTCCAATCATAGTTTAATTTGTAGTAGATATTCAGTACATCAAATTTAGTCCTTGAATCCGGAGAAGCCCACAGATGCTTACGGAAAATGAACACAGAAAAAAGTCACTGCAGCTGGAGAATTCTGAAGTTGTCATTGGAAGTAACCAGAAATGACAGTCCATCCACTGAAAAAGGTCCTTCGGCACTACCTTTAGAATAGATAATAAACCCTCCATCTATCAATGCTTTCTGAATCTACACCTGCCGAAAGTGGATGAATATTATTTGTAAAGCCTGTGCTGCCACAGTCCTCATGAGAACAGCAGGGAGGGAGAGACAGGTGCAGGCAGGAGCATCTTTATATCACTTGCCTGGAGTCAGATATGGCAGAGCTTGGATTTGAACCCTTGTCTGTCTGCCTTTCTCCTTGTGTCATGCTGCCTTATTCATACCAATGTTAAATGATTTTAAGTTCTTTTGATTACACAATCCACCATAACAGGGAGAAGAAAGGGAAGAGATGTACCATGGACCTGCGATGCCTGCCCAGGGTTCCAAAGATCATAAATAAATACCCCCCTACATGAGTTCAACAGCTACAAGGCCCTTCCTCATTCAGTATCTCAATACACCCCTATTGCTGTGAAGTAGGCATGTCAGATAGTGTTCACCCTAGTGACAAATGGACAGCAGAGGCTCAGGAAATCAAAATCTGTCACATGGTGGGCAAGAGTTAGAGATATGATGTCAGGTCTTTGGTCTCTTAATTAGATTCTCTGGTTCTCCCAGCATAAACCTACTCAGGTGTGGAATGCTGCAATTACTCTTAAGGCTACTTTCTGTCAATGGTACGTAATATTGTTTTTCTTTATTTGAAAGCAAAAACAGTCAACTTAAAAATATATCATTAAGTAAATATTATTATTGATAGTACATGAATATGTCACAAATCATAAAGATGTATTCAAATAGTTGAAGTTAGGGAAATCCTGATCTAGTCCAAATTGCGCTCATGCCTGTGAGGAGTCCCCAGCTCTGAGAAGGGCTGATCTTGGTAGACATCCAGTTAGAACCCAGGGGTCACGGTGTTCACGAAGAAGGTGGCAGAACTAAAGGAAGCCAGGTGCAAGGAAAAGCGCCATGAAAGAAGTATGTGCAAAGACTTTTCAGAGTCTAACTTAAATGTATGAGACGCCTTTTAGAAATTGGTAGAGATTGAAATAAATATAAAGAAAACAAAAGACTTTTAGGATACTGTAGGAATTATAAGGAATTGACTAGGGATATCCTATATGCTCTGCTTCCACTTGTAAACCTTTGCAAGCTCTGTAGCAGGACACTGTGTAATAGCAGGATACGGGATATAGACCCAGAAGCTGCATATCCTCCAGTGATTTATAATGACAGACTTTAATAAGTAATGTCCCAAGGTGATGGAGGGAAGAGCAAACAAGACACAATGGAAGATTTATCCTCCGATGTAGGTAAATGTAAGTACAAAATGGTCTAAGAAGAACTAATCATAGGGGTGGAGTGTAATGTACAAAGAGACCAGAAATTGATGAAAGACAAACAAGAAAACATCTGTCACATGTTTGCATTTCTCTGCTGTTTATGTCTCCTCTGGGGCAGGAACCATCACCTCTAGCACATTGTCTGGAGTGTAGCAAGTGCTCAATAAATGGTAATCAGACTGTCAACTGAAATGAGTATGTGACAGGTAGATCTTTACTTGGAAAAAGAATTGCAATATGTAAATCCTAGTTAGTTTCCCACAAGATTATTGACATCCCATAAATATAAAACACAGGAATAAATGTCTCTATTAAAAAAACAGAAATAAAATATTTTTTGGATTATTGGAAAAAAACCAATGAGAATCTGGAAATACACAAGTTAAAGAATCTGGTGAAAGAGCAATATAATACACAACAAAACACTCTAAAAAATATTAAAACCTTACAATATAGAGCCAAAAGGAAGACAAAAATAAAACCAAACATAATAATCTCCTTTTGGGCACTGTTCCATAAAGCTCTGTTTAGATAAGGAGAAGTGTCTGTTTTACCTTTTCATGAGACCTCGTGGGGGTAGGTTTTCTCCAGCTTGTATTTTTATAGGGTGGCATATTTTCATGACGGCTGTAGTTGGCTGGAGACTGGCATCTCTGAGGAGAATAGGACTGCATGCTTCTTTTATGATCTGGAAGAGTCAATTCACATTTAAATATGATTTTGTCTCAGATGGTCTCCCTCCGGCATGGAGTTGGTGCTGGTCCCTCCTGCCTGTGTCTGGGGTGACCTTCTGGGTCTGCACCACATCATCTCCCTCTGTGATTGAAGCCCCTCTTGCTTCAGCGTTAGTCGCTTCCCCTCTCTTTCCTAAGGGGACCCGGAGTAATCTTTCAAAATGTAACTCTGATTTTGCTACTCCCCCTGGTGAAAATCCTTCCAGGATTTTCTTTCCACCTGGAAGCAAACCTAAATGTTTTCGTTTTGTTCATAAGGCCTGGACTGGCCTGTCTCTTCTCATTTCTCCATCCTCATCCTTATCTGTTCCCCATCGTACACTCTGTTCAATTTCATGAATGTGCCAAGCTTGTTCCCAACTCAGAAAACGTCTTTTTTTTTTTAATATGAAGAATAACTTTTTAAAAAAAAAATGGAACGTCACTTTTTTAACCTGGAAGAATGACTGATAGGCAACCTATGGTTACTCACACTTGGATATTTGGCAGGTATTTCATAAAAAATGAACAAAGTGAGATTGTCGCTTCATGGAAAACAAGGGGCAGTATTCGTTGCAATTATAAAATTAGACTTTGTAAGTGCAAATTGGAATTTGGGAAAGCTTGCTTTGCCATGGTGACATAACAGCATCCCAACAGGCCGACTTTTCTTTTCTTTTGTCAATAATAGGTCGACTTTTCTAACGAGTTTGGTGATATTACTTGCAAATGTGATTTTTAAAGAATGTTTTATATTAGCATATGTTAATATTGGAATATCTGTTCAAGTCTGTGAACCATTATTTTCCAAGTGGCCAGTGCATGATGATAACAAAATTGTGCCTGGGTAAAATATTAATTCCAGTGCAAGACAGACCAATGGATTTTTAAGTAACAGAACACAAAATTTCATGATAGGGTTTTGATTTCACTTGGCATCTAAGCTTTAAGATACTACCACTTGTCAAATTTTGATATGGTATTTTCTGTATATGCTCCAACCAAAATAACATATTTCCACTGCATGCCTTTATAGTAAAAACTGATAAAAAATAATTTCATAACATTTAGACCATAAGGACAAATTGAATTTTAAGGAAGAATACCAAGCAAAGACATTTGTAAATATGTTGGTAATTTTAAGCAAGCTAACAGACCTAGACTAATGTAAAATAAAATTGACTTTAAAACTTTATTTTAAATTATAGTGAAGCAGTATGCCAAAGGTTATTACTTAAATAGGCATAACTCTATCTTTTCAACATGAATTGAAACAATAAAAACATCCCTTCGACAAGATAACAACCATTATCAGCATTTCCTGTCACTTAGTTTGTATTGCATACATAATAGTGTTCAGTGATTGTGACTTTTTCATGGTATTGTGGCAACTGATTTATTATTTTTTCAACCCTGAGTGCCTTGCTTGAATATTTAAAAAGTCCTACTTGAAAAAAGAGCGCTTGGAAACAGCTATGCTTTTGTAGTCCATTCACAGGAGTTAAATGAAACTAAACAAAACCAACAACTTTGCCATGCAATTTTCCCCTGAAGGCCTGCTTGGATCTTTGTTGAATGAAATTCTGGGCATGTAACCTGCTATAAGCATTTAATTGATTTTGTTCTAAAACAATGAAAGCAGCTAATCTTTGGAAAATTTTTCTTACATGAAATATTGAATTTGAGTTTTATAGCCCCATGAAATAGGACTTTTCTCCTTAGAGAATAGAGGAATGAGAAATAAAGAGATTGACACAGGCAAACAGAAGAACACTGGGGCCAGAACAGTGTAGGTGGTCAAAAACCCTGAAGCAGGGTAGCCTAATAAAAAAGACCTGGGTTGAAAAATCATACTGATATCAATAAGTACTACTATTTAAAAATTCTTATATGAGGAAGGGGAAGGGGAGAAACTGGATAAGGGGTGTAAAGAATAAGTATGATTTGTAACAATGAATATCTAATAAAAATAAATTTAAAAAATAATAAAAAAGATGAAAACGAGGGTCTTCATTGTTAAGACAAAAAATAATAATAAAAGTAAAAATTCTTACGTGGATAAAACTCTTAGCACAGTGCCTGATCCATACTAGCCACTCTGTAAATGCTAGCTGCCAGTGTTGCTAATATTATTAGAGAAAAATAGCTAGATCTAGACCTTTCAGTTGTTAAAATTTCAGAGTATTTTATTTTAAGCAAGTATCTCATACATTTTTATTCTAAAATTTTAATTTACTCTTACAATTAAAGAAATAATTTTATTAAAAAAAGGCATATATTTTAAAGAAAAAGAAAACATTAGCGGACAAAAACTAAAAACAAACTAAAAAGAAAACAAATCATTTATAATTCCAGACTTAGAGAATAATGCTGTTGCTGTTTTGGAGTATAACCAAACCTTTCTGGACCCTCTTCCAACACATAAAAATGTGCGTGTGTGTATATATATATCTATATATACATCCTGAGATCCATTTGCTTAGGCTCCTAATAGTTTAGCTTGAATTCATTTATCAGAAAATTGGAGCCAAGTCTGTTTCTAAAGTAGTAACTGAACTATCAAGAATAACTCATTCTTTTCTCATTTGTAAAGTAAGGATAATAATATTTGCATTCGTAGCGATGTAGATTTACTCTTGTACATGAATGCCCTCACCTGAGGCATTCAAGCCAAAACCAATAAGCTTCAGAGAGCCCATGAGACTTAGAATTCTATGAGCACAGAGGTGGTGTGTTGTTTTCTGTACACCCAATATCGCCAAGTTCTGGTGATCCAGAGATGAATTTTTACCCAATAGAAAAAATTCAAAAATTTTAAAAAGTTCAAAAAGTTGACAAAGGAATGTCAAAGGTGCTTCAGCACTGTTAGTAGAAGGGTGGGGCTGTCTTTATTCTGTATTTTTAGGGCCCAGCCCAATTTTGGGTAGACACCATGTGCTTAGTGGATGTTTGTTGGCTGAAAGAAGAATTAACATTTCCCCTGTCCATCCCAGGCTTCTTTACGCAGCCCTGCCTCCTCTGAAATGAACTGGGAACAATCTACAAGACCACAGTACAAATGATGTTCAACTGGACTCCCATCTGTGAAGGCCATCTTCTTCACTAGCACTTTTATTTCATTCTTTAATTGGTTCTTATTTTTGATTTGTGCATGATTTTGTCTGTCAAGTTAAGACTCTGGATTCCTCTCTAAGTTATAGTTCTACTTTATCATCCCTGCAGCATTAGTAAAATGCCCTTTCTGGACCCATTCAGCACCTGGACCTTCCACCTAGATGCTCCAAATCTTTCATCTTTGTACATGCAGATCTGATCATTAGGACTGTTATTTCTGACATTTGATTCCTAGGGATGGAGTCCATTGGATGAATCACAGACCTCTTTGGCCATCTTTTAATAAAAGCAGCCCTCTTCCAGGAAACTCCTATTGGCAATGTGTACATAGGGGAGATGAGTTTATCAAGCTGGTTTTCCAACCTCAGGCCCACATTGTACATGGCAGAAGGGAAATGAGAGCGTGGTGGAGGCTGTGGAAGCTGCCTTAGATCTACTGAGGTCAGCTGAGTAGGAAGAAGGAATGGGGGTGCAGGAAAGAAGGAAGGATAGAAAATGTATTAGTTGCCTACTAGGTGTCAAGCAGAGGGAGTGTGTGCATATGTATGTTATATTAATATTACTACGTGAGTTAATATTATTGTCATTTGAACATTACGGATGGTGGAGGGTGAAGCTCTATGAAGTAACTTGCGCAAGGCGATCCTCTTGTAGGAAAAGAGGCAGAATTGGGACCAAGGTCAGTAGAGCTCTCATCCTTTCCACTGTACCCCACATGTTTTGCTTCCTGCAGCCCTAAGCCCTCTTTTCTGGCTCAAGAGAGAGAGATGATGGGGCTAGACGAGAACACAGAACTTCCATGGCATATAGAGCAAAGAAAGAAAGACAAATGAACATGACAGATTTAATTTGGGCAAAATACTGTAATATGAATAGTGTCAAAACCCACCACTAACAGTAATATAATACTATATTTATATGCTGCTTTAGACCCTCTACAAATGTGGTAACCTTCTGATTTTTATTTTCACAATCAATTGGTAAGAGGGGTAAATTTTATCTTCTGCATTTCACATATTTCTCTTGAGATAAATCTATATTATACTCCATGAATTAGGAAAAACTAAGTTTGTCAGAAACAACTGCTGGAGAGGATGGGAAACAAGGGGGACTCATAAACTGTTGGTGAGACTAATTGGTGTGTGTACTTTGGAAAATACATCTAGGAAAACTAAAGACATGCAGATCCTAAGATGTAGCATTTCACTGTTAGAAAGAGATTATCATATTGTGTACATGGAAAAAAACTACAATAATGTTCCTAACACAATAATGTTTATAGCAAAATACACTAAAAACTAAGTGATCACATTAATTATGGATCAAAATTATGCCATATTAACATAGTGGAATACAGATTGAACATCTCTAATCTGAAAATCTGAAATCTGAAATGCTCCCAAACCTGAAACTTTTTGAGAACTTGACATGATGCTCAATGGAAATGCTAATTGGAGCATTTGGAATTTTGGAATTTGGAATTTGGAATGCTCAGCCAGTATGTATTTCTGCAAATATTCCCAAATCTGAAACACTTCTGGTCCCAAGCATTCTGGGTAAAGGATACTCAACCTGTACTATCTGTCAATGAAAATGAGCTAATTACATTTATACACATCAACTAAGTGACTTTGAGGTTCACAAAAATTAAGTCACAATGCAGAAATGTCACAGTATAATGACTTACATGTTTATTTATTATTCTCACTTAAAGGGCTCTTACCTCTGTGTTGAACACCGGGGTTGCTCGTCATGAATGAAGAGCTAAAGGAAATGCAAGAATTGAAAGAATGTTAGCATTTCCTTTGGTGGATAAAACTCTACTCCAAAGCAAGGTTAACGATAATGGCCTGAAGTTGCATTTATACAGCACTTTACATTTTACTGAGTACACTAAAAGAATCGTTTGTTGTGTAAGGCACTGGAAGGCTTGCCCTCCTCCTTTCTCAAAACTGGCAAATATTAGATGTGGAACAAATTGACCCCTGTAAGTTCTTTCCATGGCACTTCAGTGGGCACATGTCGTCATTTCAGTGAGCACATGTCATGATTCTTTACTTTTGGAAACCATGAGTTTAGACTTATGTTGTGGTTACAGTCACTATAGAAAATAACATTTGGCAGGTTGGGGCTCATATTCTATAGAAACTGTTTACTTATTGAAGAAGAGTCAGGCAAAGCAAGGAAGAAGAGTATAAAAATCACTTTATTCCTTCTTGAAATGTGAGTTGGGTGAGAAAACTTTGTGGAGGATTATAAGGAAATCCATAAATAAAAGGGATTATAAAAATGTAATATAAAACCATAAAAATAATGATATGCATTTCTAAACACAAAAATGATTTTACCAAGACTGTTATCAATGGCTTTACTTAGCACTTAGCTCAAATTTTCTGGATCATTTTGCATTGTGGTAAACATCTTCAGTATAAGCTCCAGGTGCTCTTACAGTTAAATCTAATTACACAGGACTTGCTGTATACCAAGGATTGTGCTATTGACTAAAGCCTCTGGGTTAATTAAATGAAATTGGACCCTTTCCTGGCACCAATAAAATCAACTGTGTATATGTGTTTTTTGTTATCTCCATGAAAGCCTGGGGTCTTACTGTTTGCTTTGTAGAAGAAAATACTGGCTGATCATCTAGTCACCACATTGTCCCAGCAACACTGGTTAGACTTCTACTGACATCCAGGCTTTTGACTCTTAAAACCAGGATCCCTGTACTAGAAGCCAGTGTACAATTTTGTTAAATGTCTGGGAAACAATAATGAAAAGCAAAATTTCTTTGCTGTCAATTTTCCAGATTTTTAGAAAATGTTGAAAGAACAGGCATAGCTTCTGAGGATATTCTAGGTCTAAAGTACACAATTTGTAAGGATAGAAGCAAAAAAGAAAGAAAAAAGAAAAAGAAAAAACACCCAAAACAACTAAAACTAAAATAAAAACGATGATCCGTTCATCCACCAAATAGGTGTTGAACACTTACTAGGTAGGTGGGATGTTCTGGGGAGGATAAAATGATTAACACATGGCCTCTGCCCTAATGAAGCTCAGGTTATGGAGGGAGGACACAGCTGTTCCATAACCATGATGTAAGGTAAAAGCCACTGTAAAGGTGTGCATAGCATAAGTTCCTGTGGTGGTAGAGCGTCACTTAACCCAGACAAAAATTCTTTGATTCTTGGAAAAGGCTTCCCAGGAGAAATGCTAACTGAGCTGAACCCTGAAGGAAGAATAGGAGAATGAATATGCTCCAGGCAGATGCGACAGCATGTGCAAAGGCTCCGAGGCCAGAAAACATGGCCTATTCTGCAAGAGACCAGAAAGTACTTCCTTCTGAGTACTTTCCTTAGAGCATAGAGATGATCAATATCATTAGATGGCTATTGCAGTAGTTGAGGCAAGTGGTGATGGCGGCTGGTCCGTGCTGAGTGCTGGGGAAATGGATGGATTCAAGACATGTTATGGAAGTACAATTTTTGGAATTGAAAATGGATTGCATAGGGCCGGCCCTGTGGCTCACTTGGGAGAGTGCGGTGCTGGTAGCGCCAAGGCCGCAGGTTCGGATCCTGTATAGGGATGGCCGGTGCACTCACTGGCTGAGCGTGGTGCAGACCACACTGTGCCGAGGGTTGCGATCCCCTTACTGGTCCAAAAAAAGAAAAAAGAAAAGAAAGAAAATGGATTGCATAGGAAATGTGAAGGTGAAAAAGAGATCTTATCATTTACTGAGGTGAGAAAGTTTGTGGGAGGATATGGTTGGTTTAGGAATGAGAGCAGAAACGAAAAGTTCAATTTTCTGCATTATGAGTGTGATGCCTATGGCTTAGCTAAAGGAAAACTGTCCACTGGGAGACTGCATATATGGGTCTGGAGCTGAGAGAGGTGGTTCGGGCAGAAGATGGAGATTTGGGAATTGTCAACATGGGGCTGACATTTGACACTAGGGATGGATATGATTGCCCTGGCCTTTAGTGATAGAAAAGAGGACCTCAGATGAACTCTGAGGAATCCTAACACTTAGAGGTCAGTTTGGGAATAAAATTTCAAAGAGTCTTATGAGAAGCAGGTAGTTAAGAGAGAAGGAAACATCAGAAGATATTGTTTAATAAATTAAACAAACAAGCTGAAATCACATCAAGCTACTACTACGGATATGAGTCCAACTGAAAAGCTCACTATCTTTCACTACAATCTTTCCATTTAGAGGATTGCATTAAGAAACAGTATTATATTGTGATACGGGGAAGAGTCTTGTACAGATCGGGTCTTAAGCAGAGGCCTAATAAGAGCTATGAAGCCACGGTCCTGATCCCCACGGGCCAAAGAGTAAGAACGAAGTTCCTCACGATGCAAAATAGAAAAACCAAGAAAGTGAGCAGGGAAAGGGAATGGGGATGGTGGCCGTGCCTCGATGTGCAGGGCCCAGCGACAGCAATGACAGCCAGCATGTGTTGGGCTCTTGCAGCATGTCTGGCTCTGCTCAAAGCTTCCAGTGTAAGAAAGTGACGTTGTCCAAGTCACACGGTTCATTGTGAAGAAGTCAGGCCGTCTGACTCCAGTAGGTCCTGCCTGACCACTATTCTGTTCTGCCACAAACATGGGGCATTCCCAGTAAATATTTATTGAGTAAATAAAAGGCAGCATTCTAGCCATGGGCAGGCACCAGAGAGAGTCAGGATTCATGTGCTGTGCTTTTAGAATAAAGTCATTATAGGCAGCGTGGGCTACTGAAAAGTGCTTGGGCTTTGAGGCTGGTCTTGACTTCAATGAAAAAGGACTCAGTCTCTCGGGTCTTTTTTTCCTCCTGGGGAATGGATACAAACTATCTCCTGGATTCAGCCTGGTTTTAAGCTAGGGTCTGATGAATGAGTAGGAGTTTTCCAAGTAGGGAGAGGAGCAGGTGTGGGGGAAGTGTTATAGCAGAGGAATAGCACATGCAAATGTCCTGCATTAAGTGACAACGTGGAAGCTGGGGCATCTGATGAGGCTGCCTGCGGAGAGTGAGGCAACAGTGGCGTGAACAAAGATTGGCTCCCACTGGCCTGAGTGGGATCACGAAGGCCTGATAGCACTAGTTTTGGAGGACCTGGCTTTTGCTCGAAGGAAGCCACTACTAACTTAAAGTGACCTTGCTCGGTGAATTACCTGCCTGAGCTTTAGCTCCTTCAGTTCTTCAGATGGGTTAACAGTTGTCATAGTAACCCGATCAAGCGGATATTTAATCAGATAATGTCACTTTCAGCACCTGGCCATCTATAAAATGCTGCTCAAAATTAACTATAAGCTTTGGTGTGGTCATCAACTGAGAATAGTTAGAAACAATGAACTTTTTCCTCCCAAATTGATTAGCATCTATTCCAGTTAATCCTATCCAGTTAATATTCAATTTTTAAAGTCCCCCAAACTTCTCTAACACTCAATCAATCACTTATAAGTTGCAGAAAGAGCCACATTACTCATATTAGACTCAACAACTGCTGTGAGTCACAAGTTTCCCTTGGTCTTCATCATCAGGCTTCAGAAACAAAGACCAAGGATTTTTCCTGTTTCTCAGGAAGTCCTGGTGATCATTATCTGAGACAGCATATGGCCCAGACCCCGGGCTGGAATTCCTGGCTCCTTACCTGGTCATGGCAAGTGGAATGTCTTGAGTATTTTGGTTTTGTGACAGGTGAGATGATTCAGGCTTCATCTGGTGATAAGGAACTGTGTGAAGGAGTGACATAATTTAGTCAGGTTACAAGAGAAAGATGATCAAGGGCCATTAGAAGTCCACTGAAGTACTATAATTTCATCCAAGTAATCTCTGATTATCAGGAAGAGGCTGTCGGTGGTCGGTGGAAACTGTAACCCACGTGTTCTACGACTGTCCAGGTTCCTGAGAATGACTTCTCCCTGAGGCTGTAAAAACTGCTTTCAACATTTACAGTCTTGAACACATCACTGAACTTTCCAGAAATACAGAATATTACTCTGGAAGGCATTTTAGGGATTATTCTAGACCAGCTAATTTAAAAAATTTTTTAGCTTCATTCTTATTCATTCGTACCATTCAATAAATATTTACTGAACACCTACTACAGGACTATCTCTGCCAGAATCTGGGGACACAGTGGAGAAGAAGGCAGACATGGTCCATACATTCTAATAAAAGGACACAGAACATAAGCATGCAAGAAGATTGATAAGAACATTTTAGACTGTAAAAGTGATATAAAGAAAATAAAGTGCTACTCTGAGATGCAGAGTGATTTATGTGTGGCTGAGGAAGGCCTTTCTGAGAGATGACATCGGAGCTGAGATCCCAACGAGGAGGAAGTTAAGCCACAGAACTGTTCTGGATGATGCAGGAGAGCACAGGGCTGGCCCATGCCACCTGCGTTCTCCTACCCTCCTGTGATAGGGCAGGGGGGCCCCAGGATTCTGATGCCAACCAGCAGTTCCCAGCCAGTTACAACCACAAATACATTTTCTCCATTCTTTTCCCTTGATCATCAAGTTTGAAAAGTTCTGCCAACCATACAAACTGGAGTTACTTAGTAATTACACATGCCATTGTCGTCACTGGTTTTTATTTCCTTTTCATCATGGGTAGATTTTAACCAGCTGTTCAGTATTACCAAGGGCACATAATAATACTATGTTATCAAATCCCATAAAACACTGTCTCAGTTGTGGTCATAAGTAATAAAGAAAAGACTGACATGTCTGAATTTTGGGTGTTACTCTGTGCTCTGTCCAAGATTGATCACTAACTGGACACCTTTGATTGGAAGACTGTGATTACTTGAAATGTGAGCCAGTGACTGGTCCATTAATCATTCATCCCATAAAATCATTTCATGTCATTTACCCACACTATCTGCTCCTCTTGAACTGAACAATGTCACATTGTTGCATTGATAATCACTGAAGCTGATGCAACACCACTGAACGTTTTACTTAGGATGTTGACCTTTATTGTGGGAAAGGGCATGATTTTCATTAGGCTTTAAAATTATTTAGAATTGCCAGCTAACCCCCACTCCTCCACCAGCGACCCTTGGGAATTCAAAAACCCATATTAGCCCCTCTTTAAGTTTAACTTCCTCAATATATAGAGAAGAGCAGACTTGAGACCCACAAAGAAAATGCAACTTGACCAAAACCACACAGTGAGTTGGTGGCAGGCCTCTGAGGTCCTGACCCAGTGTTGCTAGGTGAGCTATGCCGTCTCTTACCAAGTCTTTTGACTCTGGACATAATTCATCATTCTAAGTGGATGGAGAACAGTATTTCAGAGGTAGATGTGAAAGTACTACCTGTGTAGCATCCTGCTGTTTAGGATTTGAGTGAGTGTTGGATTGCATGCTTCTATGACAATGACACCAACAGCGTGCACATGTGTATGTGTGTGTGCATGTTCATGGGTGACATCAGAGGCAAAAAGACACCAAGAGCTTTTCGGGAGCAGTGGGTCAATGATGTCTTTTTCAAGGTGGTAGGGGGTGACGGTGTGTCTCCTTTCAATCAGTAGCCTGTGGCTAAAGAAAGACCTCTGGCCCATCCCTGATTTAAGTCACCTTGTTTAGACTAAAGGACTCTGGAATGGACTATGTGGTCCTGAATCAGGAGCACAGCATCATGCACACACACACCCATACATCCCAGGCTTCAACGCAATCAATCCTTTAAAATGATGACTAGCACTATGGATCTAGAAACAGAGCTTATTCCAGTGGCATTAGAATGGTAAGAAGACATGTAAAAAATTCACCTTTTTCTGCTCCAAGGACCTGTATTGAATAAGAAAAAAATAATAATGTTGAATAACTTCTGGTGATACAGAATTTAATAGAGGGCTATGTGTGTTTTTGGAGTATTTAGTAGAGATTAGGCAAAATTTTTGTTAGTATAGATTTTTTAAAAACCTACACACAATTCTCCAAAAGACCTAAGCAAAAATCAAACTTTTATACTGTTTATGTGATGTAACAGACAAGTATATAGTCTGCAGATTGGACTATAAATTGCTTTGGCTCTTCTGGGAAGCAATTCGACCATAGTTATCAAGAACCTTAGAAATACTTATTCTTACCCCAGTAATTCCATCGATGAGACTCTTTTTCTAAGAAACATCATGAAATCTGGACCAATTTCTTTTCAAAGACATTTAGCACATCATTATTTAGAATTTCAAGTCATTGGAAAAAATCTACATGCCCAGATAAGTGAGACTTATTAAGTTGACTTTGGTGCTATATTTGCCCATTGCAAGTATTTATGTAGAGAATGGAACAGATTATACTATAAATATGCCTCAAAGTTACATGAAAAGTTCAGGATAAAAACTGGGCCCATAATGTATGTACATGCTGGTATGTTTCATGTGTATGCATGTGTGTGTGCATATGCAGAAAAAAGGATTTGAAGTAATATGATAAAATATTAATAGAGATTGTGTTTAAGTGATGAGACTAATTTTTTCTTTATAGTTGTTCTAAAATTTTTATTTTATAAAGTGAACATAAAAATATTCACATTATTCTTTTTAAACACAGTCATTTATCTTCTCAAACATTTCATTCTTCATTATGAGAAACTACATGCTTATTAGACTTGCATCCTTGGGTCCCACTCAAGGGTAGAGTCCCTCGAAGAAGCAAAAAGCCTTACAGTGTTTGCTGAAGTGCCTATTTAACTGCAAATAATTTTATGAAGTCCGTCTCATACACTGTATCAGCTGGGGAAGACCTCAGGTATCATCTAGATAAAAACTTTAACCTGGGGGTGGAGGAGGTCATTGAATGGCCCCATGAATCTTATGAAAGAGAAAGCTAAATGTCTTTTTGTTCTCTACAAATACAGGTATTCTTTCCTGGGGTTAGGAGGGTTTATTATATTTTTCATCAAATTATCAAAGGTGTCTGAAGTCCATGAAATGTTGCAAACCATTGATTTACAGATGAGGTCCAGAGAGGTGATGCCATTACCTGGTTCCCACATTATCTTGTGGTGAAGCTGACCCTGAGCCTAGCTCTCCTGACTCCCATTTGCTTCAAAGGTGAGAAACCTTTAGCAACAATTGCTTGGAGAGGCATCGTATGTCTTGTCTGAAGCTAGCCCATAGACAAGGCCTTTTGTTTCAAAGACCTTGCATCCCCCAGGTTTCTGGAAAGAGGACGTATGTTTCATTATGAATAGCAAATCAAAGCAAATCTATAGGCTAAGTAGAAAGGGTAATGAATCCATTCTAATGCGTGGTTTGAAAGTCTCCCCACTGAGTCTTCCTCAGGACTTTGAACCTGGCAGTTCAAAGTGCTCAATCGGAGGCAGCAGCAGTTCTCAGGCTTGTCAAAGGAGCGGGAGGCAGAGCTGTAAATACTGCAGAGAAGCCTCTGGAAGAGCACTTGTTTTATTTCATTGAGACCCCGTCAATTTTTGGCTTGAGGGCTCTGAATTTAAAATCAAATGCAATTAGAAAAGTGCGGTGAACTCTCTCTAGTTTTTCTACCTTAACTTTTTTATTGTTAGAAAAGAAACATATTCAAGTTAAATAGTAATGCCTCCTTTATCATCTCCCTCGGTCCCTCCCTTTCCTCCTCCCTCCCTCCCCCTTCCCTCTCTCCCTCCCCCTCCCTCCCTCCCTCCCTCCTTATTATTTTAGCTCAGAGGTGTCTCTGTATTTTTAAGGCATAGCATCACGGCTGTGGGGAGTAGACCTGGACTTCGGGGTATAGGAGACTGGCCCTATCTTCAGCCAGCTATGGGAACTTTGACAAGTTTCCCACCTTTTTGAGTCTTTATTTTGCTCTTAGGACTTTGTGAGGAGGAGATGAGACCGTGAGTCTCTACTTTCTTTTGAAACTATGAAGTGCCATGTGAATTTGAGTTAGAGCAGGTAGCACATCACTTCTGCTGGAGCAGATTCTAGTCCACAATATAAAATTCAAGCACTTAACACACACACAAGCATGGCATTTGCCCTTTGGGCTTTTGTAATGAAGAAACAGCCTTGAATCTCAGCCAGGCAAACAATGGGGAAAAGACAAGGAGCGCAGATATGTTTTCCCACTAGACCTTGTTGTTCTTTAGATGATATTGACTCCTAGCAGAATGCCAACGAATGTTGCAAAGAGAACTAACCGTCCTGCACACTCCCTGCTGTCTAAAGCTGCCCCCCCCATTTTATTCTTTCTTGTGAGTGATTGGAAGGCATGTTGTCCCCTCAGACTGGCCAGTGAGTCATGGACTTGATGTCCACTTGAGTGGCAGCCAACTACTACTTGAGACACAAAAGCCCCACCCACAGGAAGAAAGGGGTGGAGTCCTGGGTTCTGGCACCTTAGATGTGTAGATTCCCCCAGCAGCTGAGCATCACCCCCACCCTGCTCCTTCCTGGTGGCTTTCAGGAGGTCCAAGAACTCCCAGAAGAGCGTGAGCCTGGTGAAGTCGTCTGCGGAACCAGAGCTGTTCCGTTCTTCCAGAAGTTATGTCTGTTATCCTTCTTGACATGATTGTCTTGTGGATTAGAGGGATTAGAGGTAATAAATGTCTTGTTTGAGTGGCAAGCTAGAAATGCCACTTTTGATTTTAGCAGTCTCATAAAGCCAACAAATAAAAAAGAAAGAAAGAAAAGAAACCAACCTCTGTGGTCTGGATGTAAGAGCATAGGTCAAATACGAAGACAAGAATTGAATCCCTTGGAATCTATTGTGCGTGAGGTGAGGCCATTGGTGGTGTTGGACAGAGACTTTTTGTCGGTCGCCAGTTCACCCACCATCTTCTTGAGGAATCTTCCCTTTTCGGGAAGTGAACACCCTGAGAAGTTCTGCGATAGCTTCATCTCATGTGCCTTTCATGCCATTTGTTGAATTTCTGCCAGTCACTTGGCTGACTGTGCATTTACTTTGACTTGCTTTGACTTTATCACAAAAACTTTGCAAAGAATTGTACCCATCCCTATTTTATGGCTGAGGGGACAGAAAGCGAGGCAGTGGGGGCACCTGCCGAAGTTCATAAAACTAGTAGGTGGTGAACAGGATTCAAACCCGGGTCTGTGTGACTCTGAATCTTGTATCCCTTCTACTCTGCACTCCTGTCTTTCCTGTGAAGAACAGACTCAATGTCAATTGTAGAAAACAATTTCCAACATTTTATTCCTGAAATGCTGGACATTGGAAGCTGTCAGTGGAGGCTTTGTGACTTTCATGTGGGACTAACACGGTCTTCACTGCACCAGTGAACACTGAATGGAGGTGGTGGAAGGTAAGATCTTGGCTTAAAATCTGGATCTTAAGTTGTTTTTAGTTTTCTCACCTTTAAAATAAGGATAATAATGCATTCTGAGCGTTCTATTGTGAGAATTAAGTGTGATAAAGTATCTGAAGCAAATAGAATCTTGCCCATCATAGACAATGCACAAACATCCCCTTCCTTGTTTCTCAGGACAAAATTGCTACTTACCTCACTTAATTCCTTTAAGCTCATCTGTCTGCAAGAAAAAGAAACACAATGTTACATACAATATAGTTCCTAACGACCAAGATAAAATCATTCTGAGCCCTTGCAAACCTTTGGTTACATTTTCATTGCCAGATTAACAGCCAGTAGTCCAGTGAGATATTTATCACTGTTGCATAAAACTAAAGCCAGGTTATTTTTCTCATAATTTTCTGAAGAAAAGAAGTTACGAATGAGTATGAAAGGTGGTGATAGAAGGGACATTAATAAACTTGCCTCTCATTTTAGGAGAATTTAAATGACATCGTCATTCCTCCTGGACATTTCACTTTCCATGTCAAGTTTCATTAGCACAGTCAGACTTATTATTAACTTGTTTTTAAAGCTCTTATTTCTTGCCATGAGAAAATGTAAAGAGATTTAAATATGAAGCTGGCAGGTACAATGGGATCCTAGGAAAGTGTGTGTAAAAGAAAGGATGCTGATAATAAAAGAAGATCTGAGACAGGAAAACCAAACCAAACCAAACCTTGAAACTGAATAGTGGGGAAAGAATTCAACATGAAATATGATAATGTGGATGTGGACAGGTCTCAGAATAAATGCTAAGCCTTTCATTATATTGACAAGTCAATTAACTCCTCTAAACCTCATTTTTTCTCATCTGCAAAACGGCAACAAGAAGTATTCATCTTGGAGGGTTATGGTGAGAATTGCTAGAGATAAAAATGAAAATGCTGAGCACTCAGTGGGCACCACTGTTAGAACGTCATCAAAGTCAGATAAGGAAACTCTGGAGGAAGTGGGGTGAGGGTGCACATTTCATCTACTCAAGTTTGTTGAAGAAAAGACTGGAACTGAAGAATGCCAGAGATTAAGACTGCAACACGAACCTCAGTTGAAGGCTGTTGATCTAGAGTTTTAAGGGTCTGTCTGGATCAGGCAGGATGATCCCAGAAGCTTATGCCACTCAGACAATGTATCCTGGTCTCTGATCTCCATGCAATAGGCAACTGAACCAGGGTTCCACAGTTTTTAACCTTTTACAGTCCATCCGAGATAATACATTTATACCTCCTCTTCCCCTTTTAGCTGGGCAAGTGAGACGACAATGAGATATAATTAGAGGGAATGAAGTAGAACAAACACCCAGAGTATTAATTATTTGAAGGTTAAATTGAGGCTAATCTCAGTGTGTTTAAAGTTTAAGAGACTCTGGTGTACAGGAGATACTGCAAGATTAGCTGTGTGGCTTCCATATAAATGTACAATTAATTTGAGACTTGTGGCTTTAAGTTACCAGAGTCAAGACATGTTCGACTTCATTTGTAAAGAGTTTAAACTGTTTAAGAGAACTTGAATGTTTCTATATTTATACATTCATTAGATTTACAAAAATTGTTCAAGAAAGTTTTACTGGCTAGGATTTAAACCTGCCTGTCAGCATTAGAAGTATTTTAAAATCTAATATGTTAAATGTATAAAAGTATTTCAAATGTTTAAGGAGTTGTAACTGAGTTTGAAAAATAAGCCTATTCTTTTTTTTTGTTTTTTTGTCTTTTTCGTGACTGGTAAGGGAATTGCAACCCTTGGCTTGGTGTCACTTGCACCGCGCTCAGCCAGTGAGCGCACTGGCCATTTCGAACCCGCGGCGGGAGCGTCGCTGCGCTCCCAGTGCTGCACTCTCCCGAGTGTGCCACGGGGCCGGCCCCCAAATAAGCCTATTCTTAACCTATCTAACTCGAGTTAGTAAAACATCTGTTGCAGAACAGGTAGAGTGATTATCTTTTTGTTTAGATAAAAATCACTTGATTTATGAATCAAGCAATATGCTTTATAGATTGAAGTTCGAGGCTTCAAGAAAGCTAGGTTTTGGAATTTGTAATCTTAATAAATTCAATTTTAAGTGAAAACCCAGGTGATTGTAAGAAGTCCTTTCTGTGCAGAGAAGGTTCAGGAACTCTGTTCTCCTTATGTTCAAGTCCCCCCTACAGTACCACATTGCCTCTTCAAGGACATCTTTGAACTTGTAAGTTTGACCACATCTGTCTGCTGGAGATGGCCAATAAAACATGGCCATTAATTGTGTAGAAAAACCTTTTTTCTGCACTTGGTATAAATTTAAGGATATTACCCTTTATCATCAATATAGGCCTTCTTGGGCATCCCTTTGTTTTTGTCTTAGTTTTAAATGAATTGGGTTTGAATTCTTGCTTTGTTGTCTACGGGCTCTGTCCCCTTTAATAAGTTAAATTTTTTTCTCTGAAGCATAGTTTTTCCACCTGTAAAATGGATAAATCCAGACAGTAATAAAGAGGACTGTTGAAATTTCTAAATGAAACAAAGATAAAAGAAAGGTATTTGGAATGAAATAACATTTTACATCTGCAGAACACTTTGATGCTCACACATCTTTTTAAATTAAACTTTTTGTCAGATGTGTATTTTGCAAATATTTTCTCCCACTCTGTTGGTTGTCTTTTAGCTCTGTTAATTGTTTCTTTTGCTGTGCAAAAGCTTTTTAGTTTGATATAGTCCCATTTGTTTATTTTTCCTTTGGTTGCCCGTGCTTTTGGGGTCATATTCATGAAGTCTGTGCCCAGCCCTATTTGCTGAAGGGTTTCTCCTATATTTTCTTTAATAAGTTTTATTGTTTCGGGGTGTATATTTAAATCCTTAATCCATTTTGAGTTGATTTTAGTACAAGGTGAGAGATATGGGTCTAGTTTCAATCTCCTGCAAATGGATAACCAGTTATCCCAGCACCCTTTGCTGAAGAGGGAGTCCCGACCCCAGTGAATAGACTTGATGCCTTTGTCGAAGATCAAATGGCAGTAAGTACGTGGGTTGATTTCTGGGTGCTCTATTCTATTCCATTGATCAGTGTCTCTGTTTTTATACCAGTACCATGCTGTTTTGGTTACTATGGCTTTGTAGTATAGTTTAAAGTCAGGTAGAGTAATACCTCCAGCTTTATTTTTTTTGCTCAGCGTTGCTTTGGCTATTCATGGTCTTTTGTTATTCCAGATAAATAACTGTATAGTTCTTTCCATTTCTGTGAGAAATGTCATAGGAATTTTGATGGGGATTGCATTAAATTTGTAGATAACTTTGGGTAGTATAGTCATTTAGGAAAAAACTTCCTCTTAACTAGAGAATTATTTACATTTCCAAGTGATTGAGAGGAAGATTTAACAACCTCTACTTTTTTTTTTTTTGAAGCTCTTACAACGAGAAAATGGAGGGGACACATCTGGGTGGGAGGGGGAGAGGGAGGAGGGAGGGAAGGGGGGGGGATGGGACACAATAACTAACTACATTGTATATTGACAAAATAAAAATAAAAATAAATTAAAAAAGTAAAAAATAAATAAATAAATAAATTAAACTTTTTATTCTGGGATAATTAGAGATTCCCATGCAGTTGTAAGAAATAGCACAGAGAGTTCCCATGTACCCTCTACCCAATTTCCCCCAATAGCAACATCTTGCAAAACTATAATAATGATAAAATTCACACTTTAAAATCTATAAATGTGAATTTGTATTATACCTTGCCTCTTTTTAAGGACCACCGTACCTTTCTCAGTACCTATATTTTTTTACTTCCCAAATCATCAGAGTATATATTTTTTTGTCACTAAGATTGCTTGAATTGATTGTGATGCCAGCATGGCTGGTTGAAAAGGGAAAGCCATAGTTAAGCCTTAGTTAGACAAATGGGTGTTTTTTTTTTTTGTTTGTTTTTTTAGATATCAGATGCTTTTCTTAAATTATATTTTGGCTGAATCTTGCATCTCGGGCCATTGAGTTTACTGAAGCTTAGTGGGCATATTATGTGCAATGCATACTTTGTATTTCCACATTCTCATCAGTAAATTGTGGATAATAATATCGCTTTCCTCACAGCACTGTTGTAGAACAGAATGTGCCAAACTCACAAAAAGACTCCAAACTGAGCCTGATTTGTAGTCAGAACTCAGAAAATGTTGACTACTCCTATTGTTACTCAGGATGATTTTATCTGGTGTATGGTCTGTGGTATTAAAATTGCAATACATACGTAGCTGGAAAGTTAGTTCCTTTTTAATTCTCTTTCAGATTACGTTAAGGAGAGAGTCTGAATGTGGTGGTTAGTGTATCTTAAACACCACTCTAACATTTTCTTATTTTTTCCTTGTATCAGAGAGAAAATTCCCCAGGCTTAAAGTTTTGGTCTGAAATTGTCTGTATTGAAGTTATTTATGGTAATGTATGTCTTTCTTTTCAGTAAATTTATTTAAGTAAAAAAAAAAAAATGAGCTGAGCAAAAACATATTAAAGACATGAATACTGTAAAAATCATAACAATGCTACATAAATGGTTGAGAATGTCCAAATGACATTCCCCAGACTTCAAAGTTGTCTTCTAGTTTTGAGTCAATGAATGATCTACATGACATTTTTCTTCGATTTGCTTCGATTCGGCGATTGTTTTGTGAAGCCAAGACTTAGCTTTAAAAAGAAGAATGGTGGAGCTGGCAGAGACAAATGTGGCTGAAACACAGCAACTGGAACCACAGCCGCCATCCAGGGTGAGCACAGCCACTGCCAAGGGCTGCAGCTGCCGCTGCCTGCAGTTGATGGAGCTGATTGCCAGATGAAGATCACAGCCTCCACGTCAGGGAGGGCCGTTCACCTCACAAGCCTTACTAGCCCCTGGCAGAAAGGCAGTGGGCACTCTTCTGCAGGGGTGCCCACGGAAGCTCAGTTCTCCAATGTTCCTTCTGTTTTCAGAGCAATAGCCTCATGAGGAATCTGACTATCCATGCAGGATGCACCAAGAGTGAATTTGGAAGCACGGCTCTCTTCCTAAAGCAATACTCTCTTATTTGTGGTGGTATTCCCAGCGTCTCCTACAGGGCTTGGCATGTTTTTGCCCCCTCGACAGTCATATACTAATCCTGTGACTTTGACTGAGTGACCTAACTTCTCTGAACCTTAGAGACATCTGGTCCCCAATGGGTAGGGAAATCATATTAACTGAGCACCATGTGTACCCACCAGGGTGGGTACTGTGCCCTTCTGAGCCTTAGAAAACCATAGGTTATGGGGCTGCTGGAAAGATTCAACATGATACAATGTAATTACACCCTGGAGATGTTTGCAGTGAAGAGATCCAGCATAATTCTCATCACATCTAAAATGATTAACATTAGCTGTAACTACAGAAACCCAGAGATACAAAATGCCAACTTCTAAAGACATTAACACCACTAAGATGGCAGCAGATGGTGACACAACAGGTTGGTGTGATCAGGGCCGTATCTGGCGGTCCAGGGAACACTGTGTTAGACACTGGAAACTTGGGCAAACTTCAGGGGCCTTTGAAGTGTTCATAGCAGATGTGCTCCCAGAACCTGGTTCTCTCCGTGTTCTCAGCCCGGCTGCACATTCAGTTCACCTGGGAGAGCTTTAAAAATACTGATGCCAGGTCCCACTTTGGAGCAATTAAAACAGACACTGGGGATATTACTCTTTAAAAGGCTTTCTAGTTATTTTCATGTAAAGTCAGGATGAGAAACACTGCACTGGAATAGATAGCTTTTATTTCAAGAAAAAACGGGGTTAGGTGTCTAATTCTGCTGGCTACAGACAGGAGGTGCCTGGTAAATGCTTGCCTTTTCTTTCTTCTTCCTTCCTCCCCCTTCCTTCCCTTCCTGCCTTCCTTCTGTCCGTCTTTCTTGTGCTGTGACAGACGTCATTATCCTAGGCACCTTATAGAAATGGCATACCTCCTCATTACAATTCTATCACACGGGGAGTGTTGCCTTCTTTTTCTAACTCAGGAAATCAGGACTCAGAACTGTTCAAGAGTTTCCTGAAACTGTACAGCCATACGTGGCTCAACTGAGATCCAAACCCAGTTCTGTTGCGTCCCAGGATTTTGTAGTTTCCAGCATGAAGAAACAGAAAGAAGATACAAATCTTTACTCTGCATTTAACAACGTCATCTCCTCTGATATGTTATTGGTCCTATTTTCTACTTCCTTACTTCTCTGCAGTTTGACCGGGTCTTAACAAGATAGGCCATTCGATCGGGACTTTAGGGACGGGGCATTTCATATTCCCAGTTCTGATGACACCACTTCATGGGTCTGATGGTCTATTATTATTATTGTGTCGCCTCCCAGTCCCTCACTCTTTGAAAATGGAAATCAAAACAGCACAAATCTGGTGACTCCTAGGCTGCTGAGGTTCTTTGGAAGCTGCAGAAGGAAATACATATTTATTGAGCATCTACGACATGTCAGGCACTGGCCAGGAAACAAAGATGCTGAAATGAGCTAGTTTCTCCTTTTGGGGTGAAAGAGCCAGATTTGCATCTCAGTATATTATACAGGGTGACAAAGGCACCACGGTAAAAAGAGTGTAGTAAGTGTTGGTTATGAACATGTGCCGGCTTGGCACTGTCACGCACTTTATGGGAATCATCTTGTTTAATTCGCACATTAGCCCATGAGGGAGGTGGTAGGTACTGATATTATCCTTACTTTACTGCTGAGAAAAACTTTGGGCTCAGAAAAGGCCAGAATTTTGCTGGGAATTCTAAGGCAGAGTTTCTCAGCCTCCACACTATTAACCTTTGAGCCTCCTTAATCTTTGTGGTGGGGCTCTCCTGTGCCGTGTAGGATGCTTTCGGCATCCCTGGCCTCTACTCTCTAGGTGCCAGGAGCATCCCTCACCTGAGCTGTCACAACGAGAAATGGCTCCAGGCATTGCTAACTGTCCCCTCGGAGGGAGGGGGCAAAGTCACCCCCAGTCGAGAAGCCTGCCCGAAATCTGCCAGTTCACAAGAAGTAGAGTCTAAATTTCAGTTTGAATCCAGACTTGAGAACCTTCCAACCCCAACGTTCCTTCCCAAGGCGTGTGCTGGTCGAGAGGGGGACAGACCAGGGAGGACATTCCCTGGCAGAGAGGAGGGAGAGCGTGCTTCTCAGAAGATGTACATTTGTGTGTGAGGCTGTAAAGGATGGAAAGATGAAGACATTCACCAGACAGTGTAGAGGGAGAAATGGCATTTTAGGCCATTTGATGTCCACCATCAGAGCCGTGATGAATGGGTTTCCCGTAGAACCTCAAAATGAGCCTGGTTTCCTGAATTTTCGTATCCATGAGAAATGCTTCCTGACTAAATAATGCCTGCACCCCGACCTGCTGGCTCCAGCTTGCATCAGGAAAGCACCATTCATTCTGAATAAGAAGGAAATGCTAATCTCTGCTCTGACTTCCAAAATAAGGTGATTTTGGAGATTCAATCTTTCTTGGGGTAAAAACAAATGCTCATTCGAGTTAGTCACATTTTGTGTTTACAGCTGGCTTCCAAATGTCCCACACGTTAAGGAGTGGGGATTCGTCATCAGCCCAATACCAGAGGGTTGCCTGTTAAATATTTATTTGTCAGCAAAGCAATAATGTTTTTGACAAAAGGGTTCTGAAGCATGGCTATATTTCTTCAGCCTGGGTGATGGGAAGCTGAGGATGATATTGATCCTAGAAAAATCTGAACCCTTTTTCATTTTTTATATAATGTCCTGATTCTCTTTTATGGCATTTAACATTTTCTTTAGTAACTACTTCAGGCCTCAAGTGAGCAATTCTTTCAATAACTCAGTTTATTACAAAGAAGCTGTATTTTCTGTAAAGAATCAAACCACAGGTTTCTTTTTTTTTTTTTTTTGTCTTTTTCCGTGTCCGGCAATGGATCACAACCCTCAGTGTCGCCCCTGTACCGGACCGGGACCGGCAACGGGATCGCAACCCTTGGTGTTGCTCCGGTGCCTCGCTCAGCCAGTGAGCGGGAACCGGTCTGTATGTGGGATCCGAACCCTCGGCGGGAGCGCCACCGCGCTTCCCAAGCAGCGCACTGTAGCAGTGCGCCACCGGGGGCAGCCCAAACCACAGGTTTCTAAGACTCTTTCCCCTGCAGGTATAATTGGCCCCACCAGGGGGCCTGTTCAGAGAGGTGACTTATCTGGCTTCCCTTGTCACCCACCCCGTCCCACCACTTCCCAGTCATTTCACTCACAGCCATCACAGATCTCTCACCTGGGCCCTCTCTGGGCTTCGGGAAAGGTGTGTCTCTGAGGGAAAGGTGGCCTGCTGCTCTCCGGCTCGGGGGGCAAGGGCTGGTACTTCTTCAGGAGGGTGACAGGAAGCCTGTGTGAAGAGTCACAGTGGGGCCTGAGATGAGCCGCATGCAGGAGGCTCCTCAGACCCTGGCCTCAGCATCCCCAGCTTTGGAGTGGACGCTTCTTCAGTTTTGGGGTGCTCACCACATTACAGAGCAGCCCAATTCATTGCAGACAGCTTCAAATGTGAGAATATTTATGCTTTTGAGCCTGAATCTATCTCCCTGCAGCTTGCTCTTCAGTCTGGAGCTGTTTTTGCAGAATGTCATATGCGTTTCAATACGCTTCCTGTTTTAGGAGGCCTGGGGAAGATTTGGTAACAGCCTTGTACTCATCCAGACTGGAAGACCTGAGTTGTTAAAACTCCCCAAAGAAATGTGAAAGTGTTTGGAAGTCAAGGAGTGCCTCAGTGGCCCACGTTATTCACCTGCTGACTCCCTCACCCACAAAGTGTGACGCAGAGAGGAAAAGGACAGTCGTTGGCTCGAGATGCTTCCCTCCGGGGGGGAAGAGAGAGAAGTGAAGGATGATCTTCAGAGAGTGTAACTACTGCTATGGCAGGACCCACAGCCTACTGAACTCACAGAAGTGCCCAGCTCAGAGCCTCGGCAGTCAAGTCTGCTATTTTTCCCTCCACATATGTGCATAAATAGAATATTTGTGTCTATATATGTATTGTGTACATATATGCACTTACATAAATATATATTTGTATATTATAAGTCTTTTGAGTACATATCCCAGTCCCAGATGAACCTGGGTATGACAGATATTTACCCATCTGGCAGGTTTCTGTCCTAAACACAGGGTGAGGGGGAAAAAAAAAAAAAAAAAAGGAATAGGGAAGAAATACATTCACCAAGAAATGATGAGTGAAGCTGTATTGAATGGATAACTACAGTGGAATGAATGATTAAATGGTTGAATGAAGCCTCGTTTAATCTTATTAACTCATATTTGTTTTTCAATGTCAAATATGTGTGTTTCTTTTTTTCAAGTGCTGGCACAAATCATCAAAGTATATAACAAAACAAAATAATGTTTTAAATGTCTTACCGAGGAGGTGGTAAAGGAATCTGCAAGAAAAAAGAGAATCAGAAATTAAGTTTATTGTTCTTTGAGCAGGGCCAATGCTCAACAATTTTTTTCTTTCTTTCTTTTTTTTTTTTGGTTTACAAATAGAAATTACAAATGCTGACCAGACTTCTAGGACATATTTTTCAAATGATATTTAAGCCTTTACATTGTCCCCATGTCTGTGCTTCTACAGGGAAGAGTGAGTAACAGGTGCATTTTAATGGCGTCTCTTACCTTGTTCCCCTGGATGAATTTTTCTCCTAAAACATAAGAGGGAACACCAGTGAATTTATGGAAAATGTCATTAAGCACCATTTCTACATATGCTGAAATGGAAACCATTCCTATTTTTAATAATATTGATGATAACGTCAGCTCACATTTGTTGAGATTTTGTTAGGTGCTCAGCATCATGCTAACTCTTTAGTTATGTGGTCTTATTACATCTTCACCCCTGTTCTGTTAATGAAGATACTGAGGCATGCAAAGTTATATACCTCACCTGCAGTCACCCAGCTAGCAAAGATTTCTTTGCATGAGGTGTGATTCCTAAGGTCCTATAGTAACCACTCATTCCTGTTTAGAATTTATGATTTATAAGGTCCGGCCCCGTGGCTCACTTGGGAGAGTGCAGCGCTGGGAGCGCCAAGGCCGTGGGTTCGGATCCTATATAGGGATGGCAGGTGCGCTCACTGGCTGAGCGTGGTGCAGACCACACCGTGCCGAGGGTTGTGATCCCCTTACTGGTCAAAAAAAAAAAAAAAGAATTTATGATATATAAATTACATAAATATTATAATATATATTATTATTAATCCAAGTTCCCGCCTAGTACCTTTATGAGATATCTCCCAGCAGAGGAAATAGCATCACAGATTTTTCCAGGTAAAAGGTTTTTGACAACTTCCCCAACGCTTTTACATCGTGGGTGACAAAACTAAGGACAAACTACATAGAACGATTTTTCAAGACCAAATAACCCTATAAAAAGTCCGAGTAGGTACTGGAACAGATGTTTTCTGAGTTCTACGCAGTTTTATTTCCACGATTCAGTTCAATTCAAAGGTAATTACTGAGCTGCTACTCTGAGCTAAGTATACTACCAGGCAGAGGGGGGGTAAAAAGACAAACACACACGATCCTTCCCCACAAAGGACTCTGCTTCGTTCCAGGATGGTCTGTTTATAAGCCAAGTTCTAGGCTCTGGGGATGTGATGGTGAAGATGACGGAGACTGTCTCTGTTGACATAGGGTTTATACCTAAGGGGTATACATGCATTGAAATCATTAAGAAAAATTTGATGAGATTTTCATGTAGAGAAGGGTATGGTATTAAAGGAATATGTGGGAGACTTAGTCCAGGGTGTCAGAAAAAGCCTCCTTGAGGAAGCAATGTTCACTTTTCTGTAGAAATGGGTGTGGTGTAATAAATGTTATTTTATAGGGTGGTGGGAAAAGTTAATGAGAGAACATGTCTGTTATTGAAGGAGATTCAAACTTCAAGTGAAAACTGGCAGGATGGCTACACACTGAGCATTGTCTCCTCATTTGTGGAACAGAGAGATTGGACTAAATCAGCGTTTTTTAACTATGTGTTGAAGAGCTCCCTGGCCTGCCCTTGGACACCTCGAGGAACATGGGGGCTGGGGGACCGGTGTCTGGCTCAACACCCCATGTCATGGCGGGGGGGGGGGCTTTGCTTCCATCTGCTTCTCATTGGATGTCCTTTTAAGATTTCTTGATGAAAAGTCCAGGGGGCCCCAAGCCACACAATAAAACACAATACAACCTGGGCTGGATGATTTCAACAGCTTTTCCAGGTCTAAAATAATTGCTTCACTGAATAAAATTACCATTCTCCCAGTTTGTTTTCATTTTTAAATGGGTAGCATAGACTTCTTTATATGCATCCATTCTGACTGCAAACAGAAATAATAAGCATTCCTGGCATTATAAAATCATGAGATATGACCCAGGACATAATTCAACAACAATGGCAATGTAGTTAATGTTAGATTTCTGGCTATTTAGATGATTTACCAAAATGCTGAGGCTACATGATGCTGCTGAAGGTACCAAATTAGAAAACATAGAATTAATTTCCCCTCATTTTATTGTTTATTGGCCTTCAGATTTCCCTGGTGGATTATCCTGCTGCTGCTGTTGATGAATTTCCCAGAGAAAATAGATGTCAGCTTTCCAGGAGGTCTTCTTTCATAGCTCCCACTATGTCTATTGGGAATCAATTCAATTCACTGGGGAAAAAATTCAGTGAAGATGCTGAGTTCCTGTAATTCAACAGGAACATTCCATTTATTGTTTCAGAGATATCTATCTGGTTTGCTTTAGTGACTGTGAGTTTGTAAAAAAACATCTATCTTTCTTTTATTCATTGACTTACAATTGAGCACAGAGTATGTGTCAGGCATGGATTCATTTTTAATATATTTATTGATGTAGGTGTTGGGGAATATAATACCAAAAAATAAAGTTGCTTTACCCATGTAACTTACATTCCAGTGGCAGGAGATAGAAAATAAATAGACAATCACAGGTGATGACAAGTGCTATAGAGAAAATGCAGCAGGTAAGGGGAATAGTGGGGAAAGAAGAGTGAGAGATGGGAGTGGGGCTACTAAGTTTTAGACGGGTTTGAGGAGGCATCTCTGGTTAGGTGATGAGATCAGAGGCCTGGGGAAAGGAAGGGAGCATGTTGTGTGGATACCTGGGGAAGAGGATTCCTGAAGGAAGGAATGACAAGTGCAAAGGTCCTGAGGCAGGATGAGCACGAGGGGACGTAGGGCCAGAGAGGTGATGGTGGAGGTGAGAGAGTGCCCAGATCACAAAGGATCTTGAACACGGTGATAAGAACATTGTCTTAACTGTGGTGAGGTTTTTTAAACCACTTTATTCAGGTGTGATTGACAAATATAGATCTTTACCTGTTTAGTGTATACATCTTGATGAATTTGGGGATAAGTATACACCTGTGAAACCATCACCACCATTGGGGCCATACACAAATCCATCACCTCCCTAAGTTTCCTCCTGCCCTCTTTATTATTATTATCATTGTTTTAATTTTTAAATTAATATTATTATTATTTAAATTGTGCATGCTTATGGGTGCAGAGCATTGTTTCAATATGTGCATATATTGTATAATGATCTACTCAGGGTAGGTAGCATAGCCATCACCTAAACATATCATTTATGTGTGGAGATGACGTTCAAGATTCTCTTTTCTAGCCATCTTGAAATACACAATACAGTTTTACTTGCAGTAGTCACCCTGGAGCACCAGAAGCTGTTCCTCCTGTCTCCCTGTGACTTTGCACCAGTGAGCCTCTTCTCCTCGTCCCCCTTTCCTCGCCCCTCCCCAGCCTCTGCTCACCACTATCCCACTCTCTTCTTCCATGTGGACACCTTTTGAGATTCCACTTATGAACGAGACTATGCAGTATTTGTCTTTCTGAGCCTGGCTTACTTCACACGCGCGCGCACACACACACACACACACACACACACACACACACACATTTTTCTTTTTGAAGAACACTTAACATGAAATCTACCTTCTTAGCAAATTTTAAGTATGCAGTACTGTATTGTTAGCTAAAGGCACTATGCTGTGTTTTAATTCTCCAGAACCTATTTATCTTGCATAACTAAAACATATCCTTTAACGTTCACCATCTCATTCCCCCCACTCCTAGCCCCTGGCAACCACCATTCCACTTACTGCTTCTATGAGTTTGACTATTTTAAATTCCACATGTGAGATCATGCACTATGTGTCATATTGAAAAGTGGGGCATGATTACTTAAACTTCATGGGAACTCATGTGTGGAATAAGAGAGTTAATGCACTTCAAGGCACAGTCCTTATTTACCTTAATGCACACCTGTAGTTACCACTATTGTTTTGTGATGGACAATTAGAGGAAAAATGAAAATTTACCTTCTTGATGAAATACATGAATATTCTCAAATGCTGTGGAAAGTTTCCTGTCTGCCAAGCGAGAGGTCCCAAGCAGTGGCTCTTCAAGGTCTTTCCCGTCTTAGAGTTTGAGGAAGAGTTTTTGACTTGGAGAAGGCTGGCACGATCGCCATCTGGTGGCCAAAAGTGTGATTGGCACCATCTGCCCAGAGACTGTCTTGCTTTCATTCATTCTTTTTTTAGTTTCTTTCATTTTTATCTCTCTCTCTCTCTCTCTCTCTCTCTATCATCTATCTATCTATCTATCTATCTATCTATCTATCTATCTATCTATCTATCTATCTATTATGTATATTCATGAGATACAAAGCTGATTATCACCCCTCATGCCCATGATGTGAGGTCCAGATCCATACTGGAAGCATACCCATTACCACAAATTGCATTTGTACCCCATGTCCCACACCCAATTATCTCCAACCTCCCTTTTCCTCCACCTTTCCCCCTCACTCCACTTTGTAGCCCAAAGAATGTTCTCTCTCTCTGCAAGACCTACACACTATTTCTTCCTTCTTTCTCTCTTAGCTCCCACATGTGAGTGAGCACATGCAGTATTTATCCCTCTGTGCTTTGCTTATTTTACTCAACATAAATTTCTCCAGACTCATCCATGTTGTTGAAAATGGGAGTATTTCATTCTTTCTTATGGAAGAGTAGTATTCTATGGTGTATATATACCACAGTTTCCTTATCCAATCCAATCATCCATTGATGGACATTGAGGTTGGTTCCATGTCTTGGCTATTGTACACAGAGCTGCGATGAACATGGGAGTGCAGGTATCCCTTTGACATGATGATTTCCATTCCTCTGGGTATATACCCATAAGTGGGATTGTTGGATCATATGGAAGATCTATCTGTAGTTGTTTGAGAAACCTCCATACTGTTTTCCATAGTGGTTGTACTAATTTACTGTCCCACCAACAGTGCAGAAGTGTTCCCTTGTCCCCACACCCTTGCCAGCATTTGTTATTCACCATCTTTTTGATTCTATCCAGTCTAACTGGGGTGATGTAGTATCTCAGTGTAGTTTTAATTTGCATTTCTCTGATGACTAGTGATGCTGAGAATTTTTTCATGTACCTGTTGGCCATTTGTAGTCTTCCTTTGAAAAATGTCTATTCAGCTCCTTTGCCCATTTTTTAATTGGGTTATTTGGTTTTTTACTGTATAATTGCTTGAGTTCCTTGTATATTCTGGATATTAATCCCTTGTCAGATGCATTATTAGCCAAAATTTTCTCCCACTCTGTAGGCTGTCATTTCACTCTGTTGATTGTTTCCTTTGCTGTGTATAAACTTTTCAGCTTAGTTTGATATAGTCCCATTTGTTTATTTTTTCTTTCATTGCTTGTGCTTTTGGAGTCATGTTCATAAAGCCCATTCCCAGACCTAGTCGCTGAAGTGTTTCACCTGTATTTTCCCTTAGTAGTTTTACAGTTTCAGGTCTTATACCTAAGTCTTTAATCCATTTTGAGTTGATTTTAGTGTATGGTGAGAGGTGCACATCTAGTTTCATTCTTCTGCATATGAATATCCAGTTTTCCCAGCACCACTTGTTGAAGAGCCAGTCTTTTCCCCAGTGTAGATTTTTGTTGCCTTTGTCCAATATCAGATGGCTGTAAGCCTGAGGGGTGATTTCTGGGTTCTTGATTCTACTCCACTTGTCTTAATGTCTATTTTTATACCAGTACCGTGCTGTTTTGTTTACAATAGCTTTGTAGTATAATTTGAAGTCAGGTAGTGTTATGCCTCCAGCTTTATTTTTTTTTCCCCCAGGATTGCTTTGGCTATTCAGGGTTTTGTTGTTCCGTATGAAAGGCAAGATTTTTTTTTTTCCATTTCTGTGAAGAATGTCACATTGGTATTTTGATGGGGATTGCATTGAATCTATTGATTGCTTTGGGTAGTATAGACATTTTCGCAATGTTAATTCTTCCAATCCAAGAGCATGGAATATCTTGCCATCTTTTTGCGTCTTTACTTTCCTCCAGAAGTACTTTGTAGTTCTCATTGTAGAGGTCTTTCACCTCCCTGGTTAAATCGATCCCTAGGTATTTCATTTTATTTTTGGGGGGACAATTGTAAATGGGCTTACCTTCTTTATTTCTCTTTCTGTTAATTCATTATTTGAGTATATAAATGCAATTGATTTGGGGTCATTTATTTTGTATCCTGCAACATTACTGAAGTTATTAACCAGCTCTAGGAGGTTTTTGATAGAGTCTTTATGTTTTTTTTATATATAGTATCATGTCATCTGCAAATAGAGAAAGTTTGACTTCATTTTTTCCAATCTGGATTCCCTTTATTTCTTTCTCTTGCCTGACTGCTCTGGCTAGTACTTCTATGTTTTAGTCCATTTTGTGTTGCTATAACAGAATACCTGAGATTGGGTAATTTATAATGAAGAGAGGTTTATTTGGCTTACGATTCTGGGACAGCTGCATCTGGCATGGGCCTCAGGCTGCTTCTACTCATGGTGGAAAGTGGCAGGGAGCTGGTGGGTACAAGCAGATCACATGGCGAGAGAGGAAGCAAGAGAGAGACAGAGAGGAGGTGCTAGGGTCCTATAAACAACAAGCTCTCGTGGGAATAGAGTAAGAACTCACTCATTAATCCCCCCTCTCCCAGGGAGAGCATTAATCCATTCATGAGGGATCTGCCCCCAGGGCTCAATCAGTTTCCAACACTGCCACATTGGAGATCAAATTTCCACATGAGTTTCAAGGGGACAACACATCCAAACTCCATCACTCTAGTACTGTGTTAAATAGAAGTGGTGAGAATGGACATTCTTGTCTTGTTCCTGTTCTTAAGGGAAAGGCCCTCAGTGGGCTTGTCATAAATGGCTTTTATTGTGTTGAGATATTTTCCTTTTATACCTAATTTGTTGAGAGTCTTTATCATGAAAGGATGTTGAATTTTGTCAAATGCTTTTTCAGCATCTATTGAGATAATTATATATTCTTTGTCCTTGAGTTTGTTGATTTGATGTATCATATTTATTGACTGTCATATGGTGAACCATCCTTGCATATCTGGGATGAATCCCACTTGATCATAGTGTATACTTTTTAAAATATGTTGCTGTATTCTGATTGCTAATATTTTGTTGAGGATTTTTGCATCTAGGTTTATCAAGAATATTGGCCTGTAATTTTCTCTTTTTGTTTTATCTTTATCTGGTTTTGGTATCAGAGTTATGCTGGCCTCATAGAATGAGTTTGGGAGAGTAGCGTCTATTTTAATTGTTTGGAATAGTTTGAGGAGAACTGGTATTAGCTCCTCTTTAAAAGTTTGATAGAATTCAGCTGTAAAACCATCTGGACCTGGACTTTTCTTAGTTGGAAGATTGCTAATTACCACTTCAATATCCTTGCTTGTTATTGATCTGTTCAGGTTTTCTATCTAGTCTTGGTAGTTTGTATGTGTCCAGAAACTTATCAAATCTTCCAGATTTTCATATTTGTTGTCATACTGTTGTTTGTAATAGTCTCTAATGATTCTTTGTATTTCCATGGTATTGGTAATATCTCCCTTTTCATTTCTAATTTTTGTTATTTGGGGCTTCTCTCTTTTTTTTTGTTAACCTAGGTAATGGTTTGTCTATTTTATTTATCTTCTCGAAAAATCAACTTTTGGTTGCATTGACCTTTTCTATTGTTTTTTAGATCTCTATTTCATTTAGTTCTGCTTTGATCTTAATTATTTCTTTCTGTCTACTACTTTTAGGTTTGGATTGTTGTTGTTTTTCAAGTTCTTTGAGGCATAGTGTTAAATTGTTTATTTGAAGTCTTTCTGTTCTCTTGATGTAAGCATTTATTGTAATACATTTGCCTCTTAGTATTGCTTTTCCAGTATCCCACAGATTTTGGTATGATGTAGCTTTATTTTCATTAGTTTCTAGAAATTTTTTGATTTCCTGTTTAATTTCTTCTTGGACCCATAGTTCATTCAAGGAGCCTATTATTTAGTTTCCATGTATTTTTATAGTTCCCAGAGTTTATCTTATTATTATTTTCCAGTTTTAATCCATTATGGTCTGAGAAGATACTTGGAATGATTTCAGTTTTATAAAATTTGCTGAGATTAGATTTGTGATCTAATATGTGGTCTATCATGGAGAATGTTCCATGAGCTGATGAGAAGAAAGTATATTCTTTAGTTGTTAGGTGAAATGTTCTGTATATATCTTCCAGATCTAGTTGGTACGAGGTATAGATTAAATCCTGTGTCTCTTTGTTGACTCATTGCCTGGAAGATCTGTCTCATATGGAGAGAGGGGTGTTCAAATCACCCACTATTAATGTATTAGGGCCTATTTCTTTCTTTAGTTCGGAGTGTTTGCTTTATATATCTGGGTGCTCGAGTGTTGGGTGCATACATGTTTATGATTGTTATGTCTTCTAGCTGTATAGATCCCTCTATCATTATATTGTGGCCTACTTTGTCTCTTTTTATGTTTTTTGGTTTAAACTCTACTTTGTCTGATATAAGGATAGCTACTCCTGCTCATTTTTGGTTTCCCTTTGCATGGTATATCTTTTTCCATCCCTTCCCTTTTAGTCTGTGTGTGTTTCTACAGGTGAGGTGGATCTCTTGGAGACAGCATATACTTGGGTCTAGCTTTTTAATCCAGTCAGTCAGTCTGTCTTTTGAATGGGGAGTTTAGTCCTTTCACATTTAGGGTAGTTATTGACAAGTGTACCTTAATTCCCCTCATTTAATTGCTTTGTGTTTAGATGGTTTAAATATCCTTTGATTATTATTTCCTCTTTTATTTCTCTTCTTCATTGTTAGTTGGAAATTTAAGGTGGGATTATTTAGCTTCTTTTTCTTGCTGGCATTTTTGTTTTAACAGTGGGTTTTGCTCTTTCTTGTATATTTGTGATAGTGATCACCATTATTCAGATTCCAGATGAATGACTCCCTTGAGAAATTCTTGCAGGGCTGGTCATGTAGAGGTGAACTACCACAACTTTTGTCTGTCTGGGAAATACACTATTTCTCCCTTATTTCTGAAGGAGAGCCTTGCTGGGTAAATAATTCTTGGCTGGCACTTTTTTTTTTTTTTTTTTTTAGTATTTTGAATATATCATTCCACTTTCTTCTGGCTTGTAGGGTTTTGGTTGAGAAGTCTGCTGTTAGTCTGATAGGGGTTTCCCTTATAAGTGACCTGACACTTTTCTCTTGCTGCTTGTAGAATTCTCTCTTTGTCTCTGAGCTTTGCAAATTTACTATAATGTGTCTTGGGGAGGATCTTTTTGGTTTGAATCTGTTTGGGGACCTTTGAGCTTCCTGGATCTGAAGGTCTGTATCTCTCCCTATACCTGGAAAGTTTTCTGTTACTATTTCCTTGAATAGATTTTCAATACTTTTTCCTTTCTCCCATTCAGATGTTAGAGCACTTTAGGTTGTCTGCTATCGCTCTTAGATTTTCCTCATTGTTTTTAATTCTTTTTTCCTTTTTTTATGTCTACCTGAGTTATTTCAAAAAGACCATCTTCAAGCTCTGAAATTCTTTCGTCTGCTTGCTCTAGCCTGCTGCTCAGCTTTCAGTTGTGTTTTTTTATTTCACTGAGTGAATCTTTCATTTCTAGGAGTTCTGCTACACTCTTCTTTTTTTCCTTTTTGTCTTTTTTTGTGTCCGGCAACGGATCACAACCCTCAGTGTCGCGCCCGTACCGGACTAGGACTGGCAACGGGAACGCAACCCTCGGTGTTGCCCCCGCACCTCGCTCAGCCAGTGAGTGGGAACCAGTCTGTATGTGGGATCCGAACCCTCGGCGGGAGCGCCACCGCGCTCCCAAGTGGTACACTGTAGCAGTGCGTCACCGGGCCGGCCCACTACACTCTTTTTTAAGGTGTTAATCTTTTTGCAGATTTCCTCCTTCATATTCTGGATATTTTTTCTTGTTTCATTGTGTTCTCTGATTGAGTCTTCCTTTATTTCTTTAAGTTTTCTTAAGATCATTGCTCAGAATTCTTTTTCAGACATTACAAGGATTCCCTGTTCCATGGAGTCTGACATTGGAGCATTATTGTATTCTTTCGGCGGTGTCATTTCTTCTTGTTTATTTGTAGTTCTAGTATTTTTTCACTGATGTTTGGTCATTTGGTAGAGGCTTTGCTTCTTCTATTACACTGAGGTTGGCTGTGGAGGGCCTTGGTTGTTACTGCAGTGGTGAATTGTCTTTGCTTGACAGTAGTTGTGGTGGTGGTTATGTTAAACCACCTTGGGTCCTGTTCCAGAATCTGTGGTCATAGAATGAGCCCCCAGCGCTATGCGGTTCTTCTGGGGTCACCTTGGTGGGTCAGGCCACATGGGGTGGCACTTCCCTCTGGGTCCAAGGAGTGGTGAGGGGTCACCTCTGTCACACGGTTCTGCTGGGCTCACCTTGGCGGGTCAGGCCACTGCTTTCATCCTTAAGACAAGATGGATCTCACATCAGCTGCTAAAGTTATTGCTTTGGGGGACATGAGGTAGTGAGATGAACATAGCATGGCTGCAGAATGTGACGAAGCCTGGTTTGACTACTTCTTTGACTACTTCCTCCACAAAACCATGAGGAAGTTGCCAACTTTATAGTGTTCTGTGATTTTAAAGCAAGGCCTCTTGGAGAAGGAGAAAGTATTAAGTATTAACTGTTTGTGGTGTGTTGGAGTGGGTTGCACCAACTTGCAAAAGCTGGTTCTTAAATTTTCAGAAATTGTGTAAGCCAGTTATTAAATACAGTCATTGTTACAAATAAATTATATAAATGTACACTTAGGTCAAAGTAAAGCCAATAAGTGCTCAAACAAATCACTTCCTAATTATTTTACTAATATTTCTTCTTATTTACCCCCATTGTACCTATGCGGAAATACTACAAAATGGTATCTCTTCCCAGCTCCATGTTCACTAATCACATTGGTGGCTTGAAACCTGCCAAGGTGGGAGTATTTACACCATGGAAATTGGCAAATGCTACAAATCAGTGTTTGACTTATTGTTTTGTTGATTGTCTAGACTTAAAGTTCTGGAGAAAATGCTAATAAAGCAGATTAAATTTAAAAGTGTGTTGTGTCTTTAGCCATTATTTTATAAAAAGTGAAAAACTGAGGAAATATACTTCCTGTATTGAAAAGCTATTATCCAACTCAGCTAAGAAGTTGTTCATGTCATTGTGTCAACTGTAGCCATAGTTTGGCTGCAGGTACAAGAATTTGGCCAAAATCAGCAAAAGCATTTTGTGAGAATAAATTGGTTGTATAGAATTACAATAAAGAATATCATGTCTTTTACTAATATTTTTAAATTGTGTGCTTCATGTCCTTTTATCAGTAAAATTTATAATAACCTTATAAACTATGCATATGCATACTTTTTGCAGTGCTACAGTTGTTAAACATTTATTACTGCTGTGGTCTAGTTTTGGTGCTACAACTATCAAGCTGAGTGACTTACTACAAATTGCTTGACCTCTCTGAGCTTTGGTATCTTGATCTGTGATTTAAAAGCATTGGAAAAGAAGACATGTAGGGGCCAAGAATTTGTTTTTCGACAGAAGGGACAATGACACAGTAGAGTGGTGACAAATGGGATCTTTGAAGTCATCAAGTTGGGTTCTAAGCCCACCTCTGTCACTTACTGAGTAACCTTGGACAAGTTGCTTAAATGCTGTGGGCTTAAGTTTCCATGTTTATAAAATGCAGATAAAACAATCTAGCTCCTTGGATTGTTATAATTAAATAAAATTGTCACGGATTGGATGCCTATCCCCCAACCTGACTGAGGCTTCATCCCCACTGTAACTGTTGAGGGTGGGAAATCCTATTATGGTAATTGCAAGGTGGAGCCTTGAAGAGGTGACTGGATTGTGGGACCTTGTAGTAGTGAATGGATTAATAATGGTTGTCAGGAGCATGGTTCTGAGGGCTTTAAAAAGAGAGTGAATGAGGAGGTTACTGTCTGCTCTACCTTCTTGCAATGTAATACCCTGCCATTACTGAAGTCACCACCAAAGAAAGCCTTCATCAGATATGTTCCCTGGACTTTGGACTTCCTAGCCTCAGAAACTATAAGCAATCAATTTTGTTTTCTTATAAATTACTCAGTTCTGTACATTTTGTTATAAGCAACAGAAATGAACTAATACAAAAAAGATATCTATTTTTCACTTAGCTATCATTCAATTTGTGCTAAATATGTGATACCCTTTATCTATGAAATACAATCATCAAAATCAACACTTTTAGAAACAGACCATTAAGGTAATGTTCTGTAATTAGAGAAATAGACTTTGGACAAAATTGGATAGAACTTGGCCTCAATCACAGTACTTATTGTGCCTAAGAATTTTATGATATATGAAAGCAAACCATTAGGATTTCATTTCTGATGACTAATTATGGAAAAGTACGTAGAAGCAACTTATGATCCAAGTAGCTAGTAATGTATATTTGGCAAGGTCTGTTTGAGAAACCTCTCCAAGTCTGTTGAAACTTTCAGAAATTAATTGCAGCAATAAATTGCTGAAGCCATTCTTTGGGTAGTGGTGGGGAGGGACTAAGTGAGGCAAAGCCAGGGATGTGGGAGGAACCTACCTGCTCTAACAGCTCCTCAAATAAGGTCAGAAAGTACCATTTCTTGGCAACATGTGCTTCAACAACTTTCATGTCAGAGTCAGTGAGGGATATGGGATAGAAACATGTTTCTAGAACAAGCCTCGAGGATCTTTTCTGCTGACCTTGGTGGACTAGGCAGGGTGAAGTGAAGGACAAAGACTGCAGGAGGGGGTGACAGGGACAGTGGGGTGGGTGGATTTCTTTGTATGACTCTTATCCATGGATTCACAAAATGCTGGAGACCATCGAGTTCTACTGTATTTCTACACTGTGATATTAAGGAGCAGCAAAAGAATACACTTTGCCTCAATTTAGAAGCAGAGACAGAGAAGGGGCCGGAAGCAGACTTCTTGACTTAGCCCTCCATTGGCCCCCACGTAATGGGAATGCGTGACCAAGGTCACACATTTGTCTAGAGTTGGTCCCATGACACCTAGCAGACAGGTAATGCTCACCTAATACACCATTAAAATGGGCTAAATTGTGGAATTAATAGATATTTGCCATGCATCTACCATGTACCTGTCATGGTGCTATGTGTTTACTGTAGGGAAAACAATGTTTCATAAACTGTGGTCTTTTTGATTGAGTCTTCTGGCTTATTTTTATACATTCATCTATAGCAGATTTATTTTGCATACTAAAGAACAAACTAGACAGAGCATGTGATGGTTTCAGCCTACAGAGAGAGTCAGGAAAACATTCCAGTGCTGGGAGGAGGGCAGAAGGTAAATGAGGAAGGGAAGAATTCTGAGAGCCATTAGTTCAGTTCCATATGCCTTTGCCAAGTGCCCACATACGTCCATAACTGTGCCATAGGTATTGTGTTGGTTGTCAGCTTCAAAGCAGACAAATACCTTATGATGTGGTTGCTTTTATATAGGTGTGGGCACTTAAACTTAGAGAGGTTAAGCTACTTGTTGTAGGTCTCATATCTGGGGACTGATAAATCTGTGATTTGAACCCAGAACTACTTGTCCCCAAGTCCAGCATTTATGCAACCACATGGCAGCTGCTTCTGAGTGTCAAAAATGAGTTTTCACTTCTGTGAAGTCGTGGTCTCACACCTTAGTCCCATGTCCCTTGCTCTGTGAGGTCGCCCTGGGAGATACAATTCTGTCCCCAAGGCAGACTTAAGAATGCTCTTTTTTGAGTTCTCATGATACTTTTTCTAAGACTCACCAGACTGTGGGCTCCTCCAGACCTAAGGACTTATGTGACTCAATACTAGCTCAGTGCCCTGGCACAAAGTAATTTAAAACAAATTTAAATTACCTTCCACTTCAGCAGCTATTATACAGCATTGTAACTGTTGGTAAACAGGATATGATCCTTCCCTTTTGGGGGACTTATTTTCTGGTTGGGGAAATAGACACATAAACAGAGTGCTTGCTATGGGATGTATGACTTATTGAACAACTAAATAGCCAGCCTTAGTGCTGAGCGCATAATAGGTGCTGAATACTATTGGTTGAATTATGATGAAATTAGGTATAGATGGGTCCCAGTTTACCATGGTTTGACTTCACGATGGTGTGAAAGCCACACGCATTCAGTAGAAACTATGCTTTGAGCACCCATACAGCCATTCCGTCATTCACTTTCAGTACAGTATTTAATAAACTGCATGAGATATTCAACACTTTATTATAAAATAGGCTCCTTGTTGGATGATTTTGCCCAAATGTAGGCTAATGTAAGTGTTCTGGCCATGTTTAAGGTTGGTAAGGCTAAGCTATGATAGTTAAGTGTATCGAATGCATTTTCGACTTCATGATATTTTTGACTTACAAAGAGTTTGTTGGTCATAACCCATCATCAGTTGAGGAGCATTTGTGTATTTTATCTATTTACCAGCTTTTCTCCTGCTTTAAAATCCTCTTTCCTCCCTTTCCATTCAAGCAATTTTTGACATGCCACTTGATGCTTACTACTAGTGGCTTTTATCAATATTGTGATGGAGGATATGGAATTAGAAAAAATAAGCATGGAGGGGAGAGGACAAGCTTGTCAGTCTCCACCATTCTCCAGGGACTGGCCAGGAGAGAAGGGGAGAATATGCAGGGATGGAGGCGAGTTATGTACACAAGGTTTCTGTATATGCGGCTTTCTTTTTTTTTTTTTTCGTGTCCGGCAACGGATCGCAACCCTCAGTGTCGCCCCCGTACCGGACTGGGACCAGCAACGGGATCGCAACCCTCAGTGTTGCACCCGCACCTCGCTCAGCCAGTGAGCGGGAACCGGTCTGTATGTGGTATCCGAACTCTCGGCAGGAGCGGTGCTGCGCTCCCAAGCGGTGTACTGTAGCAGTGCGCCACCGGGCCGGCCCAATGAAACAATTTAACACTGTAACTTTTTTTTTTTTTTTTTTTCTTTTTGTCTTTTTTCGTGACTGGCAACGGATCACAACCCTCAGTGTTGCGCCCGTACTGGACCGGGACCGGCAACGGGATCGCAACCCTCGGTGTTGCTCCTGCACCTCGCTCAGCCAGTGAGCGGCCGGTCTGTATGTGGGATCCGAACCCTCGGCGGGAGCGCCACCTATATGCGACTTTCATAGGTTGGGGACCATCTGCCCCAAAACATGGATCATTTATAACACCCAAAAAATGACTCTGAATGGAGCATGTACTGTGAGCCTAGACCTGAACATAATGCAGGAGTCAGTCTAGACTTTCCTGAAGGGAGTTCTAAGGAGCACAGCCCCAAGAACATGATGATCCGAGAAAGAGCAGGTTCCACGGACACTTGAGCTGTGATTTCTCCATGTCCTGTCCCCTCTTGGAGATCCACAGTGCTCTGAAAAGTTGGGCACAAAGGGATCTATTCACTTGTGTTTAACTCAGTGTTTCTCCAGGTTAGTGCATCCAGAGACCCCTTTTATTTAATATGACTCTCAACATCTTGCACAATTATTTAGTGTCACTGTAGTTTGCACTGCTTAGAGCAAGAAGCAATGGAAGAAGTTGCAGGAAGGAGAGCTGTTCCTTACAATGAGCTGACAGTGAACAGCTGGGTCTGTTCAAGGTGGGTGGGCTGCCTGCGAGAGCCCTAGGCCTGCTCAAGCACCTGTGAGAGATGCTGTGCCTCAGCTACAAGGCAGGGGCTGCAGGATGGAGATTCTGCTATTTTAAAACTCTCGATTAAATAAACAAAATATCCCTTCCATCCTGCTGGCGTGCATGGGAGACATGCAGGCACAGAAGTCGCAGTTTGCCCAGTTTTGAAAGTCCTGCCTCTCAGGACCTCTCAGTCCAGAGCAAACTTGAATGGTTGAGTCTAGTTAACATCTGGAATTACATAGAAAAAAAGGTTATTTTTATTATGCATACATATTAAGTGATTTTGAAATGATTTTGTGGGAAGGTGCATATTTTGTCTATGGAAAGACAGTTCTTGCACATTGAAATTGTTTTAGGAAATTGGGTCTTCATTGGGGACTTATTATTTGAAAGATAAGGATTTTCTTGAAATTCTTTTATCAAATACCTGGTTTTTAATTCTTCTCCTGTTTATGTCTGCCTTGTATTTCTTTATTGAAAAATGCATTTGTTACATCAAGTAGTTATCAGACGCCCTTCCTTTTCTCTGAACCTTATTATTTTCCCTGTGTGGTGGTGAGATAAAATACTGTTCTGTGGTCCCATTAATGAGTGATTTTACAAAGTGTATAGCATTAGCTTTGAATCCAGTATTATAGCAATACCTCTGTTGCTTTTGAGACATGGGTTGTGGCTGAAATAAATGTAAATCTAAAATAGTGAGGGAATAATCTGAAATTTATTTCTGATGAACTCTGTGACCTAAGGCTTGTTATTTTTGTTAATTAATCTGGAGGATACCAAATTCCAGTATTATTGTATGTTTTGCATTGCCATGTTCTGCCACTAGGGGCTAATATCACCTATGAATTCCTGTGTTTGGCACTTAACTGTGTTTGGATGAATGGGTTATCAGAGAACTAGAGGGGAATTTTCAGAATAAATTTTCTACACTAGCAAATACAGTAAAACCCTGGGAACATTAGCATAGCTGAATAAACACTGTCTCTGGTCTTGGCGCTGACTGCTTGCTGTCTGACCTCCAGCAAGCCACTCCCCTTGCTAAATCTTCTGTACAACGAGGGAGTTGAACTAGATTAACTCTAAACTTATTTCTGACTCTAATTTCTTTCTCATCTAAATTTGTCTAAAAGCAAATTACTATAAAGATCTTTTGATGGCATTTTGTGGAATTCTATTTTGCTTCTTTCCACCAAGCTTGTGTTTCTGTGTATACATATTCAGTCTTCTATGCATAATTCTTTTTTTTTTCTTGGATGGTTTATTGCATTTCTTTATAAATTCATTCTTGCACATGGTATGCTTGTCACCTCAAAGGAAATTGGTTTAGAGTTTGTGCTTGGTTCACATCTAGGACAAAGAAAAATGCATTTTAGCCTCCTTCACTGCCAGCTTTGGTTTCTCTAGGAAGCAAAACCACATCATATTTGAAAATTACAGCTATCCCCCCACCTGAAAACGAGATCATTTCTTCTGGATCTGTGGTTAATGCTAGTGGTTCATCACAAACAACTTACATTGTGAACACTTTGCCTCCAAATAAACTTTACCCACTTTTAGGACTGAAAAAGAAAAAAAAAAAAAAAAAAGCCAAGCTTCAGGGAAGATAAGTTTTTAAAATCTGACAGTTTCCAGATAATGTCAGAATATGATTGCAAGAAAAATTACATAAAATGTACATTAACATAAATCTATAACTGCTCAACTTGATGAAAAATATCACCATAAAATTCTGCCATTACTGAGCCAACCAGTATGTTTTTTCTATGACATTTTGTGAGAAGGAATAAATTATCTGAGAATGTGTTTGCATCAAAAATACAGAATTTTGTAATAAACACATAAATCATTCAAGCATTTTCCAGCAAGACGCCTGATCCTAAAAATGGGGGCATTCATATTAATTTCCTCCTTCCAGCCTCCTTCTCTGTGTAGCACCCTAGAGCTCTAGGTGCTGATGGAGAACCATCAATTATGGAAGGGTGGGAAAAAAAGATGTAAAGAAAACTACTCTTGGGCCGGCCCCATGATGCACTCGGGAGAGTGAGGCACTGGGAGTGCAGTGAAGCTCCCGCCGCGGGTTTGGATCCTAAATAGGAATGGCCGGTGCGCTCACTGGCTGAGCACGGTGCGGGTGACATCAAGCCAAGGGTTGCGATCCCCTTACCAGTCACGAAAAAGCCAAAAAAAAAAAAAAAAAGAAAACTACTCTTATTGGAGAAATCTTCCACGTACCTGTCCTCACTCCCAACAACGCTCAGCTCCTGTGAGCCTTGCTTTCACTGAGGTCCTCTCTGCAGTTATAGTCTCAGTTTAATGGGCCTACATTAAAAAACAGTCATATTTTTATAACTATGGTGCTCGTATATCAGCCAACATCTGCTATAAAATAAACAGCTCTAACTTAATCCTGAAAGATATGTCCTGTTGATTTCCCTGAGGAATTGGTTTGCTTTTTTATTATGGCAAATTAATATGACATAAAGGAACTTGCTATTTCTCTTTTATTTATTTATTTGGCAGCTTGCCTGTATGGGGATCCAAACCCATGACCTTGGTGTTACAAGGCTGCACTCTAACCAGCTGAACTAACCGGATGGCCCTCACATAAAGGAACTTGATTCTCTCTTTGCTTAGACTACCAGGAAGCTCACAGGCAAATTAGCAGTTTAATTTTAATAGAATTTAGTGATGTGTGTGCCTGAGGATCCTAAATTTTATTTTTATTTTGATTATGTCACCTATCTATATTTTCTTCTATTTTACTGTTCTAGTTTTTATTAGCTATTTCAGTTTTTTTCCGAACTGAGGCAAAGTGTAGATAAAATACAGATAGATGGATAAGAAGACATATCAATTTGTGGAATAATAGTCAACGAAGCTTCTGTAGTCAAAGAAGTGAGGGTGAATGTCCACAGTGAACTATAAAAAAGGCAGCAGTTGTGAAATCCATTTCTGGTTTCTCCCCAGGCCTCATTTCTCAACGGATGCTTACAAAGCATGCTTTTATGACATTTGTGTATCAAATGATCATGGTGTGGTCTGTGCTTTTGGCCCCCTTCTCTGCCAAGAGGAGGGAAAATACTTTCTCTACATGACCCACCTGGTGTTTCTAAGAAGTGGCATACATCCATTGGTGGAGAAGAGCCTTGTATTGAGTGCTGTGTCCATCAAAGGTATTGCCATTTTTAAGGACTAATGAGGCACTGATGTGACAGCTCCCCTGTGTCTTGGGGTTTAGGAGAGGGATGGAAGGAAGACAGACAGGAGGCCGTGAGGCTGTGCGGGATGCAGGTGAGCGAGAGACAGGGAGTGTTGTCCTTTCCATCCTCTCTCTGCTAATGCAGCTGAAGGAAGTAGACGTAAAGGCCTGCTCGCCCCATATGTTAAATGAGGAAAGCACAGCTCAGAAAGGTTGGGTGTCTCACTTAAGGTCCTGCAGCAAGGGCGTGGCAGAGCCTGGTTTTGCCTCCTCCTGGCTGCGCTTCCTGCTGTGGTTTCTTCCGTTGGCCTCCAGCCTTGTCCCGTGGCACTCTGCTCCCTGCCTCGGAGGCTGACCAGTATAGACGTGGACAGAAGGCTCTGCCGTCTTGTTCTGGTTTGGTCCAGCAATTGAGAAGCCCGAGCAGGAGGGAAGAGGAGGTTGGAGAGAGAGGTCAGGTATCGACTCCCTCAGCCCCCTTCCTTGTGAGGTCCGCCTGGGCTGGTGGTGTCCCTCGACCAATGGTCCAATGGTCACTGTTCCTGTTAAGGGGGCATGCTCCTCGGGGTTTTCAGTGACTGTCTTCTCATCCCTTTGGGTCTGCAGTGGTGACAGCCCTACTGCTGCTAGTGACAGTTCCTGTCTCATTCCTTGTTTGTGTCCAACAGCCCACACACTTCAGTAAATAGTTTCTTTGTGATAAACTTCCTTCAATTACTCTAATTTGAGTGTGCCATCTGTTTCTTGTTGGGACCCTAACTGTCGCACTTTCCCATTAAAGAAGAAGTGGTGTTAGTAATACATTATAGAATATAGCATTAGACAAATAAAGGGCGAATTTGTTATGTTTCAATTATTGGCAAGTGTAAATCATAGGATTGTCATATTTTCCAATTGGACATTGTAAGAGGAGATGGGGCACAGGGGGAAATGTGAGAAGCTATAATGGATGCGATCCAATTAAATTTCTTTGGCTGTCCTCCATTTATGCTTCTAGTGATAGTGAAATTGATTATTTGTTTTTAGGCTCATTCCTCTATTTTCATCTTCAAATTGAGTTGTTTTGCCTAAAGCTTTAAAACCTATTTTTATATTAATTAATCAACATTTTGAAATTAGATTTCTATCTTGTGATTTTTCTGGGGGTATGCTTAGAGAAATAACATAGTTATATAGTTAATGCCATCCGTATGTTTCACAACAATTCCTTTCCAAAATCACACAACTTGAAATACGCGTTTTTGATATCAATTTCTTCATCAATAAGGTAAAAGATCTGATAAAAAAGCATTAGGTGTGTGGGACTCTTTCTAAAATTAGGTAGTTATTTCCTGAGGGGTAATGCAATAGATCACCTTATTTAAGATAACCCATGACTACAAATAAAAACGCAAGAGGATCTTGGAAGCAAAGTAGGTTTTCTCATACTTGTATTTCCAGCTTTTTGTGACATCACTTTACCTTTAACATGTGGGCTTCTGATGTCCTTGGAAATGGGTTTGTCCACCTGTAGAAGACAATGTAGCACCATTACCTCTTAAATTGTGACTATGACACCATCTCACGTCTTGTCACTATCTATGGTTAGATCCCCAAGGATAAGGGCAAAAGTACCTGGACTCGCCATTCTTAGAGACTTCCATACACGTATGGGTGCAGTCAATGTACCCATAGGTGTACCACTGCCAGCAAAGGATGCAGTGGCCTAGGTGGTATTTGGCATAAAAATACTTGGGTTTGAGATCCAACTCTGCCTCTTATTTCTGTGAAACTTTGGAAAAGGCATTTAGCATATTATGAGCTTCAGATTTCTCATCTTTATAATAGAGAAAATATTCAGTCAATTCATTTCACTGGGTTATTATGAAGATCAACACACATGATCAGGTACATGAAAGTGATCAAACACTCAGATCAGAGTGTGGCCTCGTGTGAAACCTGGGTTGGGATTCCACCTCCATCATGCACTGGCTATGAGAACATGGCCATGGGACAAGGTCGCTCAATCTTGTGAGGCTCAAATTCCTCATGTGGGAAAGGGGGACACCTAGGACAAGGGGTGTCACCAATCATGCTGAATGCAGGTGTCATTCATTACTAATATTATTACAGACATTGTGAGCTACTAAGAGCTGTACAATTGGAAGACATGAAGGTGAGGAGATGATGATGTTATAAAGGTGCCCCATGTCTTTGAAAACCTTTAAGAAAGATGAGCAGCAGTCTAGGGCAAGATAGTTGCAACCGACATGAGGAGTCTAGATAATAACTGGTCTTTGTGAGGATTATTAAAGATCCATTTCACAGATAGTTTAATCGCAACATAAACATACAGAACTGATAAGAAGCAACTTGTGGTAATGATGTCCTAACAAAAAAGGATAATCTGCTTGCCATAAAAATCTGATTATTCAAACATTGATTACAAAAGTTAAACTCCCTCTCTATCTGAATTGAGGCCAAGTCCTTATTTAATTTATAAGACAATCTCCCTCCTGGCCAACACTTTGCTCAGGCCTTTCCTACCCTTTTTCTCACATGATTTTTCTGACGTGTAAAAGTTTTCAGAATCAAAATGCAATTGCTTATGATAAAAAACCCCTGACAAATAGAGCTGGGGAAGGCCACGAAGGGGGCCGTTCTCATGCACGCATGCCTGATAACAACAAATATCACCAAAAACTTTGCAAAGCCACAACCTTTCACAGAGCCATTGCAACCTTAATAAAAAAGTACTTTGCAAGGATATCTGCTCAGCAACGGCCTGTCCAAACTCAGACTGGCGTCACCCTTGTTATTCATTCCTGTAGCCAAGAATAATTATCTCCAAACTATTATGTAATTCTCCATTATTTTTTCTTCAAAACTCTTTGTCTTCCTTTTCCTCCCTGAATATGCACATAGTTCAGTACAGCATGTGTATTCTCACTGTAATGCCCTGTTCCCAAATAAATACCATTTTCTTGTAGAGAGCCTCTCTGTCTTTGTTATTTAGGTTGACAGACTTAAAATGTTGAGATTGTAGTTACAAACTCATCTAGCTAAGGAAGAAATTTGTTTTTAATAGGAAGCTACAAAGATAATGTGAAGGAATATAAAGAAATAAGAATGGAGGCTTAAGTTCTGGCGTAGTTGTTTTAGAAAAATCAAATGAGAATTATATTTCCTAAAAAAGAAAAAGGTTCTACTCATGAAGGCTTATCTACATATAAAGGAGGATTATCAGTGATTTTTAGGGAAAGGAAAGGTAAACTTCTTTGCTGAGGATTCTCTGCTCCTTTGTAACCACACCAGAAATTGTGTTTTCAGCCACTGGTCTAATCACTCTGAACTCTTTGTTGTTCCCTGAACGTGCTTTAGGCTCCAGTGATCAGGGTCCTGAAATGCTCCCCTCCCTGTCCAGTGTCCCCCTGTGGGGCTGCAGATTAGTAGCAAAGGAGAACTTTGAAGTCCAGCCTGCAAAAGTATTCTGTGTGAACAGAAATGAAACTGGGGAGAGACTGGGTCTCTTTTCCTATTAAATAGCTATTAATGTTTGAAGATTGAGCTCAAATTATTGAAAGTTTGTTCATTTCCATCCAGTTAACATCTATCAAGAACCTCTTACATAAGGCTCTGTGCTATGTACTGGGGCTAAAATAGTCCCTGTCTTCATAGAAATATTTACCGGCTGATCGCTTTGTGCTGGGCATGGTGCTCTCTGTGTATTATCACAACAGCAATGAGGTTTTCTAGGTAAGACAATGAAGGCTCAGAGAGAGTGACTAACTGACCCAAAGGCACAGAGCTTGTAAAATTGGAGCTATCAAAATGGGGATGATAATGTTTATCTTGCAAGGTTATTTTAAGGATTAAATATCATTCATTCTTTCAGTTCAATCTCTACCAAGAAAAGCTTTCTTAAAAAAATTTTAATTTTTAAGATTTTTTACATCCCTTATCCTGCTGTAATTAGTCTTTCAAAATACTTATCACTCGCCATATTGTCTATTATAATTGTTTATTATTGGTCTCCTTCCATGAGTCTGTAAATTTCATCAGAGGGCATTGGTTGTTGACTGATAAGTCCCCAGAGTGTGTAATTGTGCCTGATCCTGGCAGGCACAAAGACACAGCCCTTGAATGAATTTGTTGAGCCAATGATTGAAGTGTTTAGCTCAGTGCCTGTGTAAAGAGAAAGTGTTTGATATTTCATTTCTCATCTTGCTCCCTCAATTTCCATCAGATATATTCTGTGTAAATGGCATGGCTTGGTCAAATCTGTAGTGTCTTTCTCTTGTTCATATTAACCGAAGCCCTCAAGTTAAATAGATAGACAATATGAACATATAATACACAAGGAATAATGTGAATATTCAAAAGTATGTTTATTTACACTCCCTAACAAATGTGGTACAAACTGAAAAAAAAAAAAAAAAAAAAGACCAGTGAGCCCCTCCCCCCTTTTAAAAAAATTATGATTAAAAAAGTAATAGCCTGTTTTGGTGAGAGTTCTGTGAGGTGGACATTCCCATATAGGACTTCTGGGAGGGTAAATTGAAACAATTTTTTAGTTAGGAAATTTCACAATATATACCCAAAGCTCTTAAAATGTTTTTACTCAATGTTGTAGTACAATAATTAAAAATTCCATAATGGGGTATGCTGTATCTATAAAAAAGTATGCATATGAGTGTTTGTTTAATCACACAGAAAATTATTTTATAACCAGAACTTAATGTGAAAAGAAAAGAAAACCAGGTATATACCACACAACTAGACCTCCTTGGTATGACATATATCTGCACAGAAAATACTGATATGAAATGCACTAAAATGTTATGACTGATAACCCTGCAAACCCAGGAGTGAGTAATTTATATTTTAGGTATTTCTATATTAAGAAAATTAAATGTTGGCAATTGTTTTATTAAAAATAAAATTCTATATATATCTATAAAAATAAAATTCTACAAATATTTGCAAAATATGCATCCAACAAAGGATTACTATCCAGAATATATGATAAACTCAAACAACTTAATAGTAAAAATACAAGTGACCAGATTAAAAAATGGGCAAAGGAGCTGAACAGGCATTTCTCAAAGGAAGACATATGAATGGCCAACAGACACATGAAAAAATGCTCAACATCACTCAGCATCCAGGAAATGCAAATCAAAACCACACTGAGATAGTGTCTCACTCCAGTTATACAGGCTATTATCAGAAAGACAGAGAATGACAAATGCCGGTGAGGATGCAGAGAAAGTGGAACCTTCCTAGGCTGTTGGTGGGGCTGTAATTAGCACAGCCATTATGGAAAATGGTGTGGAGGTTCCTCAAACATCTACAGATAGAACTGCCATATGATCCAGCTATCCCACTGCTGGGTACATACCCAAAGGACTGGAAATTATCATGTTGAAGGGATACCTGTACTCCCATGTTTATTGCAGCTCTATTTACAATAGGCAAGAGTTGGCAGTAACCTAAATGCCCATCATCAGATGAGTGGATAAGGAAACTGTGGTACATCTACACAATGGAATACTACTCTGCTATAAAAAAGAATGAAATATTGCCCTTTGCAGCAACATGGATGAATTTAGAGGAAATTATGTTAAGTGAAATAACCCAGGCACAGAAAGAGAAATACTGCATGTCCTCACTTATATGTGGGAGCTGAAAGAAAGAAAGAAAGAAAGAAAGAAAGAAAGAAAGAAAGAAAGAAAGAAAGAAAGAAAGAAAGAAAGAAAGAAAGAAAGAAAGAAAGAAAAAGAAAGAAAGAAAGAAAAGAAATACAACAAACACAATAATACGTTGAACATTTTAAGAGATGCAAACAGAACTGAAGTTACTGGGGGTGGGAAAGGAGGAGAGAGAAGCGGGGAAAGGGAGGAATTGGTAAAGGGCCACAAAAATCGATTACATTACATAATGATGAATATACTAACTATCCTGATTTGAACATCACATACTGCATACTGTTATTGATATCCAATGCTGTACCCCACAGATATGTACAACCAACTATCTCCCAATAAAAAATAATAATAATTGTACTGGATTGAATTATGTACCCCCCAAACTCATTGAAGCTTGAATTATGTCCCCATGTTTTATGTATTAGAAACTTACCCCCACTGTGACTGTTAAAAGGGTGGGAAATCCTATTATGGTAATTGAAAGGTGGAGCCTTGAAGAGGTGATTGGATTGTAGGACTGTGCAGTAGTGAACGGGTTAAAAATGGTGGTCAAGGGTGTGGTTCTGAGGGCTTTAAAAGAAGCCCCTTCTCTTTCTCTCTAGCTCTCTCTGCTTCCACCATCTTGCAATGTGAGACCCCTGGGTCAAAGTTGCCACCACCAGATGGACTTTGAACTTCCCAGCCTCAGAAAGTGTAAGCAATAAATTGCATTTTTCTTTATAAATCACCCAGTTTCAGGCAGTGCGCCACCGGGCCGGCCCCCAATAATGATATTTTTTTAAAAAGTAGAATAAACTTAATGAAATAAAAAAATAAAATTCTATATAGAACATTTGCATTTATGAGGTATTTTTATAAAATTACCTTTTGTGGCCTCCAAACAGACTTTTGAAATAAGCATGGTAGGGATTTTTATTCCCCTTTTGTAAATGAAGTTACAAACAGGCTCAGAGAAGTTGTGTGAGTTACCTGTTATCACACAGTTAGCAGCTGGTAATGTTGGGCTGAGGATTTGGGCAAAATGATATATTACTATCAGCAAGATGTGAGTTCACATTCTGTCTCTGGAGAATACCACGAACATTAGGTGAGATGTGGGTGTGAATCTCCTTATCCTGATGCCTGGCTCACAGTAAATCTTCATCAAATTGTAATTCTCCTTCCTTCTAGATGCTTACTCCACAGGACCATGATCTTACCAGTCGTGTGAGTCAGTGCCCTGCATCTCACCAAGCTTGACCTGCTCTTTACCTAATGAGATGCCTCAGGGAACGAGAGACAGGGCAGCCCCCAGCTGGTTAGGAAGTGCCCTACGCATGTTTGGTTCACAGGGTCCAGCCTTCACTCACCTCTTTCAGCTTCATCCATGTGTTCCAGGTTTGCCCCTCAATGGGGCACAAGGTCTTGGTGTGTGATGGAGGGGGAGTGTCCATCACATCCTTGAAATAGCGTGTATCTGTGCAAGGGAAAAATATTAAAGTCATACCTCACATGGAATAAGCGCATTACAATCGTCACAATGTAGGTCCAAGGCAAGCAATTCTACTCTGTTAACAGACGAGGTTCAAAGAGGAGAAATTGCCTCTCTCAGTTCACACAAATAAATGCCAGCATCTGAACTTGAATATCCTTCGTTTTCTCATCCACCTGAGAAATCCTACTAATTCTTCAAGATTTAGGCTGTGCCATGCCCTTTAAAAGTCTCCCTAGATCCCACCTACCACGGCTCTCCTTTCCACATCATCCACTTACCATGCTCTGTCACATTTATCTGTTGATCTGTCTGTTTCTGCCACTAGACTGTGAAATTCCTGAGGGTGTGGGTTATGTTTTGTTTGTCTTTTGTGTCCCCTGACCGATCCTAACACGGTAACTGGCACAGAGTAGATGCTCAGTAAATGCTTGTGGGATAAATGAACAAAGGAACATCATCATTATTTACAAGGTGATTCTCCCCAGAGAAACTTCTATAGATGGATTTCAGTGGGTCAGGCCCTCAGAAATCATGAAGGCTTCCTCTTTTCCCTTCCAATGGTGTGTTTTATCTAAGGTTCAGAGAACATGCTGAAGCTGCCCAATATGCCCCAGTTAGAAAGAGAGATGGCTATGAAATTAGGTCTTCCCTAGTCCTAAGTAGTGTGGCTTTACCTCCATGCCCTAATATTACTCAGAGACTGGCTACCTGCAAAAATAAATCAACCAAGTTTAAATGTCTTCCCTTTTACTCGACTCCCCGCTATGCAAACTCCATCTTCACATTTCCCATGTGGCTCACATCCCTGCCTGCCCACCACTAAGACTCAAGAAGAGCATCATAAGGATGACAGTAGGTAAGGAGTTGTAGATCTCTGGCTCCGTGCCAGGTCCTCTGGTGAGAACTCAATGTGTGGCATTCATGTAATCTTCAAGACAACTCTCTGGGATAAATTCTATCATTATAAACCCAATTTTCAGATAGAGAAAGTGAGTTTTAGAGACTTGCTCAAAGCCACATAGCTAGTAAACTTTGGAGACAGTATTTTAACGTAGGTTTAATTCAAAATCCTCCCCTTTAATTACTATGCAATATTGCAGCATGAACATGCATCTTCAGATTTCAGCAGACCCTGAATGTTACCTGCATATTCAGATTCCTTTATAGGCCTGGCTGGTAAAATTTTCATAGGCTGCCACGCCTCTTCCATCTGAAGCTCAGGGTTTTCATAGTCATCATCACTGTGGCCTTTTGCACCATCCCGGACTGCAGGAAAGTCTCTTTCCTAAGTAGGTGGAACATTCAAGTGATTCAAAGGGCTGTGCAGTGTGGGCCAAGATTACAGCTACAGTGCTGGCTGGGGAAGTGATACAGATTCTCTTAGCGGGAGTTAAAGATTTAAGAGTCTGAGGCCTAGGGTTTTAAAAAGGGGTCTAATTCTTGTATTAGACAAAATTCTAAAGATGTCCCCCACATATCCCCTCCCCTGATTATGCAATCAAATACTAATCTAGGTACTGCTATGAAGGGACATAGCCCCTATAGATGTTACTGATTAGCTGACTTTAAAATAGGGAGATTTTCCTGGATTATCTGGGTGGGCCCAGTGTAGTCACATGAGTTCTTAAAATCAGAAAGAGGATGTATTTGCCTATGACATAATCTTATATATAGAAAAGTCTAAAGAATCCAATGAAAATTATTAGAATAAATGATTCAGCAAGGTGTCAGGATACATGGTCAATATATAAAATTCAGTTGTACAGGTGCACCTCCACTTACAATGGGGTGAGATCCTGGTGAGTCCATTGTAAATTGAAAATATCATAAATTGAAAGTGCATTTAATACACCTAACCTACCTCAGAGCTTAGCCTCATCTACCTTAAACATGTAGAATACTTACATCAGCCTACAGTTGGACAAAATTATCTAACAAAAGTTTATTTTATAATAGTGTTGGATATCTCATGTAATTTATTGAGTACTGTACGGAAAGGGAAAAACAGAACAGTTGTATGGTACTTGAAGTACTACTGAATTCACTATCTACTGAACGTGTACTGCTTTCACAGCACCATGAAGTAAAAAAACTGTAAGTTGAACCATTGTAAGTTGGGGACTGTCTGTGTTTCTATATACTAATAATAAACAATTTGAAAATAAAATGAAGAAAACAATTGCATTAGCAATGGAATCAAAAATAATAAAATACGTATGAATAAATTAAACAAAAAAGTGCAAAACTTCTTGTACACTGAAAACTGCAAATCATGTTGAAAATATTTTAAAAAGACCTAAATAAATGGAATGACACTCAGTGTTTATGGATTGAAAAGCTCGATATTGTTGAGATGAGAATACCTTAGCAAATTGGTGTACATATTCAACACAATACCTATCAAAATCCCAGCTACGTTTTTTCCTTTCTTCCTTTTTTTTTTTTGCAGAAATTGACAAGTTAACTCTAAAATTTTTATTGAAATGTAAGGGACCCAAAATAACCAAAACAATCCTGGGGAAAAAAAGGGATAAAGTTGGAGGACTCACAGTTTTTGATTTAAAATTTACTACACAGGTGCAGTAATCAAGACAATGTGGTATTGGCATAAAGATAAACTTATAAATCATTGAGATATAATTTAGATTCCAGAAATAAACACTCACATTTGTGGTCAGTTGATTTTTGAGAAGGGTGCCAAAACAATTCAATGGGGGAAAAGAATAGTCTTAAAAAAATGTTTTCATTGAAACATAATAGATTATACATATTTGTGGGGTTAAGAGTTGACTATCAATACTTGTATACGATCCTTGATGATCAAATCAGGATAATGAGCATGTTCATCATTACAATACATAATCATTCTTTATGTCCATTAACCAATTCTCACTAGCTCCCTGCCCCATCCCCTTTTCCCACCTCTAGTAACCACAGTTCTGTGCTCTCTTTCTGAAAGTTCAATGTATTATTGTAATTTTTTGCTTGTTTCTTTGCTCCCACCTATGAATGAGGACATGTGGTATTTCTCTTTCTGTGCCTGGCTATTTTCACTTAACATAGTTTTCTCCAAGCTTATCCATGTACCTTCAAGTGATAGAATGTCATTCTTTTCTATGGCTGAGCAGCATTCCGTTGAGTATATATACCACATTTTCCTCATCCAGTCATCTGTTCATGAATGTTTAGGTTGGTTCCATATCTTGGCTATTGTAAATAGAGCTGTGACAAACATGAGAGTGCAGGTATCCCTTGGACATGATGATTTCCATTCCTTTGGGTATATATTCAGTAGTGGGATTGTTGAATCATATGGCCGTTCTATCTGTAGTTGTTTGAGAAACCTGCATACTGTTTTCCATAACGGCTGCTAATTTACAATCCTACCAACACTGTAGGAGGGTTCCCCTTTCTCTACATCCTTGCCAGCATTTGTTATTCTCAGTCTTTTTGATAATAACCAGTCTAACTGGGGTAAGATGATATCTCAATGTGGTTTTGATTTGCATTTCTCTGATGCTTAGTAATGTTGAGCATTTTTTCATGTACCTGGTGGCCATTTGTATGTCTTCCTTTGAGAAATGACTGTTCAGCTCCTTTGCCTATTTTTTAATTGGGTTGTTTCTATTTTTACAGTTAAGTTGTTTGAGTTCCTTGTATATTCAAATATTAATCCCTTGTCAGATGTATAGTTTGCAAGTATTTTCTTTTATTCTGTGGGTTGTCTTTTCACATTGGTCCATGCGTTTGCTTCTGTGCCAGGACCATGCTGTTCTGGTTACCCAGAACAAATGGATATCCACATGCACAAGACCGACGTTGAAGCCCTTTTTTACACCCTACTCAAAAATTAACTGCAGGGCTGAGCCCGTGGCACACTAGGGAGAGTGCGGCACTGGGAGCACAGCAGCACTCCCGCCGCGGGTTCGGATCCTATATAGGGATGACCGGTGCACTCACAGCACTCACTGGCTGAGCGCGGTGTGGCCGGTTTCAAAAAGAACAACAACAAAAAAAATTAACTGCAAATGGGCCATATACGTAAATGTATGAGCTAAAACTATAAAACTCTTAAAAGAAATATAGGAGTAAATATTCATGGCTTGGGCAATGGTTTCTTAGCTATGATAGCAAAAGCGCAAGCAACAAAAGACAAAATGGATAAACTGGACTTCATTAAATTAAGAAGTTGTGTGCTTCAAATGACACCATGAGAAAGTGAAAAGACAACAGCATGGAGAAAATATCTGCAATTCACATATCATGTAAGGTGCTTGAATGCAGAATATATAGAAAAACTAATACAACTCAATAATAAAAAGATAAATAACCAAATATAAAAATGGGCAAGATCTGCATGGACATTTCTCCAAAGAAGACATACAAATTATCAATAAGCCCATAAGGAGATGCTCAATATCATTAGCCAATAAATACTTACAAATCAAAATCACAACAAAATACCACTCACACCCACTAGGATGGCTAAATGAGTAAAATAGAAAGGACGGATAATGACAAGTGCTGGAAAGGACGTGGAGACACTGGAACACTTGTGCATGGCTGGTGGTGATGGAATAGGTGCAGCTGCTGTGAAAAACACCTTGGCAGGTCCTCAAACCACAGAGCTAGCACATGACCCGGCAGGTTTACATTACACTAATGTACATGAATGTTCATAGCAGCATTATTCATGACAGTCAAAAAGTGGAAATAACACAAATATTCAACAACTGATGAAGAGATCAATAAAATGTGATATATCCACACATTGTAATTTTATTCAGCAATAAAAAGGAATGAAGGCCTGATACATGCCACATCATGGATGAGGCTTAACATTATGCTAAGTGAAAGAAGTCAATGACAAAAACGACATGTTGTATGATTCCCTTTATATGAAATCTCCAGAATGGAACAATCTATGGAGATAGAAAATAGATTAGTGGGGCTGGGGGAAGCAGGAAATTGGGTATGACTGCTACTGGGTACTTCATTTTGAGATGGCGAAAATGTTCTAACATTGATTGTAGTGATGGTTACACAAAACTCTGAATATACTAAAAACCATTGAATTGTACCCTTTAAATGGGTGAAGTGAATGGCATGTGGATTATATCTCAATAAAGCAGAAAAGCAGAAGAGGGAGGCAGAGGAGTCAGCAGAGAGATGAGGTCGAAGAGGAAGGAAGAGAGATGTGGCAGAAGGGAATTCACAGATTCCCAGTGCAGAAGGCTCTGATGAGCAGTTGCTGGCTCTGAGCTGCACGATCCCATGTGCAAAGTCTAAAGAGAGGCCTCCTGGAGAAAAGGGTGGGTCCCCACCTGACAGCTGGCAAGAAAATGGGGACCACATTTCTACAACTGAGAACAACTGGATTCTGCCAACAACCGGAGTGAACCTGGCAGCAGATTCTTCCCCAGAGCTTCCAAAAGGGAATTCAGCCCAGCCAACACCTTGCTTTTGATCTTGTGAGACCCAGAACAGAGTAAGCAGCTGAGCCATGCTGTGTCCACACTTCTGATCCATCAAAACTGTGCAATAGTAAATGGTTAAGCTGCTGAGTTTGTGTTAATTTGTCATGGCAGCAATAAAAATCTAATGCAATTCTATGGATGTCTGACCTTAAGGGTGGGGCCTCAGGAAGTGAACCACTGTCTGTATATTTTTCTGAAATATGTGACAATATTAAAATTAAAGTGACTGCTTGATGAAATTATGTGCAAAGTTTGACACTCTCACTTTCAAATTCTAATTGATTCAATTGGGTTTTGATGTGAGAGTTCGGGCAAAATTTAGAGTTTAGAAAATTCCATGGATTCGTTTTGCCTCCAAAGTGAATTGGACAACTGACTTTTTTTTATTTCACAGATGGAACCAAGAGACCAGCTTATGGGCTGTTGGTTTTGCACAGTTTCTGAACATTTGAGAGTGAGTAGGTGTCACTGGATTTAAGGACATGAAGACTTTAACGAAAAGGTTAACGTAGTTGCATTAGAGATATGCCTTTGTCCTGAGCCTCAGTTTCTTCGTTTGTAAAATGAGATGATTTTTACCCATATGGACTGTAATGAAGAACACTTGTGAGGAGCTGAGAGCAGCCCCCTCCACCTGGAAACAGGCAAGAAACAGAGCATTCCCCGGGGCCCAAGGCAGGAGCCGAGGACAGCATCCCCTTCCTAGAAGCAGGCAGGGAGCACGCCAAAAACGCCACTTCTACATGGGTGGTCCACCACAGCCACTGCCATAGTCATGGCTGCTGCAAGAGTGGCTTGAAGCCATAGCAGTACCCATAGCTTTGATGCAGGAGGCCTGCCAGACACTTGACTGCTGTGACACAAAGAGAGTCACCAATGGAGACAGGAAAAAAAAGAGGATGTCCCTCTCCTCAAAGCCCCCTCCAGAGTAATAGAAGAAGCAACTGCTCTGTCACGCGGCTGCCGTATTTCTGATTTTAGTAATTCCTGTTTTCTCTTTTTTTTTTCTTGGTCAGTCTAGATAAAGGTTTTGCAAATTTTGTTGATCTTTTTAAAGAATCACTTTTTGGTTTTGTTGATTTTCTTTATAGTTTTTAAATTCCCAATTTCATATATTGCTGTTTTAATCTTTATTATTTCCTATTTACATTTGCTTTCGGTTTAGTTTGCTGTTCTTTTTCTATTTTCTTAAGGTACAAGTTTACATTACTGAGTTGAGATTTTTCTTATTTTTAATATAGGTGTTTACAAGTATAAATTTTCCTCTAAGCACTGCTTGAGCCCTGCATCCTATACATTTCTAAATGTTGTGCTTTCATTTTTTTCTCAAAGTACTCTCTAATTACCCTGTGACTTTTCTTTTTATTGTTTATTTAGAAGAGTGTTGTTTAATTTCCACACAATTGTGAGTTTTCTGAATTTCCTTCTGTTATTTTGGTCAGAGAACATATTTTCTATTATTTTAGTCTTTTTAATTTTATTAAGACTTGTTCTGTGCCCCCAAATAAAATAAAATAAATAATAATAATTAGAGGGTCAAGGGCAGTGCCATTAAACAGCAGTAACCCATCTAAGTCCTATTCCATCACCCTTCTGATACAAACTTCCTGATGATTTTCTTTTCGGGGAAACAAAAATCCTTAATTTTAATCACATCTGAAAAAATCCCCTTTTCTATATAACACAACATATCCACAGCTTCCAGGGATTAGTGGGTCAATATGTTCATCTGGTCATGATTCCACCTACCACGTAGCCCACTTTCTCCCTCTCTCCAGTTACCCTGCTTTATTTTTCTTTCCGGTGTTTACCACAAACCGATGCTGTTTCTTTTACTGTTCACCCTTCTAACTAGATGGTAAATTTCATGAAGTCAGAGATTGTCCTTTTATGCTACTTCAGTAGATTCAGTACATATAGCAGTGGCTGGCAAATAGTAAGTGCTCAATAAATAGTTGGTAAAAGAACAAAAATAAAAACGAAGAAAGTTACCATAAAGAATAGTCTCAGACATTTCTCTTTGGTTCCAGATTATGCTTTGGGTACTGTCACAGGACTGAATGTTTGTATCCTCCCGAATTCCTGTGCTGAAGCTTTAACTCCCAGTATGGCTGTATCTGGAGATGGGGCCTCTAAGGAAGTAATTAAGGTTACATGAGGTCAGAAGGGTGGGGCCTTGATCTGCCCATAAGATTAGTATCCTTATGAGAAGAGATGCCAGAGAGCACAGGCCTTTTTTTTTTTTTGGTTGTTTTTGTTGTTCATGTTTTCAATTTAATTTAATTTAATTTTTATTTTTACTATTTTTATTTTTTATTATTTTTTAAACTTTACTTCTCAGTATACACTGTAGTTATTTTCATGCCCCTGCACCTGTTCCTCTCCACCCCCTCCCCTCCCCCCACCACATCATATCTGTTCAGTTGACTTAACTAGCTAAAGGAATTTTTGTGGTAATTCTGTCCCCCGCCCCACCAATTTGTTTGTGTTTATTTATTTATTTATTTATTTTTAGCTCCCACAAATAAGTGAGAACATGTGGTATTTCTCTTTCTGTGCCTGACTTGTTTCACTTAATATAATTTTCTTTAAGTCCATCCATGTTGTTGCGAATGGCAGTATTTCATTCTTTTTTATAGCAGAGTAGTATTCCATGTGTAGATGTGCCACAGTTTCCTTATCCACTCATCAGATGATGGACATTTGGGCTGGTTCTAACTCTGCAGGTTTTTGCTTTCTCTTGCCATATGTTCATGCACCAAGAAAAGCCCTTGTGAGGACATTGAGAGAAGGTGGCCTTCTGTAACCCAAGGGGAGAGTCCTTACCAACCCTGCCAGCATCTTGATCTTGCACTTCCAAATTTCCAGAACTGTGGGAAATAAATCTCTGTTGTTTAAGCCACCCAGTTATGGTGATCCAAGCAGATTAATGTTAGTACTTAGCAAAGGCTCTGAGTCTAAACATCAGGAATGGCAGGAAAAGGTACCAGTCCACAATAGATTTACTTGCATGTAATTGTCATCAGAGAAGTTCTGGAATCTATATCTATGCATTGGGATCTGGTGCCAGTATCTTGCTGTGTGTAAACAGGCATGCTCCTTTCATTGGCAGAGTTTAATTAAGGAAATGTGTGAAAAGGTTCTATTTGACATTTGCCTCATGATAGGAGCTTAGTACAGGTTAGATCCCTTCCCTCTCTTCGATGTGCTAAGCTGTGGGTAGAGCCGAGTGTCCAGGGCAGAATGAAGCTGTTGGTAGCTGAGCTCCAGGAGGTTTCATCATCCACGTGGCAAAGGAAGGATTGTGTCTGGTGTCAGAACTGCACATGGAAGTGATTTCTGAGCTGGAAAACAGGCCTAGGACTCCTTTGGGGATTTGATAGATGGACACTTGCTGCAAGGGCACCACTTATGCACTGTTATGGCAACTATCAAGGCTTCCCAGGGTGTAGCCTTGTTGGGAAAGTCCTGGACTTGCCAGAAGAACTGAAGATGTGATACTGAACCCTTTTTCCATCCAATCCCCTTGCTAGACTTTGTTGGGTCAGGATGCTATAGGAAGGCCAGGAGGAACAGCAGCTATCACTCCAGGTCTGGAGAGAATATACATCAGACTTCAGAGAGTGCCCCCAGGAGTGAATGCAAATATTTTGGTCTATTTCTCTGCAGAAAAAGTGTGTGTATTTGTATTCTTGGCTCAGAATTCACAGCTTTAATTAAATTATTAAAGAGTACTTCAGAAGTCAAGAGCCAATGATTTTATAGACACATTCTATATATCTACCTGTCTATAGATTTGAAAGTTAAAACTATTTAAATTATATAATTTATAATATGATTACTTGTAAGTATTTGAGTTAGTGTTTTAAATTTTAATCTTTTTCTTTAGTTGTTAAAATTCTTTGTAAATATTGCAAATAGATTCATAAAGTGGATATATCATAACATATTCAACTATTTCTGTGTTATTGAATATTTAGCATAATTCCAATGTGCTGACATTTAAAATACATTATTATAAAATACCAGTAAATGTGTTTAAATATTAGCCCAAATTTTAAGTTAGTTTCTTAGGTTAAACTCCCGACCATGGAATTATTGGTGAATATTGAATATTTTTATATCGCTTAGTTAATATTATAAAATTGCCTTCTAGAAAGTTTGTTTTAATGTAAAATTTCACAATGAGTGTTAGGAAGTGCATTCCTCATAACATATTGGCCAGCACAGTGTGTTGATATTTTCACCTTATCCAGTTTTCACAATGACCATGTAAATTAATTTTTATCTCCATTTTACAGCTAAGGAAAAGGAATACAGTATTATATCCCAAAACTGAAATGCAGTTTTCCTTGCCAGAAGTATGCTGTTTGGAAAAGCTTTTTTCTTCCTTCCTTCCTTCCTTCCTTCCTTTCTTTCTTTTTTTTTTTTTTAATTCACCAAGTACCTTTCAAAAAGCCACTTACTTTGTAAATATCAAAGACTGACACAATAAGATAAGAAAGCAGCTGACTTACGCAATCGGGAAGAGACTCATTAATGGTCTTGTACTGGCCTGCCAATAAAAACAGAGAAAATGTTATTTCATCCACGGTGGTAACACAGAACAGAGAAAAGCCTGGGCCTTTGCTTTTCTCCAGAACTCACATGTTTGTCTCAATTAATTTTTCTTGACTATAATTTTTCAAAAATTACTGAAATGCATAGTTCTTTATTTCCTTTTGCTCTTACAAAACAGGGGAAATGGAAAAGGAGTAAAGAAAATCAAATTCAAACTAAGTAGTGACTATGGAGGCAAGCAGGCTCGCTCTTTCTACAGCAGGTTCAAATTCTCACCGAAAGAGAAACGTGTTAGAAGACCCCCGCATTGATTGCTGGCAAAGTTGTGACTCACCAGTCACCATGAGGTTTGTTTCCCCTTCCCCTCTCTCCTATGGCACAGCATGTTGTATTTGCAATAATGTGTCCACATGTCTGTCTCCGTGAACAGACTCTGAGCATTCTGAGGGCAGGGATTGTATGTATTCTCTTCATCTCCAGGCACAAGGCCCACTGTGCAGCAATGGAGCAATGGAGCATCTTGTTAGGTGTTCGTCGAATAAATAATATTCAGCTGAGGTTTCTCAGTTCCCAACTCCCTCATTTGGACTTGTTTTATGAAAAACTGCCCAAATTCATGCATCCCACTCAGTATTCTATATTTAAAATTTTACCCTCCAATTATGCAAAGTCATTAAAAAACTCACATGACCTGCAGAATTTTTGATTCTTCATATACTTAATTTTTCTAAACTAAATTGTAGTTTTGTGCAATTATTCTGCATGGAGGAGCATTAAAAGGAGGAAATGTTTTTATCACCTTCACTTTATCAGTATATGTGTGAGGCGTTTCTTACGGGTCTCAAGACCAGAAGCTGTGTGCTTCTTGGCAACTGGTTTTCTTTGCTTTAATGAAAAACACCATTTCCGTAAGAGATTTTATTTCCCTTCTTCCTTTGGCTGCTAAGAACTTCAGGACAAATTTCTGAACTGTGTCTAGGGATTGTAGAGGACCGCGTATGGTAGGCATTTCTACATCTGGCTTTATTATTTTCTTACACTTTCGTCATTTTACCCTGAATTCCCTTACCATAACAAAATATGAAATAAATGATCGTGAATTGGGTCCAAATGCCCAAGTCTTCTGTAGGGTGTAATGTGTAAATCAATGAAAGTTTGGCTCAGTAGAAACACGGTTCTCTGGAATTTGCCTAGGACCAGTGTACAGTTAACAGGCCAAAGCTGGTCTCCTTGAAGTAATGAGCGGGAGGAGCAGGATCCTGCTGCACCTGCCCCAGTCCCGGCCCATCCTGGTCATAGGAAGAGCTGCTAAGACTACCCCGACTACCCTCGGGCACTGACACCTTCCTGGCCCAGCACAGTTACATCTCCACTGAGATCCGTGGCAAAGAAACCCACACATTTTCCAATCCCTTCAGAGTAGCGATTTGTACTCTCTCATTAATTGAGTTAAATTAATAAGGTCTCCCACTAAAGACCAGCTAGTCCAGAAGGAGTAAATAAGCTCAGAATTATTGGGGATTTGCCCTGGCTCTCGTCATCCAGAAAAGCAGCTTCACTGTCTAATTCAGAATTCAACTTAATTTTATTTTAGGAAATTGGCCTCATCGAGTGTGGTCATTATACCGACATCCCCATGGAGAGCCGGGGGTTCTCTTTTCACCAAAGGCCAGTGTTCCCTCCTGAGATGCTCCTGGACTTTTCAAATATGCTTTGCACCCTCCTGTGTCTGCCTGAGTTGATCCCTGCTGGAGTCCTCAGCCCTCCCACCTCCCCTTGCTTCCCAAATGCTCAGTGTCCTTTGATATCAGATTTCCCGGCCTCTTGAGGCTTCCCTCTCTGAGCACACGGGCCTGATTAAGCTCATGGAATTGTTAAAGCACTTATTTTCTGTCTCACTCACCATGACACCTTAATAAAAATAGGGAGCATCTGATTACTTCTCTGTTGTGTGCATACATCGCCCTTCTTTAGAGAAGGAATTGTCTGTTATCTCTTTATCTCCCACGGTAGCCATCTGGGTTATCATCAGTGCAGAGTTTTGGAGATGTGATTTTAAAGCGTAGTTCTAAAACTGCACATCAGTTCATGTCATGCATTGTCCAGGAGGCACAGTTCAGATTCTCTGCGTGACCCCGAGAGCCCGGCACAACCTGCTCCTGCTCTGCTTTCTGATCTCATCTCTTTACGGTTTCTTTTGATAAAGATTCTCTCCTGGACCAAGCTCTAGTCAGGTTCCTCTGAACTATCTTTCAATGAGGCCCTCGTTTTTGGGTTCCATCATCTCTGCATTGCCCAATTTGAGCAAGAATCCTGCTAAGTCAGTTTAACCAGAATCCCCCATTCTCTGTGTCTGATCACCTTCTGTGTCTAATCTCGTCGAGTTCCTCATCCTCTGGCATCTCTCAGGTGATGTCTGATCTCCCTGGCCTGCCTTTGGTGAGAATTGTGTTGTCAGGTTAGCCAGAATCTCCCCCTTTACTCCTCATGTTTCCTCTCCACCGACCCCCGCCATGCTCCTTGGCTATAAATTCTCACTTTTTTTTTTAATTGTAGTCTGCGCTGAGGCCAATCTCTCTCCCCTACTGCAGAACCCCATTGAAGCAGCCCCTGTACCTTTCGTGATGGTCCCGGATTAAGTCTGCCCTACTGTGCTTTAACAAACTTCTTCCTTTAACTCTTTCTCACCTCCGAACTCTAATTGCATCAGCCTCTTTTCAAGTCTCTCCAGCACATCAAGCCCCCTCTGCCTCAGAGGCTTCTCATACGTATTCTGGCTCTCTGTCTCTCTCCAGAATGTTCTTTTCTTGGCTCTGCCCATGCCTAGGTCCTTTTGGACCAACAGATTCTGTCTGGAAGTTTCTCTCAACCGGGGGGGCCTTCCTCGACCACCAACCTCATCTAAAAATTACAGAGCCCCCCCCAGCCCTGTTCCTCGTTTCCTCAAGTACCCTATGTGACAGTGAGAGTGTCATACCGAGTGTGCTTAGCAAGCCCCAAGTCCTTTTCTCGTGGGCGCTTGGCTAGGGTACACTTCCCAGCTTGCCCCGAGCAGGGCAGGTGTGGCACTATGGCCCCTGGGACGTGGCGGGTGTGATGGACTCCACTCCAGGCTGGACATACTCTTGTTCTCGCCTCAGTGGCTGGCCAGAGACAGCAGACCCCAAGGCCCTTAGGGATAATGGAAGCCATTGAGTAAAAGGAGAGCGAATGTCAAATGAGCGTTTGGGGAAAGACCTCCTTCAAACCACACTGGATTGTGATCTGAGCAAGAAATTAACCTTTATGTTATTGTAATACTAACATTTGTAGTTTATTCATTATAGATGTTAGTCCTCCCTGGTTAATACATTCTTTTTAGTTTCTCCATAGCATCTAGGAACAAAGACAATCAGTAAAGTATATAGTCACAGGCTGTGGTACCTGCCTTCCCCGAGGAAGTGGCTAGATTTCAGGCCCCTGATCCCTTCTGTAACCCAGTGTACAGCAGAGACTGGCATACAGCAAGTACCCAATAAATGAATACTCAGTTGTCAAATATAGCATGCAGTACAGCAGAAACACCCCAGAACTTCAAGTAGAACCCATTCTCCTTCCTTACTGCGTAAGCTCAAACTTGACAATTCCTCTCGCGGGGCCCTGGATCCTCACCAGTGTGGCCCACCCCAAACCCTACCAGGTCTTTGCATCTTCCTGGAACTGAATGAGAGGTTGACTTCTTAGAGCTGTTTTCTAAATAAAGAAAGGAAGTTGCTCAGTTGCTTTTCACATCACCATCCTGGAAGAGTTCCAGTTGTGCTGTGTGGCTCTGCGGCAGGTCATTCACCACCCCAGACACAGCTCCAGAGAACATTTGACTTCTGCAGGCCTTCAAGGAAGTGTCTTTTTGCAAAGAAAACAACATTCCTTTGGAAGGTATTTTTTTTTTCCCTTTTTGTCTTTTTTACTGACTGGCAACGGGATCGCAATCCTCGGTGTTGCGCCCGCACAGCGCTCAGCCAGTGAGCAGGAACCGGTCTCCACATGGGATCTGAACCCTCGGCGGGAGCGCTGCCATGCTCCCAAGCGCCGCACTCTCCAGTGCGCCACCAGGCTGGCCCGGAAGGTATTTTTAAGAGAGGAGCGAAGATGCGTATGTGTGGTAGAAAGCTCAGGGGGTCTCCTGACATGCAGACGACAATTACCCCAGCCCTATAGCCATCAGCTTGGATGGCTCTTCTCATGCCCACAGAGGGAGAGCCAAGCATGCAGAGAGGTGCATGGCCAATGCCCATCAGTCAGAGGGCCCCTGACCACTGGCTGAAGGCCCACCTTGGGAGCTTAAATAAGAAAAGGAGGGAAGGGAAGCAAAACCCGGGCCCCAGTGCAAACCCATGGAATCAGAATCTTCTTTTGACATAAGCTCCTATGGTGACATGTATTCACCCTGAAGTTTGAGAACCACTGACCTAGAAGCTCTGACTCCCTTCCAACGGCAGATGGGCCGTGCAAATTAGATATAGAGGTTTTCGAATTATTTTCCCTGTAAACACTTATGTGAGCTCAAGTCTTTGGAGATGCAAGGCTGGTGACTTCCTCGATGTCTTCATTTAGTACCTTTACAGGGACAGAGTAGCTGGCTGAGCCCCCAAGGGCTGTTGCTATGGGATATTCACATTCGATGGAAGTCACAGGCTGAAAGAATTCCCAGTGGGCCCCTTGACAAGAATATGCTCATCTGGTGTGAGAAGAGCAGTAAAAATAGGAAACCTGCAGAATTTTAGAACTTTCTACTTCTCTAAGAAAGAAGTCAATTAGCAGGTTTCTCAGACATCCCCAAGCCAGATAAGTTCCCCAAGCAAAACCACTTTATGTTTTCATTTCAGGGCATAGAGAGAGGGGAGAGATATGGTGAGGATTAGAGTTGGCTCCGATCCGGAGGCTGCCAGCAGGACTTATCCATAAATATGTGGTGAAAATAGATAGTGACAGGTCGTGAGCCCCAACTCCCCATCCCTAAGTACTCCATGCCTGCTTCCATCTTTCTCTCTTCTCAGGCACCAGAATCCCTTGCTGTTCTGCCAGGCACATGTACACCTAGACTAAGTTCTACGTGGCTTTCTTGCAGCTATGCATGGCCAGGAGTCCCAGTTTCGGTCAATGGAGTCTAGGTGGAATTCACAATTTCCAGGAAACTTTCTTAAGTTGTCATGCACTTGTTTTTTTCTTTTTCTTCTCATCCTCTGTCCTGTTACCTGGAGCACAGATATCACTACTACAGGGAAGGATGCCACAGGACAGGAGGAGGAGGGTCTCTGAGGACTTCCGGGAGCACAGCTGCCAAAGACCTTCAGGCTGCTTACCTTGGGACTTGACCTTCATGAGGAAAAAAAATAAACATCTATCATGTTTACGTCCCCATGATTTTTAAAAAAATGTCTTCCAGGCATTAATGTTTTGTCTCCTTGTGGAGACCAGCTTTGGAGTTCACCAGTAACATAACAGAGTTGTTGATCAAAGGCGGGAAGAAGGTGACACATATTTCATGGACACTGAATGAAAAGTTCTAAGTTCAGATCCTGGACTGTCACTTTCCAGCCACGTGACCTCAGGCAGAGCTCATCACCTATAAGCCTAGGTTAACAAATGTGAGCTACAGAGTGTGAATAATAATATCTGCTCCAAACAGTGGTTGATACATATTGGTCAATGGAATCTAGGTGGAAATTAACTTACAATTTCCAGAGAATAACTCCCTGGCCCAGTGTCCAATAAAGATGCTGTGTTCTGTCGTTTTCAATTTCAATTTCAGGACCACATCTTTCTCAGTCGACCCAGATCTTTAGCACTGCTTTCAGATATATTTCAGAAAATTGTTCATTATTTAGTGCTCATTTTAAAGCAAAACGTGGCTTTCTCAGCATTCAACTCTGTTGACATCCACCTGCGAATTCTTCATGAGGGGTCTTCAAGTGGGGGTCCCTTCTAGCTATGAGGCACAGGGGTTCCCTGGCCACCATCATCTGGTGACCTCTCATTTAAAGATTGAAAACCTCGAGGACAAAAACTTTTGGTACACACCACTAACAAGCGATTGTGATGGATCTGAGTTCTACTGTACTGATTTCTATTCACACTATCTAATTTCTCTTTGCCTCAGTTTACCCTATTTATACAGTGAGTATAGTAAAATCACTACCCTGCAGCTAAATTAGACAAGTTTGTAAAATGTCTGGCACAAACTAGGGACCCAGTGTCTGTTAATTCTTTCTTTTTTTCTCATCCTCAGATCCTAGGATTCACTGGTGTCATGAGAGAACCAGTATTCAAATTCTGGGCTCCAGACTTACAGCCTTGGGTTCTTTTCTTTAGGCTGTGCTAGCTTCTCAGTTTTTATCTTTTAGGAACTGGAAAGTATTTGGAGACAGAAGGTATCATGCTGACTTCATCTCAGTGTGATGAGAAATCGGATAGTTCACACCCTTTCTCCTGGTAGGTTTCAACTCTAGGACATTTCAATCTGGGATCAACCTGTGTCGGTAGGGAAGGGCTGGGATGGGCTTCCTTACAGTCCTTTGCACTGACTCTGAGCACAGGATCATGACCGTCCACTGAGCTTTGACTGTACGGCTTGTTCTTGGTGAGAAGAAAGGGAAGAGGAAGGGAGAGAGAGAGGGAGGGACGGAAAGGGAGAAAGAGAGAGACAAATATAGATATAGATTATGTAGATGTAGGTACAGCACGCCTGTAGATATTCTATGGAATATCTATGTCTATCTATCTATTTATATATAGAGGGAAATATACACCATGGCACTTAACAATGTTAGTGGAAAAATGGAATCGAAAGAAAACATGAATCTGTCCATGAGCTTTTGGAAGTACGCTCATGTGTGTGTGCGTGTGTATGTGTATATATTTTCACACACACACATAGACATCTATCTATCAATATCTATCTGTCTGTCTATCTATCTATCAATATCTATCTATCAATATCTATCTATCTATAGAGAGATCTGGCTCTCTGGGCATTTAATTTACTTTCTGAATGACGGTCCCCCTAATCTGAAGATTATAAGATTATAATTCCAAGTCATAAATAGTCTAAACTCACAGAAATAGCTACACAGGAGACATTCATTGGGAGGCCGGAGAACAAGATTAATGTCCTCACTGGTGCCCTTGGAAATCCACTTTCCTTTTCTAGTTCTTAATTCCCTCATCTGCAAAGCAGTATTACAACCTCAGACTAGTTGAGTCCCCAGGATTTTTTGTTTTTATTTTCTTTTTAAATAAATCGGTGCCCAAAGCTGGCTATAGTTATTTGTCACATTACAGATAGACTGCAACTTGGTTGAATGACTGGATGGATGAGTGAGTGAACGGGGACAGGTAAGGCAGCTGCCTCAAATCCCATTTCTTGAGTGCTTTTCAGAAATTCAGATGAAATATACTGAGACAGTTGTTTCTGGAGAATTGACAGCAGCTTCTTGGTGGGGATGGTTTTAATAGTTTTCCTTTTTCTTTTTTTTTTGTCCTTAGCCAGTGAGTCTCAAAAGAACATCCCAGAACTATCTCGATTAAAATTATATTGCTAAAAGTAAGGATCCCTTGCCCTCACTATGGTCCTGCCAAAGCATAAATCCTGGGGTAAGCTTGAAAATAAGCATTTTTAACTGTTGTGATTCTAATGAAGACTGAATTTTGAAGACAATTGTGAATCCTTGGGTTTACCAACCTTGGGATGACTTGCAATCCTGCCTTGTGCTTACAGGACCGGTTCAATGCATTGTCCCAGAAGTTCTACTGCCAGCTTTTTGATTTGTTTCTGTCCACCGATATCCCCAGCATCTTGGGGACAGACAGGTGGACACACCAGCCTCTGCTGAATTAGTACAGGCACCGCAACATCTAGAATAGGCCAGCAGGGGGCGCTAGATGCTCACATATTCTGTATTTGCCTTTTCCTCCCTTTAGTCCTAAAAACTTCATTAATTTTTCTTTTAAAAGTGGGAAAAATCAACCTCCAAGACTGTTTTCATTAGAAAACTAGAAATGAAAAGAAAAAAATCAAATATTGCTGAACAAAATGAAATTTCTTGTCAGTTTAATTGAATCAGCCAATATCTATCTGTCTTTATCAGGATTTTTATTGTTTATGGTGACTTAAGACAGAAGGACCCACTTTCTATCTTCTCCAATTTCATTTTTTATTCAGTGGAAGGAGAAAAAAAAATCATGAGTTTATTTTATGGAGAAACATAGCATTGTTCTCTATATAAGCCCTCGAGAAGGTGTTGACGCTGACAGATTGGCCAAGTTTTAATATGTGCCTGTCTTCTCCAGGCCTGGAGTATTTATCTATCTATTTATTTTGATAAATTGTTTTTAGTATACAAAAAATATGCTACTGTAGATCATAAGACGTAGATATGAAAAAAGAAGAGAATTAAAATTACTATAATGTCACCATACCAAGACAACCACTACAGATATTTTATTTTAGACAAAACACTCTCCATCTCTCTCTCTTTCACACACACACACATTATATATAGTCTATGTATATAAAATTACACTGTGCACACTGTTTTCTTGCCTGCTTTTTCACAAAATAACATGCTATCAACATATCCATGCCAATGAATATGCTTCAACATCATTATTTTTAGTGGCTACATAGTATTTTCTCATATGGATACCCCACCATATTTTCAGCTAATCCCATGGTAAAAAATTGCAAACAGCTTGGAGTATCTAGGAATGTTATAAATATCACTGTGGTGAGCCTTCTTTTATATAAATCCTCATACACGTCCTTAATTATATGAGGTCTGTTATATTTTAAAAGTCACTTGCGGAGCTTCATAGATATGCATAGCCTGGGGTGTTGTGGTTTGGTAAGTATTTTTGGCAGGGTATAGATTCACGTGTGTGTGGGCAGGCCTGGGTAGCTTTATCTCAATTGACGTTTTCTTGGTTTTGATTTATTTTCTTTTCCCTGCTTGTGTCTCTAGAATGTTGTTAATGAGATGGAATGCCCACCTGTTAGTTTTTCTCTGCCTTAACCAAGGTGGGCAGCAAGATAGAAGGAAGAAGGGTAAGTAGCGCTGGCTGCTCTATTTTACCCACGTGGCTTGTAATTCACTAGCCACTTTGCAGGACAAGCATCTTTATTCCCCGGCACCACTGCCTTAGGATTTTCTCCAAGACTCCCGTAGATGGCAGGAAGGGATGAGAGGGGCAGGTGGGTGAAGGGGGGCATATCTGATACCAAAGACTCCAATACAATTTGGAAGCATGTACCTTGAGAGAAGGCAACCTTTGTTAGACTTGATGGGAAGTTTAATAAAAACACTATCTCTAAGAGGGATTAGAGCTGGGTGCTTGCTTCCTGTTTAAACTCATACTTTGCGATTTCGCTTTTGCTTTGGTCCAGTTTTCCTCACTGCTGTGTGGGCCCTGCTGAGCGCAGCTTCTGTCTCCAACATACTCAGCAATGAACCTTTCAAATTCATTCGCTGATTCCATAACTCCCCATGATCTGATCTCTTCTTTGCACACTTCCTCTGGACTGTTTCTCAGTTTTTCTGTCTCTTTCCAGTCATTACATCTAGCCACCAGCTTTCCAGGGAACTTCTATGGGACTTTCCCTGAGATAACAACCTTCCAAGATGAATAGTACATACTTTTGCTCCAACTTTAATGAGCTCCTATTAAGTCCTGGTAGCAAGAAATAGGCTCTGTAAAGAGATACAGGAGAAGGGTAAAACATGGTTTCTCAACCACTCATTCACTCAACCCGTATTTTGGGAGAACCTTTTGTGTAGAGTTTAGTTGAATGAACATTAGTGAGTAGCCTCAATACTGGCACTTAGGCAGACTTTACACCTATTTCACAGATGAAAAAGCTCAGGCTCGAAGAGATCTGTTCTTTATCCAAGGCTGCCCAGCTAATATGTTGAGAGCCAAGATTCCTACCAGGTCTGCCAGCTTCCAAAGCTTGCGAGAGTCACAGATCAGCTGTCCCTTGGGAGCTACAGCAGGGAAGGTAGCTGATGTCATTTTGAGCAGGCCAATAGATTGAAAGTAAAACAGAAAGCCAAGCAGACCCATGCCACCTTCCCACCACACTTAGTTGGGAGGCCGACTCACCTGTGGTGCTGTGGAGGCGAGGCCATGACCTACGGCAGAAAAAACAACCAGCGTGAGTGTCAGCTGCTAAGAGTTCACTGACTTGCCCCAAAGGAGGGGGCAGTTCTCAAGGGCCACTTCACAAATCAGCCTATGATATTTCTCTATACTTGAGTTATATAAAGACCTGAAGTTACATATTATTAGAAAGAATATAGAAAATAGAAAAAGGCACGCAGCAGAAAATAAAAATCCACACCACAGATAATATTTTGGTGATTCTCGTGTATGTTTGTATATGTGTGTGTGAAGATGTATGCATATATTTAAACATATATGTATAAAAATAATATAAAAGAATGTATAGGATATGGATGTTAAAAATAAATTCTATATCTTTAAATATTACTAAAACATGATGTTTATTGGCTATTATGTGGATATAATATTGGATATTTATTATGTGACATTTTGGAGAGGGATTTAAGTTCTTGCTAGTTGTGGCTATTATAAATGATGTTGCAATGTACATCCATTCTTGCCTTTTTAATTTAAGCTCTGAATATTTTCATGGACAGACTTATGAAGCGCAGCAAAGGGGCCAAATAGTGAGGACATTCTAGGTGCCTTGTTGTGTATCACTCAGTTGCCTTCTAGAGGGATTGTGCCAATTTATATTAGCTTACACTTTTATCCATAGTGTGTAACATGACCGTCTCTCTGTATGTCACCGCCATTAATCCACATTTTGAAACCACTCTGCCTACATGTCACTTGACTCCTTATTTGACCTGCTTCGCTTCTTTGATGACTAGTGAGATTGAACTTTCACTGTTTTTTAAATGGTTTGGGGCTGTTTGCATTTCTTCTTTGGGAAGCTGTCTGTGCATGTCTTTGTTTTTCAGCAAGGTCTTTCACAGCCACCGTATCCACCCTTGGACAGTATGCTTTGGGAGGTAACTTCTCTCGATTTTCGGGCAACTATCTAAAAAGTCCCAAGGCAGGGGAAAGCTCCAAAGGATGCTGCTTCCGTGAGCTGACTTGTTTGTGTCTTTAACAATCCTTGGCCCTTGCATTACACCTTTCCTCCGAGGCTCTCAAAGTGCGTCACAGGAGCAATTAAGTGAGCATCGCAACACACGTCGGGTGTAAATATTTATGAGGCCTAGTTGGTGGCGCAGAATAGTTAAGAAGTGAGATGTTAGTAACCAGGAGACCACAGCCCACGATTCTAACTTCGCTTTACCATTTTAATCCTCAAAATGACCCTGTGGGGTAGCTGTTACTGTTCCAAAATTACAGAAGAGGAAACAGGGCATTTGAAAGGCTCAACAACTTGCCCAGTCCACAGAGCCACCACGGGTGAGGAATTTGCCACCAGTCTATCTGCTTCCCCAGTCCCTGCTGGCCCCCTGCCCCGGGCCTGTAGGAAGTGGCGAGTCATGTCTCAGAGGCACCGTGCAGCTGCGGCCTCGAAGCCCTTGTGGTTAGCAGTTGGCACCCTTTCAAGTTACTTGAGATTCTGCAGAAATTAACAGTAAATCATCCAGGGAGGAACACATCATTTATCTGGGGTCTGAGAGCTCTCTCTTGACACCTTAAATATATGGCCTCTTCACTGACATCTCGGTCCTTGATTAAGGCCTCAAAAGGCTCCCTAGCCTTGTAACTCATGACTGGTGAAATGGAAATGATATGTTTTTGTGACTGTGGCAAGCCGTGCTATAGATCGAAGGCAGCAGTTCCAATGTGGCAGCATGCAGGTCTGAGCCCAGGGGTTTTGAATACAAGCCCAGTTCTTCCTGGGATCCTAGAAGGAACTTCAGCTTTTAAATTAGGGTCTGGTCTTCTTTTGATCTTGGCCTTGTCTGGATTTTAAAATCAAAGACAGTTAGTGCCAGAAAGCACGTTGGAGATGATGCCAATTAATCCCTTTATAAGTGGGACAACTGGGGCCTACAGCTGCTGGCGTCTTGTTCCAGGTCTCAGACTCTTGGAGACAGAGCTGGGGTCTTCTGACATCTAAAAATAGTGGAAACATAGGGAAAAGGAAAGAACCCATATTTTAGAGCACGTGTCTGGGTTCTGAGCTGGGTTTGACTCTGGGTGGTAGGCTTTTTTTTTTTTAAATATGGGCCAGTTCAGACCATTTACATTTATTTTCACAATTTCTTTTTAGTTTTTAAATTCAACATTCTTTTTTATTTTTTGACATACAAAACCGTACATAGTTGCTGTATACAGCTTGATGAATTTAGAGATAAGTATACACCCTTGAATGGACACATGTTACATGATATCAATCATATGATAAATCTAAAATAGACAAACTCATGGAAGCAGCGTGGAAGGCTGGATGCCAAGGGCTGGCGGTGGGGGTGGGGGTGCGGAGGAGAAAAGGAAGAGGTATTAATTAATCAAAGTGTGAAGAGTTTCAGTTATACAAAAGAAGTACGTCCTAGAGATCTACTGTACGGCATAGTGACTATATTTAGTGACTATAGTAAACAATACTGTATTGCATACTTAAAATTTTGCCAACATGGTAAGTTTATGTTGTGTTCTTATCATACACACATGCAAGGTATAATTATAAATAAAGAGGGCAGAAGGAAACTTTTGGAGGTGATGGATAGATCAATGGCATAGATTTCAGCTGACAGGCATTTCTAGCTCCATATGGCAGATGAAACTAAAACTCAGAAGAGTTAAGCAACTTGCCTAAAGTGGCACAGCAAGCAATTGGCAGACCCAAGATCTGTCCGACTCTAACTCCCTTACCATATACAAGACTATATAGCAGCATGCTAGCCTGCAGAGTCCTGTGCATGGGGGAGCCGATTGTCAGGCTGTCTGAAAGTGGCTTATCTGATCCATGCTGCCTCTCAGGGGAGCCCCGGGTGACGGTGCTCATTCATATGTCATATCCTCTGGGATTATGCACCCTAGGGCTCTCTGTGCGTCAATGCAAGCCAAGTGAATTAGCAGAGGAAGCATCAGCAAAACAGGGAATGGTACTGTTATTCCAGCTGAGGCCGCTGCTGTGAGCCAGATTGCTGGAGAAACAACAGGGGGAGGAGAAGAGGAAGGCTGGAACCAGCCACCATGGGCCTGGGAAGGAGGGCATCAGAGAGGTGTCCTGGACACCACCGTTTTGTCTGGCTGGAATGTGGACATTGTCCTGACTCCAGCAACTGACAAGCTATCTGAAAAGGCTCCTAGGTGAACACTCTGCAGCATGACAGCCCAGGGTGATTAATGAAAGACGCTGCTAGCAAACTTCATGGAGATGTGATGTGCTCTGTCTGCCCATGTGTTAGCAAGCTTCCTCTTGCTGGAGGATGACAAGGATGCACACCGGCTTCCTTTCGTCAGCAGCATCAATAACAGGGCCACGTGCGAATGGGCCATGGCTGGATGGTGTTAGAGCTCGGCAGCCACCCTTCTGCCCTGCCTACCTCCTGCTGCCCTCCACATCTGGGCCGCAGGGGAGCAGGTCTCTTTTCCTCTGCGTTTCTGGCGTGTGTAGGCAGGTGTCAACACTGCAGCAGGAGAGTTCATGGGATATGAAACAAACAAGGTTGACCCTGGAGGCCTGTGGTTTGCAGTGTTTAAGTCTCATTGCAAACTCAGATTTTTAATTCTAAATTATTTTTAATTTTTAATATTATTTAATAATTCAATACATTTAGTGATTTTTAATTTTTAAAGGATGCTACAGTAAACACGTCTCCCTGCTTCTCCCTCCTGCTGCCTGGTGGAAGTGGATCTCATGAAGCAGGCAGGGTGTACTTGTGTTCTGCTTATCCATGGGAACAAAGTTTGGATGGTGTGTTTTTCCAGTCCCATAGAGATGGGACTTGGTCCTGTCTCCAGGGTCAAGCTCCCGGCATGGAGACTAATAACTCATTGTACCCTCGAGTGCCACGTGTGCGGTCCCCTCTGGGTCTCTCCAGGCACTGACTACTAGTCCAGAATTTGGCAGCAAAACCCTTGGGAAATAATCAGGTGATTTCACACTGCCAGACTTCTCCCTCTCCTAAACCTCCAAGATTAACTGGCTCAGCTCCACAGCTCATTTCAAGTTCTGCCCCTGAAATGAAAAGGCTACTCCACAATAAAACTTCCTGGTTTTTGAAAGACAGTTGACAGTTCCAAGAGTTACTAAACTCGCTTTGAATATAATCTGGAGGTAAATGAAGAAGGATTTAAAGTCCCTGCATTCATTCCCTTCTTCCCTTTGTTTGAATGTCTGCACTACGTTGGGAATTGAGCACTTTACAAAAATGATTTCACTCAAACCTAGTAGCTATTCTTGGTGGGCAGCATTTTTATCTCAATTCCAGGGCTATTATAGATTACTAGTGCTGAGTGGGACATTAAAGAATATAAAGTAACCTTGCATTTTTCAGATAGATTGACTGAGGCTGGCTTCTGGAGGACAGTGCTGTGTGTCAGGCCCAGCCTGTCTGATGGCGGGGCCCACATTCCCTCATCTGCACCACTCGGAGGTGGAGGGTTTGCATCCGGGAGCTCGGGAGCTAGTGTTTGAAAATGAATGTGCTCAAAAAATAGGGAACCTGAAGAGACACCCTAGCAGGGCTGTGTCATCCTGGAGGCAGTGTGGAGCTTAGCAAGGCACGTAGTTAAAGAGCTGCGTCTCAGAAAAGTAATGCAGCAGGAATGTATGATTGACTGGAGAGGGAAGGGTGGGGTAGTGACAGCCAGAACAGGAAGCATATTCTTTGCCTCCCATGTGGCCATCAAAGCCCTCCTGTCGTCACTTGGCATGTCCCTGACACCTGTCTAATCACTCACACTTGCATAACTAGATAGAGAGCAACTTGCCTTCTCCGACTTCCTACTTTAGACTCCCAGCTCCTAAAAGGGAGACCTGGCAGCTAACACAGTGCCTGGGGCATGGCCCAGACAAACAAATATGCTGTCCAATGAGCATGAATGAGTGAATGAACGCCATGCTCGCACACACAGGGAAGCACAGGTGAGGGAGCATTCAAGAGTGAGATGGTTCACAGATGCACTGCAGACCAAGTCTGGGTGTCTTCACGGACCTGTCCTATCCCAACAAGGCCAACAGTATCGAGCACATGGAGGGACTTACTCCATGTGTACACACGCGCCACTTAAATCCTCCAGAACAGGCTCTACATATTTGTTGCAGATCCGAGATTAGAGGGGATCTCCCAACCCCACATTGCTTTGAAGCAGATGAAATTCTCCCCCAGGTGGAATCAGACCAAGGCTCATATTTAATAAGTGAATAAAGGGGTTCATTCTCTCTTAAAGGTATCCCTGATTAGTTTAAAGAATCTTCCTCTTATCTATTTTATTTTCATAAAAAATATCTGGGGCATGCAACTCCCTGGAGGGCTCCTGGGGAAAACCCCGCCTGTTTCAGAACCTCCTGGAGCGCACGCCTCCGTAGGTGCTCCTGATGGGTGAGGCCAGCCTGCTGCCACTTCCTCAGAAACCCGTCCTTCCAGGTCCTCTGGAGTTTTTTTTTTTTTTTTTTTTTTTTTTTTTGAGTTCTGGGGCATTTCTTGCTCTAATAAGAAGCTCAGTAAAGCTACAAGGTGGCATGCACATTTGAGATTGGGGAGGGAAGGGGGTGGACAGCCCTTCTGTGTCTGTTGGAAGAGTTAACTCCCACAGCTAGCTTAGCAAGAGGGCCGTGGTATGGAGTGCCAGGGTTGTTTTCAATATTAGTAGAAATAATTATGTCTACTGTTTACCTTACCTCAACTAGCTATCTAGCTTCAGGGAGGTTATTTACCCTTTCTAGGCTGCATTCTTCTCTCCTATAGAGGGAGACTAATGAGTGTGTTTGTTAGGATCCACTGAGAGCTACCATTCAGCTCTTAGAACAGGCCTAGCACACGGCGAGCACCCCACAACTGTTAGCCTATGTCATTTATTGAGAACCTACTACGTTCTGGGCACACAAAAGAGGTTATTCATTTATTCCCCAAACACAGGCGTTGCTGCAGGTTCAGGGATGGACAAAAGAGTCTGCTTTCCCAAACACCATTTCTAAAATGTACGAGGCACTGAAACAGAAAGAGGCTTGTCTGAGGCCACACGGCTAGCAGGCAGGTCAGCTGAGATTGAACCCCGTGCCCAGCGAACTGATCCCACGCTGCAGCCCTGTCCACCAGCAGCGACTCACCTTCATCACCAAATGCTGATCAATATAATTTCTGTGGGGATGAATACATCGGTCTAATAGTTATTAAAGTAAGACAGAACCAAATATGCAGTTTTCAGACATTTCGATTTGATTTATATATCTCAAATACTAATTTACGTTCATATAATACTTTTGCTATAAAATATGCAGTGGTACAGAGATTTGTATGTCTACGGGTTTTTTTTTTTTTTGAGTTTATAAATGGTTTGGAACAGGTTGCAGAAACATCGTCTGTTGCTCTTTTTAATATATCTTGAGCATGCTATGACACATCCTGAAATAATTTGTTTTGGAAAAAAGCACTGCTCTTCTCTCTCTTTTTTTTTTTCCAAATGTAACAGTAAATATTACTTTGATGTATGTAATTGCTTCAACCCTCTCCATTTGAAGGAAGGTTTCTAACCCTTCCATCTCCCATCTCTTGCTATTGTCAAGAAATAACAAAAACGGACTTAAAATGCATTATTCAAATGTATTTAATGTAAACATTAAAGAAGTCTGAGAACAGCCACAAATTTTCCTTTGCTTAAAGTGGTTTTGAAAAATACTTCAAGTATTGTCTTACGAATTCATTCATTCTGCTTAGGGAAGATATTTATTCTGGCATGTCTTAGGATCCCAAACTGCTTATGGTGTCTGGCACATGGGAGGGACTGAAGGATGCTTGGAGGATTGACTTGAGTTGATCTAAATTTGGATGTGAGGATTGATGTATATCATGGAGACCCTCCAATACCACTAGGACTAGAGACCATCCCAGAAGGGCTCGACGACGAAGTCCTGGCTGGTGCAGGAGGGACCGCACAGTGTCTGAGCCTCAGGACATTGCCTCGGGTCAGTCTGCCCATCAGTGCAGAGCTGGGTTTGGTCTCTTGTCAGTCATTTAACCAAGTTAGCACCACATTCTGAGCTTTTCAGCTACTCCATGAGCCCCATGAGGGTAGGACTTTGTCTTTTGTTTCTGCATTTTCAGCAGCCTCTACAAGTCTTGCTGCCATTACTTTTCTGCAACTATTTGTCTCAATTGAAGGTCAAAGAAAAGGAACCATAGAGGCACTTGGCTTTCTCGTCTGCTCGCATGTGAGACCCCAAAGTGGACTTGTGGCCTGGCCCACGTTCCATCATTTAAAACATCCCTGGTACAGGAACGGAAGCCTCCTCCTCAGTGGCTCTCTTGGCTGTTTAGAGACCTGGGGGTGGGAGTGGACATAGGCCTGACCTGCAAAGCCGTGCGGGCGGGGGCTTCCCAGACTAGGCCTGAATCCCACACCTGCTGGCTGTTCAACCCACGCCACATCCCTTCTGCTTTACCTTGGTCCCCATGTAACCTCCGGGTTCACTGCCAGCCGTGTAATCTTATCACACTAACATTTTCTGTGTGTGGGTGATGGTCAGCTTATTTGCTACAGAATCAAAAATTGTACTCCTCTGTTAATAAACAAGCAAATATTCTGACCTATTTTTTGGCGGAGTGAAGTTCTGGAATTTCAAATCACTGGATTCTTCTTTTGTTGTCCTTTTAATGCCCCTGGGATGAAAGAAAATAGATTACAACCAGGAAATAGCAAGAAGCTAGAGGAAAAAATTAATTAAGTGCATTCATTCATGGAAACAACCACCCAGTCAGATTTAAGTAATTAACATCTCACACGTAATTCGAAATCTCTCTTTGCATTTCCACTGGGGGTTAAAAAAAGATGTGTTTAAAATAATTCAATTACTTAAGAAATTTTTTAAATGTAAGAGCTTTATTTTGCAGGGGACAGTAGCCACGGTGGAAGCAGCGCCTCAGTCAAGGTGAGGGTGTGGGCTGCTCTCCTGTGTTGGCAGGTGACCTCGCCACTGTCCCCAAGCTCCACGAGTCTCCTCTGCCTCACCCGTAAAGCCAAGAGCATCAGACTTTTGCTACATGGTTGACGGGAGGCTGTTAAGATACTGAAAGGACAGCAGCCATGAGCCAGACAACGTTCTAGATGCTTTTGCGCTTTAGTTGAATTGGACAAAAATCTAGCAATCATCATCCAATGTGGGAAAGCAAACCATTTAGCAAGAACAACTCTGATTTGAGCCATATTTACTGAACTCCTGCATAATTTAGGCATTCTGCAAAGGCACTTTCTATGAAGAGATTAAATTATTTTAAATTGAGTTAATTTGTTAAAATTCATTAGCTATATTCACTATCATAAAACATCATTGTTATGCATCCCTAGTTCATTTAATTAGCCGAGTTAACCATACTTTCTTTTCTTTTGCAGGCATTTCATTAGCTTTATCAAATGCTGACTGGTGATTTTTCCACGCAAATGCTCCTTGACGACCACCTCGATAGGGCCCCTCCCCACCTCATCCTTGCGGGTCTCTCCACTTGGTCCTCACACTTTCTCTACACCCCCCCCCAACAGGGCACGGTCCCCTCTGTCTTGGATGCCCACTGTCTTTCTTTTTCTCATTCAGCTCCAGTGCCACTTCCTCGGAGCAGCCCTCCTTGACCTCTAAGGCTGGCTCTTTCACGGCCGTTGTCTGAGTTCCCATCTCACGTTTGGTTTGACTGGTAGCTCCTATTCACGTCTGACAACACTGGTGCCCTGCCATCTGCAGGCGAGCAGAGACCTGCAGGGCTGAGCGTCCCCAGGACTGGTCCGTGCCTGGCCCACAGTGGGCCCCAGTGGACACATATGAATATACACGTGACAGAAGGACCCAGGAAACACCTCGTGGTGGCCTGAGGCCCTCTCTCCACCTGGACTTTGTGTGTAGACTATGGAACGCAACATGACCAGTGAACAGTTCAGTGAGTTGCTTGGATATATTTTGTCACTGTGTAAGTTGACCATCTAGAAAGATGACAGCATGTCATCATTACTCATCTCATGTTTTCCTTATTTAACTATTTTGAAATGATTTCATTCTTGTATTATTTCTTGTATTTCACTGTTCCTTTTCTATGCAGGTAAAGCTAGATTCATAAATCTGTATCTGCACCCTGACTTCTCTTCGAAGTCTTAGATGTGAACATCCACCTATTTTCTCGGCCTTTCTACTGGTTAAGTGGATCCAGGCTCCTTTCCTAGGGAGAGGCTCCATTGCTGACGTATTTTCAAACCGGCACTCTGGGCGCTAACCTTGAGTCTTCTTTTTCCTGCTCCTCTATCATGACCATCTTGCTAATTCGTTACCGGATCCTAAGAATCTCATCCCCAAGATGCCTCTCGACTCCATCCCCACTGTTCACCCCATAAGCTACACTCAGTCTTACTCCAGCGTCAATCCCCCAACTGCTTTCCTGGCCTCCCAGGCTCCAATGCATCTACCAAACTGCAGCAAGAACAACCTTTCTAATGAGCAGACGATCGACTTACCTCCCTGTGTGAAAATCCTAACCAGCTCTCCATTCCTGCAGGATAAAATCCAACCCTTAACTGTAAAGCTGAGATTCCTGCTCAGGGCCTTGAATACTATTTCTGTGTTGTGTCCTCAGTTCCTGCTGCTCTGTCTTTCCACCAGGCCCCCCTACACTGTGTCCTTTTTTTTTCCTTCTTCGTTCTTTGTTGATATGCTCCCATATCAATGATCAGATTTTTTTTTTTTTACCTCCTCTGGATCTGGCAAGATACTTCCTATTCTTCAAGGTCAAGTTCAAATATTACCCTCCCCATGAGCTCCTCCCTACTGCTTCCTCTTTGAGTCCCGTCAGTATCTGTGCATGTATTGTCATTTATTCATTTGCTTATGAGTCCATTCAACCATTTACTCAACAAATAGCTATTGGATCTATGCTGCACCAGGCAGTGTGCCAGGCAGTGGGGCACAGTAATGAAAGCAGACAGACGCAGTCTGCCTCATGGAGATTTTATTGGAGTTGGGGAGACAGGCCCTAGACAGGTAAACAGACGACGTTATTTTATCACACTTCTCCATGTGTGCCTATGTGTGTGTTCATGTCCCCTTCAGGGAAGAGCCTCTTGGGGGTAGGGCACGTCCTGGGCATCCTTTTCTCTCCCCGCACACCGGCTAACTGACCCTTGCATGTTCTCAGGAATGTTTGTAGGTAATAAATCGATACGTAGGTAACAGATAGATAAACGGTCTGCCAGTCTGGGTTCGTACATGAACAGTGAACCATGTATTTGATTGCCTACAGTCCTTTGATTTTCTCTGACACCAGGGGAATTCTGATCTGTCCCTGCACTGAGGAGGCCCTCAGTTTCACTGTATCTCTGGATTATGGGCATCACTTTGGTGACCCTGCAGCATGTGCCTAAATGGCTCTAACCAGTCCAATTTTAGGAAGATGGGAAGGATTCTGGGAATTTCTTCAACCTCCTTCTAGAGGCTTCAAAAACCCAACAGCCTGTCAGCTACCTCCACCTTTCTAGATAATCAACTTTGGCCTTTTTAACTTTGAGAAGAGAGTTGAACTCAAATTATCTATTTCATTTCTACAGCTCCCCTCAGTAGTAAGTGGGCAGGCATCCTTCTCAGCTCCACGCTGCAGAAACAGGGCTCCAGAGAGGAGGGGTGACCAGGCTGGGTGGCGGTAGACCCGAGGCTTCACGTCAGGTGGCCAGTCTCCTGCCCAGAGTGTGCCATCTGTGCTGCAGGGGAAGCCAGCATTGGTGACTGCCCACTGCCCAGGGCCAGGCCCTGCTGGAAGCAGCAAAGGAGCACAGGAGAGAGTGGGTGGGGAAGAGAATGGAGGATGGGGAGGAGGAGCTGTTCATCCTACAGTGGGTCACTTCAGAAAAATATTAACAAAGCTCGTAAATAAATAGCCATTCACCTGAACGGTGTGTAGGTAAAGTCTGTTTGTGTTTAACATGCATAAGAGGAGCAACAGGCATTAACAGGTTTCCTCCCTGCCAGGTTTCTCTGCCTTAAATCATTCTTTAGGGGTCAGGTTTTAGAGACACTTATTTCATGTACAATGTTGAACAAATTTTAAAGTCTCAGCCTATCACAAAAATGTTATTAAAGAATGTTAATCATAATAGGTAAATTTGTGTTTTGCAGTAAATCGAGGTCTGACCTTGGACGGAGATGCCCAATTTTCCCAAGTTGGCCATTGCACCTGGGGATGATAGTGCTGTTTATTACAGTCTTATAAGTAAATGTGCATCATTTTACAAGGCCTCAAACATTTGGAACCAGCTGTCCTTCCTGCCGGCCACTCAGCCCATCCCACCCACGTAATAAAATAAATCAAATCAGCATTTTAAAACTGTTGCTCTATTAGCTTGTCACTGTTTCTGGTCAAGTGTCCTCCAGGGAAGCAACACAGGCTAATTATGGCACAGAGAACTCAGCTCATCCCAGAAAAGCTGGATGTGCCATAGGCTTGTGGGGAAACTGAGGCAAAGAGAGTCAGTGGGTCAGCCAATGAGTTGTCCTTGTGATCACCTCTCATTCTGCCGAGAGAAAGCACATCATTCCACATGTCCAGCCTCTTCCTGACTCTTCTCCCAGCTCTTCATGCCCGTCATGTTGCAGCCGTCCTTGATTTCCTTTCCTTCTGCACCTCCCTCCTTCACGCTCAGTCAAAAAAACCCATCCTGTTCTCCTTCACACGTTTTCCGTCTCCACCCCTTCCTTATATTCCCTCTGAAACTGCCCATCTGCAGACCCTCATTGCTTTTCAAGTAGACCGAACAGAAGCCAGTTCAGTGTAGTTGAATCAATATATATCGACTATAGTGTGTTGAATGGTGTGTACCAAAATATGAGGGGACTTCAAAAAGTTCATGGAAAGACTTGTATCTCCAAATTCTATTTTTCTATGAACTGTTTCAAGTGCCGTTTTATGTGTACCTAGATCCTGTGCATGTAACCTTATTTGGGAAAAGTGTCTTTGAAAATGTAACTAAGCTAAGGAGCTTGAGACGAGATCATCCTGGATTAAGGGAGGCCCCAAATCCAATGATAGGTGTCCTTATAAGAGCAAACACAGGAGAGAAGGCTGTGTGAAGGCCCACGTGAAGATGGAGGCAGAGACTGGAGTGGTGCAGCCACAAGCTGAGGAATGCTGGGGCCACCAAGGCTTCCCCTTAGAGCCTTGGAGGGAGCATGAACCAGATACGCTATGATACTTCTGGGCTCTGGAACTGTGAGAGAATAAATGTCTGTTGTTTTAAGCCACCCAATTTCTGGCAATTTGATAATGCAGCCCTGGGAAACTAATACACTGAACATCTAACCTGTCCCAAGGGATGATAAATGAGTCAGAGTCATATTCAAACTGGGATAGTGTAACAGGCGCAATGATAAAAACAAACAAACAAACAAACAACAGCAAAAATACACATGGTCCAGGAATAAAAGGTGGAAGAAGCTGGAGAAATCTTTAAGTGAAAGTGTAGTCAAGGAAGGCTTCCATGAGGTGGTGACACCTGCCGAGGGGTTGAAGGACATACAGAATAGGTGTTTGTCAGACAGGTGACATGGTGAGCTGGAGGGTGGAGACTAAGGAGGGGCAGGCTATTTTGAGGGTTAAAGACACATTTCCCAATCCATCCTGGTCATTCCCCTCTCATTTCTCACCTTTACAGTGGGGTGCTCCCAGCTACACCGAATATGGCAGGTGCAGTCTGACCAGCACAGAAAAGAACAACTAACAATTTATATAAGATTTACAACATACTGGTCACTGTGTGGCGTTTCATACATGCTAGTCCCTCTAATCCTCGCAGCAATCCTACAAGAACGGTCCCATTCAATCCCCAACCCTGTTGAATTTCAGCCCATGCCCTACTCCCCAGGAATGGCCTGGCTGGTATTCTGAAGAGACAGACTCTGAGATGGAAATGATGGTGCAGGAAGTGCTCCTGGTACCAACCCCTGTGGAGGCAGGAGAAAGGAGCAGGGCTGGGCAGAGGGAGAAGCTGGCTGAGATGCCGTCTCAGCAAAGGCCTCGGCAGCCTCCATGGGGAATGACGGATCTTCAGAGCTATCCCACGTTAGGGTGGGAAGGCCAGGCCCTTTGTACCCCTGGGTGGACCCTTCAGTGGATGTGGATGGTCCCAGATGAGGTAACTCCATTCAACCAAGGCAATTCCCATAGAAGATTGAGGAGGAGGCCTGGGTGGAGACTCAGAGTCTAGCAGAAGATCATGTTAGATTCTGACTCCTTTATCTAGTGAGTCTGAGGACCCAAAGTCAAGATGGGCCTTGGCTTTGCTCTTCAGCAGGAAAGAAAGAGAGAGAGAAGGAAGAGGATGGCCTGAAGGCAGGCGTTATTCCCAGGGCAGGTGTCCCCCGGAGGGAGTGAACAAGCAGGGTTGAGGATTTTTCTGAAGCATCAGAGCAAAGCTGGGGTTCTTGGGGATGTCACATGCCAGGACCTGGATGCCAGACACTGTGCACGCACTCGTGATGCCCAACCCAGAAGAAGAGATGGCCACACAGAGCCTCCTTGTCATCACTTTTTTAAAATTTTGGATTTGAATCTATTGACCTAGGGCCTATTCTCTCAAGCTCACAAAATCCCACCACGCATTCCCTACTACCTTACATTTTTGTATTAGCCGACTGGGCCCTGAAGATCCGAGCTGGTGACAGAGGAATTAGACAGGACAATCCAGTTGATCGGTAATGAACTGACCACAGTGAGACAGTGTCATTGCTCTTCCTCACCTGTTTCACTACCTGTCCAGTACCATAGTGTGCTGGTTAAATTTTTGGGTCTACTTGGCTGGGCTATGGTGCCCGGTGGTGGGGTCAGACATCGGTCTAGATGTGGCTGTGAAATTATTTCTTAGAAGTAATAACATTTAAATTAGTTGACTTTGCGTAAGGTGGATGACCCTTCATAACGTGGGTGGTCCTCACTCAATCAGTGGAGGGCCCTAAGAGCAAAGACTGAGGTTTCCTGCAGAAAAAGGGATTCTGCCTCAAGACTGCAACACAGGCAGCCTGCCTGGGTTTCCAGCCTGCTGTCCTGTGGAATTTGGATTCAAGACTGTGACATCGACTCCTCCTGAATCTCCAGCCTGCCCTGCAGATTTCAGACTTGCCAGCCCCACAGTCTTGTGAGCCAATCTTTTAAAATAAATCTCTCTTGCGTGAGCTCTCTCTCTTTCCTCTTCAATTCAATTCAACGGAAACATCTCGAGTGCCTACTGTGTGCTAGACAAAGAGATGAGTTTATGTGGCTTTCCCACAATCTTCGCTCTCAAGGATCTCACAGCCAAGCAAGAGACAGGCCTGAGCACAATGTCAGTGCTAATGGAGGACAGGAACCACTCTGAACATCCAGAGGGGACAGTAACATCTGAGGAGTTCCCGGGAACCCGGCTTGTCTTGAGCACCCTCAGGAGGGCTCCTCTCTGCTCCATCCTCCACCCTCCCAGACCCACCCCCACTCTGCGGGATGCCCTCTGTGCACACCCAGATCCCCCCAACAGAGTCGCTCACCACCCCCTTGCTCTCTAATTGCCAGGACTGTGGAGCTGTCCCCAGCTCTTCCTCCCCTGCGTTCCTCAGCAGCTACCCCAACCTGGCAGGACAAGTTATACTGTGGTGGCCCAGCAATAAAAGCCACTTTCCAAAAAATAGAAGCTTTAGGGCTCTGAGAGATGCAGTTAAGTCTATCACCCAGTGGTGCCTGACTCAGGAGGTGGTGTCTGGGCCAGAGGCCACAGGGCCTGGTGTCCTTTTAAGCAGGGAATACAACTTCCCATCCCAGTCCCTCTCTCCTGCTCTTTGTGACATCAGCAGGAAGGCGTGTGTGAGTGAGGGACGGGCTGGGGCACCTCCTGTGCACGCTCTCTCTCTCTCTCTCACACACACACACACACACACACACACACACACACACACACACACACACACACACCCTGCCCAACTTGGTGGTGGTGTTTATCTGGAGAATCCTACTGCACATCTTACAGATTCAGTCACTGGAGAGAGAGAAGAGAAAGGAAACATCTTTAACAGGTGGCAGGTGCCTCTTTTGCTGCAGACACTATCCTAGGTGAGCTGATTTAATCCTCACAAACCCCCAGATGAGATACTCATGATGTCCTCATTTTACAGGTGGGGAAACTGAGGCTCGGGCTCCACTCATTGAGATCCTGTAGCTGAACATATCTCACTTCAGAACCTGCTCCCTCACCAAACAGACTCCACAGACAACAGATATTTCCCTCCACACCACACTGAGTGTCTGAGAAACAGGAGGAAGAGGTGCACCCAGGAGAGTTTTGGTGCTCAAGGTTCCTGTGTGTTGAGCAGGACTTTCAGCAGGTTTCTGCTGGGAAGAGCAGGGATGTGAGAGAAAGTCCTACCAGTTGCCATGGCTCTGCCATTGGATGCTCTCTCTGCCCTGCTTGGGTCATACTGGTCTGAGCTGTCACTGAGATACAGTGGGTGCTATTATCTATGGGACAAGGTCTAGTCACCTGATCTGGGCTGTTGCCGTGAAGCCATGTCTTCCTGTCTCAGGGGAAGCTACGTTTGCTGGGGAGCAGACACTGAATTTAAGGCATGATTTCAAGCCCTACTCAGAGACTGGAATGCTATGAGGCACTGTAACCACTGTGCACACCAGGAAACCACAGGCCACCGGGTTTTGAGGCTGTTTCTGTCCTGCCTGGCAATACATTTATAGCAGGGAAGTGAGGGGAATGGCTGGGGTATAAGACAGACATATTTTGAAGCAGCTTCAGTGTTGGGGCATTGCTCAGAGGGTCATTTACAAATCTTGCCCGAAGTCTCTCACTTCTTATGTTCATAGCAACCATCCTGGACAACGATTGCAGGGACAGCCAGTTGAAAGGGAATGAGAGCTTGGCTGGAAGACTCGGGTTTGGGCCTGTTTCACTGACTCATTGCATCATTTCAACTAAACCACTTAACTATTCTGGGCTCTGGTTATGTTATCTGTAAAATCAGAGGGTGGGACTAGTTGGTGTCATTCATGATGAATTATTATTGGCTATATCTTGAGCACTTTCCTGTTCCTGCATTAAACAGAGAGGAATAAAAACCCGAAAGTCCAGTGGAAAAGTCCTAAAAACCATGTCCTAAGAGAGATGTGCATATGGAACTGCCTAAGAGAACCTGAGGAAGGATTAATTCAAGTGTCCCCTGCTTACTGAAGTCCCCTTGGTCTTTCACCTGGACCCCTCCAAGAACTCCTTAATTGGTCTCCTTGACATTAATCCCTTTCTACTCAAAGATCCCTTACAATTTTGTCTCAGTCAGCATTTCAACTCTTCAGTTGTGTTTTACAACCCACATTCCAGGAAAACTGAAGGTCTTGCTAGGCTGAAATAGAGCAGGTTGAAAGGCTGTTTGTGCATCCCCCACCTATGATTCCACCACTCTCTCATCCTCTTCTTCCCTGTCTCAACATCTTCCAACACTCCTTGGTCTTCTGGCACCAGCGTAGATGCCGTCTTTACCAACAATCTTTCCCAGACATGCCTAGGCAGCTGAAACCTGTTCCCTCTTGAACTAGAATGGTGCTGCTTGCTCTCTCCTAGGTGAACGACAGCCATGTCTTCCATGTCCACACCCCCATCCTGGAACCTACCCTTCTGCTCCTGCACCCTCTTTGACTCTTCCTGAAAGGTTCCATCTTAGGCTCGTGGAAACAAAGTCCTCTCAAACCTCAAGTCCTTTACTGAATTTAATTGAAGTTAGGAAGCAAATCCTGGTTTCATCCTCAGGCCAAATATTTACTGAGCAGCTACTATGGGCTGGGAATTGTATTAGCCCTCGTCTGAGTCAGTTCAGGCTGCTGTAACAAGTTACCATAGGCTGGGGGGCTTAAACAGCAAACATTTATTCCTCATAGTTCTAGGGTCTAGGGGCTGGCAAGTCCACGACTGAGGTGCTGGCAGTCTGGTGTCTAGCAAGGGCCCACTCCCTGGTTTGCAGATGGCAGTCTTATTGCGTCCTAACATGGCCAAGAGAAGAATTCTTCCTCCCATTTCTTTTTATAGAGGCACTAATCCCATTCATGTCGACTCCATCCTCAGGTCCTAATTACCTCCCAAAGGCCCCACCTCCTAATACCATCTTCGTGGATTAGGATTTCAACAGATGGATTTTGGGGGACACAAACATTCATTCCACAACAGGCCTGGGAACACAGGTGTCCTCGTGATACTGGCAGCCAGGTAAGCAGGAACCAAGCCTGTGAGCAGGGACTCCCATCTCTCTGCCTTTCTTTTTTCCCTCAGTTTCCTACCTTTGTTTACTCTTGATCTGAATGGCTACCTGGTTTCAGGACAATCTACTTGGATTTTACCTGATTTTCCTTTTTGCACAGCTCTGACTGCTGCCTACTGGATTTACACCTGCTGAGAGCCTCTCTCTGGTCAGGAGGTAGCGCCCTCCTCTCTGGGCCTCCTTCAGCCCCTGGGGTCCACCTGGGTGGAACCCCTTTCTTCAGCTTCTCCTGACTCAGAGAGAGGCCAGGGTTCTCTGCTGAAATGGATCAGGCTTAGATTTTCAGGGACTGCCACCCACGTGGTCATCATTTGTGAGCACATATTCAACCAAAACTCTGAGATTCCTGACAGCTAGGACCACTGGTCAATCCCCTCACACAGAAGAGCAGCAGAGGAAATATGTATACATGAGAAGACCCACAGATGGAGGCAGGTATCTCTCAAGGAATATCTAATTCTTATTTTCTAAGGCAGAAAATGGATACAGAATATTCTAAAATAGACCAGCTCTGCCTGTGGGTTGCAGGTGCAGAGTGGAGGATGGTGTCTAATTTTAGCGTCTTCATTTCCTAGAATTACTGCCTCAAATAATCTCAGAGCATGGGGCCGGGTGGAAAAATAGATATCTGCTCCAACCTGCTTCAACCTGGTAATTTTACAAATGGATAAATTAGGTCCAGAGAAGTGAAATGACGCACCTAAGCTAACAAGATGCTGACAAAGAGAAGGTTCCACTGCAGCTTCCTGGGGCCATGTGAGGTACGTGCTCTTATCTGGCCTTGGCTTTCCTAGTACTTGTCTTCCCATTAGGCCTCATGAATGCCTTTTATTTTTATTTATTTTATTTTATTTTTTTTTCCTTTTTGTCTTTTTTACTGGCCGGTAACGGGATTGCAACCCTCGGTGTTAAGCCCGCGCCGCGCTCAGCCAGTGAACGGGAACCGGTCACCACATGGGATCCGAACCCTTGGCGGGAGCGCCACCGCACTCTCAAGCGGCGCACTCTCCAGTGCGCCACCGGGCCGGCCCATGAATGCCTTTTAAATGAATGCTTCCCTTTCTCTTTTTAATCTTTTTGAGGAGAGGAATAGAGAAAGACAGAATAAGTAAGTAAGTAAATAAATAAATAAAGATAATCTAATTTAGAAAATAAGAAAATAGTTCTGAATGCTTGATGTTCATGTTTCAAGAAATTCCATAACACCTTTTCCCTCTCTTCTTTTTTGCTTAAATTTTGATTCAGCAAAAAGAAATAAGGGAGCCTAGACAAAGAAAATCTTTACATCCCATCTTTTCAAATGCTTTCTCCTTTCTTTTCTGTGTCTTGATTGTCAGGGAGTGTAGCTTCTAATAGACCATCAATGTATGTAATAAGCAAATACAATAACAACAGTGATTTACCCTTTTTATAGGTCCATAGATGTGCTCATAGTGGAATTTAATTTACAGATGGTCATGCCTGAAAGATTCTGGATGTGTAACAGAAGACAACATGAAAAAAGCAATATGCATGTTTTCAAAAAACCCTCAGAACAAAACTTGATTCCTGCCGGGCGAGTATACATCCAATCAAACACCCAAGGAAAGAGAACCTAAGGGACCTCGTCCTGAGCTCTGCAGGGATGCCATGGAGGGGCCTCATGCTGAGAGCTCAGGAAGGGCTTGCAGAGAATGAGGAGCCCCAAGAAAACAGCCTTTCCTCCATCTCCTGATCCAACACTTTCTGACTACAGAAAGTCCAAAGAAAAGAAGGGAAATCGAGGCAGACACAGGAAACGGGAAGAGGAAGGGAAGGTCCAACAGAGTGCAGGTGCTGGGGGTGGCCCCCGTGCTCTCCTCCAGAGATCTCCAGTGACCTCTGCCGTCATCTGTCCAATTCACCTGACATGTTGCACCCAAGACCCTCTGAAATCTGGGGCTCCCACTGTCTGAGGCTATAGTCCCTCTCCTGAAGCTAGCACACAGGCCTTTTGCTGTCTGGTCCTCACATTCTCTTTACTGTTCTCTCTCTGCAGACCCCACTTTGCATCCGAAGGGCATGAACAATTGGCCCGTCCCTGAATGGGCCTGGTCTCTCAAATCTCTGTCTGTAAGCAGAGAGAATGCAATATAAACCTCTCCCACTTCCCATAACATCTCTGATGAAAAGGTCCACAGATGAACACTGAATGCAACTTTTTTTCTTCCAGACCCATCTCATTTTATCCCCTCAGCAACTGAGTACAGAGAAAGCAAAAAGAACCTGCCCACATCTCTCAGTGAAAAAATGACATTTACTATATTTCCCTATTCATAGTACAGGACCCCACCCACAGGAAGGGTTCAACACAGGTTGGCTTAAAGTGATAGAGCTGAGCTTTAGGACAAGGTCTGTCCAACATCATGGTTCTGAGGAGGAAGTGTGAGTTTGAAATCAGTCCCTAAAACAAAGAGTAATGGGCAAATTGACTGTGAAAGATACTGCTTACACGGTGTCTTAGTATGTGTCAACCACTCTTCTCATTTTTTTTCTTTTGATAGCGTTTTGGAAGAAGCCTTATTTCTACTTCACAGATAGGGAAACAGAAGCCCAGAGAGGCAAAGTATATTGCCTGCAGCTACACAGCTGTAAGTGCAGAGTGGGATTCAATTTTGAGGCCCATCTGATTCAAAGATCATTTCTTTCTATTGCATCATGCTGGATTTCAGGGAAACAGAGTGGACAGGACCCCAGATTTACCCTAGGCTTTACCTGCTGTTCTTTGTACCCAGTTGCTTCCCCATGCTGAAGAGCTCTGAGTTGTAGCAGATCTATCTTATGTCATCTGGCGACACTGGTTTTCAAAGCACTTATCAAAAGATAATAAAACCCAGTGTCAAGCTAGGGCTTAGGGTTCACAAACCCTTCAAAGCCCATTGTACAGACTGGGTCACAAACCTCTCACATACAAGTCCACGAGCTAGGTAGTAGGAAAAGATCCTGGGAACCGTAGGTAAAAAATTAATAGGCCTTATTCAGAGCTAGGAGCAGCCATCCTAGTGGCCTCCCAGAGCGTCCTGAGGGGCACCATGTATCAGAGCCATTAGTCCTTTATACTTAAGTCCATAACCCAGGACACCTGGGTGTCCATATGCAATTACATTAGATAATAACCAAGGAACACCTGGGTGCACGTGCATATTTAAATCAAATGCTCAGCAAGATTCTGAACATCTGAGAGGCCCTGACCATTTTCGTATATTTTCCCTACACTCAGTAAGCCAGGGTTCGAACTAGCATTATAATACATGCTCTCATCTGTGCTTCCCAGGGACTCTTTAATAGCATCATGTGGCACTTGGGGCATTTAGGTTTTGCTATATTTTGAGAACATTATGAGAATTAAATGAGATAATGCATGCAAATTGCTTAGAGCAGTGCTTGGGACAGAACCAGTCATCAATAAATGTTTAGGCTGGAAATCTTTTTCAAAATTAATTCAACAACCCATATTTTTCCTTGGTGCACAGTATGGGCCATGAATTGTTCTCAGTGCTCAGAACATACAGTATCAGTGAACAAAACCAAGTTTCTGTTTTCTACTGAACAGTGCAGAAAAGGCCCTCTGTCCATGCAACAGAGAAGGCCAATGACGACAGTGAACAGAATGAGTCAGGAATGTGTGTGGTATGTTAGCAGGTGATGAGGTGCTCTGGAAGAACAGAAGAGCAGGTGGGGGGATCAGAGTGCCAGTGGGTTGGGCTGGCAGGTGTGAATATTCCCAGTGGTGGTCAAAGTGGACCTCACTGAGAAGGTGAGAACAGGGAAAGGCACCATGTGCATCAGCTCTGGGGTATCTGCAGGTATTTCCTACAGGAAGAGGGCCCAGGCCCAGGGGACAACTGGAGCAGAAGCCTGAAGGCAGGAGTGTGACTAAGAAGTGTGTCAAGGCAAGGAGGCCCATGTGGGTGAACAGGAGAGAGTGCAGGGATGGACTGGGAAGCTGGTCCAAGAGCTTATGGGGAAATCAGGGCAGATGCATTGAGGCCCTGCAGTCATCAAGAGGCCTCAAAAGAAATCAATTAAGCTCCAAATAACTGTGACACATGGCAGGGTCTTAGGAAGAGGAACACAGTGACATCAATTACGTTTCCACAGGATCTTTCTGATGCTGTCTGGAGAATAGATGTGTTGTTGGGGGATAAAACAGAAGCAGAGAGACCTGTGGGAAGCTGCTGTAGTAACCCAAGCAGGAGGTGATGCTAGCTAGGTCCAGGGTGGGAGCCCAGGAGGTGCTGTTATCCTAGTAACAGTGACTTAGACCTTAGTAGTCTCCTGTGTCACCTGTTTTAGCTCCACCCACAAAATTAATCTCTTGTAAATGTCTGTTTCCCTGCATACCATCAAAAAAGCAAGTTTTCTAACATTTCATATTTCCCCTGTTCACTTTGCATAGTTTATCTAATTACTTGGCTTTGTCTTTGATGGCCTGCTGGAGAGGTTCTTTCCCTCCTGGAGCATGGACCAGAGACTTGGAGAGCCGGGGGCTGATCAAGTGCCCCAAAAGCCCAGGCCACCCTTGGTGGCGACTGCCACACCACCTGGAGAATTGGAGAGCCATCTCTGGCTGATTGTGTGTTTGCCCTCTCCAGACCTAAATTTCTCCAGCTGTAGAATAAGAATTTAAGTAGTTTGAATACTGAAATTCTTCTGACTCAAACTTCAATGGATTCAGTGATTAAATTTTCCCCCTGCAGATGTCCAGGTGAGATGACTGCATGGGGCCTTCTGGTGGGGAATTTTTTGTGGGCTATTAGACATCCTGGGATGGTACCTAGTACTCTGATGAGTGACTCAAAGAATAGTAAATGCTATCATTATAAGGAACCCAGGTGATTTGGGAATGTTAGACATATTCACTTAGAGCCCTGGTTCCCTTAAGGTAAAGTTAATCCCCTATTCTACAGATGTTTATGATGCTCTGTGTCCCCAGGAACCCTCCTCAGTAGACTTCTGCTTTTCTTTTCCAGAAGGTTGAATATCATGGGGGTTAAGAGCATGGAATTTGGAATCAGCTAAGAGGCAGTGTCTGCTTTTCAGTCTAGGCAGTTGTATTCCTTGATAGTCAAAGCGTGGTCCCTGGACCAGCAGCATCACCCAAGAGCTGGTTAGAAATGCAGAATTTCAGGCACCACACCAGACCTACTGAACCCAAATCTGCATTGTAACAAGAGGCCATAGGATCTGTGTGAACATTCAGGTCAGAGAAGGTTTATGTGATCCCTTTGTGATTCATTTTTCCTCTCTGCAAAATGAAGCCAGTAATAACACTTCGTCAGACTATTGTGAGGATCAAATGAGTTAAAACACGAAAAGTCTTGTTGGCTATTACTTCCTATGAATACCCACCCCCCTAATCAGAGAGGTTGTCTGGTCCCTGTCAGTTCTGGGTACAGTGATGACAGAAATTAGAAGAGTGAATGGGGGCCAGTGGTATTCTCCATGCACCCACCCCAGGTATAGACCCCCAGGAGTTACGATGGGGCAGATGAGGGTGCGAGCTTATAGTTCTTGAGTAGGTTCACTGTCATGGTGCTGGCCACTTTGTCAATCTTCACAGTGATGCTATGATGAAGCTACAATCATCCCTGCTTTACAAATAAGGAAATGAGTCTCTGAAGTCAAATCACTTTCTCACAATAACCTAGTAAATAGCAGTGTTCAGGTAAATCCCCATGTCCTTTAACTAAAAGTCTGATATGAAGGAGGCATTTCTCATCAGACCTGCATGGGGAGGAAGCAGGTAAGCAGGGGCTAGCCTTGGTTATCAGTGGCCTGCTGGAGCTGGCTCATACTGGTACAGAAGAGCTGATTTCCGCATTAAAATTTCAAAAATTTTGCTCACCAGTTGTTAAACACAGTCATTATTAAAAATTAAATTATATGAAATTACAATTGAATAAATTATATTATAAGCAAAGGTAATAAACACACAAAATGCATCACTTCTTAGTTATCCTATTTTGCTGTTATCTATGGTCTTGATGCTATTTAGCTCTATTGTATCTGTATGGTGGAGTAGGGTGGGAATGTGCTCCTGTGCATCTCTTCCCAACTCTGCCTCTAATGATGTCACATTAGTAGCCTGACACTGGCCATAGTGGGGAGTATTTACACCACAGAAACTGGCACAGACTAGAAGCTGCTCACATCCCTGATGATCAGGTAAAGTTCTCCCATTTCTTTGTTTCACTTGCATTTTACACTATAACATAAAGGAAAACACCAACCAATACCCATGTCAGAACTGTGCTCATTTGTCAATAGCAAGCATCAGTTTGCTGAGGATGTAAGAGTTCAGCCAAAATCAATAAAATCATTCTTTGAGAATCAATTGGCTCTAAGGAATCTACAATAAAGAGTACACATCTTTTATATCAGCAACATTCACAATAAACTTGTGTACATGTGTATGCATACATTGTTTTCCAGAGAGTTGTTTGTTAAATATTTACTAAAATTTCCCAGAACACCACTGGCTGATCCACCTTGAACCACGGCCAGTTGTAGTGTCCTGTGGTAGAATAAGCTCAGCTTGGGGGCCAGAAATGGCTAGTGCACAGCACACCTAGAATTGGGCCCTGGGTTTTCAGCTTGGGACAATGGTCTTACTGCTCTGAGCCTGTGTTCCTCATCTTGAAAGTGGGAAAACTGACCATGTCCTTGCAGATGCGCTGGGAGGCTGGGTGCACAGTAAAAGTTTATATTCTATTCTCTCTTGAAGTATGTGAACCCAGGAAGGACAAAATCCCATAGAAATTCCCTCCTTTATCTTAATGTACATGTGTGTTAAGAGACTTTCCTTAACTTTTCCCTAATGTGCTAATGTATTCAATATTTGTTTTGCTGTTCTCCAAGTTCAGCTCCCTGCATCTATTGTTTATAGCTGGGTGAGCTGTAAACCCAGGGCAGATCTAAGCTCAATTATCCTTTTCTCTTTTCCCCCTAAAGAATCTTTGTTGACAGGATTGATGCAAGTGAAAGGAGAGAAAAGATCCAAAATCCCCTTATGAACTACAAAGGAATATTTAATTTTAAGGTATGGGTTTCTCATCAAAGGGAGTACAAGCTGCCCATTTAAAATTTCTTTCCTACTTCGATCTCTTTCTGCACTGGGCACTTAGTAGGTACCTGAAGCTGTCTGGTAAATTAAACTGTATTTAGATAATAGTTAACCTTTACTTTTAATGCTGAGAGCATTAAAAACAAAGGCTTTAAACACTGATGACTGAGCCAACCCAGCCTTTTGAAGCTTATGGTCTGACTTCCCAGTAACTCTACTGTCATTTTGTTTTCCCCGCACCGCATGGTCAGAAAAGGGAAAAAAAGAGGGGAAAAGGCCTCATTATTTCTCTGGCAGGCTTACTATGTGGTTCAAACCCTTCATTTCTCTTTGGCTCTGAGTGCAATCAGGAGAGAAAGAACAGATCTTGTTTTTATTTTTCATCCTGCCTGCCGGGAGTAGTGAGAGTGGGGTACGTTTCTCATGTCAGAATCACTAGCGTTTTAGTTTAGTTGGTGAGCAGAGAAAATGAGCTCCTTTGAAAGAATCAAGATTCTGAACACAGTTTCTTACAAAGTGAAATGTGGGTTTACCATACAGCCCAGCAATTCCAGTCTTAGGTATCTACCCAAGAGAGATGAAAATATGTGTCCATACAAAGACTTGTAAATTCGTATTCTTAACAGTATAAGAGTCCCCAGTGAAAAACAACCTACGTGCTCGTCAATTGGTGCATGGGTTGAAAAATGGGGTACATTCACGCAATGGAATAGTATTTAGCAATAAAGAGAAATGAACTATTACACATGCTAGAGTATCATCAAATCTCAAAAACATCATGTTAAGTGAAAGAAATCAGACTCAAGAGACTAGATATCTTATGATTCCATTTACATGAAATGTCCAGACAAGTAAATCCATAGAGTCAGAAAGTAGATTGATAGTTGCCTGGGGAAGTGAGTGGGGCGTGGGAAACTGGGGTTTACAGTGAGTGGCCATGAGAAATCTTATTGGGGTGATGGAAATGTTCTAAAAGTGACTTATGGTGATGATTATACAACTTCGTAACTTTACTAAAGAAGTCATTGAATTGTATACTTTGAAAGAAATGAATTATATGCCGTATAAGATATACTTAAATAAATTTATATTTAGAAGGAGGTTCAGGAGAAAAGTCCTTGTTAACCAGTGTCCTCTGGCTTTGCTCAGTCACCAGTGAAGGTCTCAGCCGTCTTTGCTCACAGAAGAGCTGTGAGTAGCCTGTGTCCGTACCACGGCTGCTCACCTCTGCTGAAACCTAATGAAACATTAGTCCCTCGGAAGTGGTGCCCGCAGATAGGTGAGCACCCCTGCACCAAGTGCTGTAATTCATGCTAACAGTGCTCAGCTATCTCCGAAGGCAATCACGGGGGCCTTTTCATGCTAGATTAGAGTTAAGCATAGTAATCACCTGCTAGGAAAATAAACTCACTCTGGTTTTGGGAGCTTTGTGTTTTTAAACTGGTCAGGCTCCTTGAACTGCTGCCAGCATACCAGGAGACAGATGGAGTCTTTGGGTCTGTGTTTTGGTAATAATGACACGGTCAACCTTGTTGGAAATGAAACTCAGTGTTATGGGTTGCCATCCCTCTCAGAGCACCTTGGCTGCTCTCTGTGTGTGGCGGTGTCCTCCCTAATTAGTTATTAGAATTAGCTTCATTTTTGCAAGAGACACAGACGTGGGGGTTGGGTGGAGGGATGAGGGGCGGAAAAAGAAAACAAAGAAAAGGAAATAAAAGGGAAAGGAAAAGGGACTTCCAGCAATATGAATAGGTGGGAATAGATCTCTATAATCCTCAGAAAACAAACCAACCAAAATCCCACAATGAATAACGAGGTGTTTAGCTCAGTGTGCCGTATGATCTGCAGGTAGAGTTGACAGTAGCCTTCCCAGCATCTTGTGGAGCTGGCATTCTTATTTCCATTTTGCAGATGAAGAAACTGAGGCTAGAGGGTGGAATACCCTGCCCCAATCACAGAGCGGTAAGTGGCAGCTGCCTACCTGACATATTCCTGTGTGGCTCAGAGCCCCAGGGTTCTTTCCTCTGCCTCGATATTTGCTAGGGAATTCCCAATGGTACAGAAAGAGAGGACCTGGATAAATAGCCCCAGGGTTCTTTTCACACAAGAACAGGAGAAATCTGCAGCCTGGTCTTCCTCCTCCTGGTCTTCACTGCCAAGTGAGGAGTTCTGCATATTAAGAAAAGGGAAGTGTACTGGGAAAACACCCGCATCCTTATTTCCACCCCCTTTTCTCAGAACCTTTGCCCTCACACCTCCTCATGGTGAAAATGAAAGACTCAAAGTCCAAAAATGAGAAGCTGCAAACCTAAGCCACACGACTCGGCAGCAGTCACAACGGCCTCCATTCCTGACACGCACCCTTTTACCAGGAGGTAAAGTTGTCCCTTCATTCAGGACCAGCTGCTTCATCCTTTTCAGTGGGGCTTTGGCATCCAGAGTATGCATCAATATCAGAAACCATCACTTGTAAAGTCGCCTCACTCAGGCACTGACTGTCAAACAATCGTCATTGATTTTATCTGAAGCTGCTCAGTGGGTCTCCCTTATAACCTCACTGTCCAGTCCCCTTACATTCCACCCTGAAGGTGACATTCACTCCACCCGTGGCATGTAGCACCTCATATCCATAAGGTTTCTCTTGTGCAGGCTGTAGGGCTCCCCTACACGTCCTCAGCCAGTTGGCTCTTTCTCTTCTCTCAAAACCGAGTTCTGTACTGTGTTCTTCAGCATGTCATATCTGCCTGCCCCTGTTCCTTGGCCCCTAGCGATCACGGTGCCCTGCGCTTACTTCTGTCAAAATGTTTGTAGTCCTGTAGCAGCCAGCTTCTCACCCATCTGTCCCTTGAAACACAATAGAAACATCTTTCTGGAGAGGACAGAATAAGATCAAATATCTCCAGACAGGGAGGTTCTTGAGGGCAGAGACTGTATCTTACTTAGCTTCTAATTCCCAGCCCCAAGTTACTGGCAGATAATTGATTGTAGAATATAAATGGATGAAGTCTATTGCTCAATCTGAGAAAGCTAAGTTTCACTAGGTTCTTTCCAGTTTGGGGTTCAGGATGTCTCCTTTGAGTCAAGAGCATATTCTTTGATGGAGCCATTGCCAAAAATTTGGCATATGTCTGAATCCAACCAGATCTAGGTATGAGCCACAAATATTATTAGGCACTGGAATCTCTAGCCCTTGAATTCGTTCTATCCTTAGATTCCCTAAACCAAGGCCAGACTCATTGTTATTACTCTATCCTCACCGGGAAGACATTAAGAACAAAATTTCAAGAAAAGGATTATGCACATATTAAAAAACAAAGGACAACTCACTTTCTGGCCCATGGCTCCTCAGTGAACTTTCTTTGTGTGCTGCAAAAAATTTCCCAACTGAAGCCTATTGTCCCGTGATTAGACACTGGGGCTCCACAGGTAAGAGATGAACAATTCTAAGGGTAATTGAACACCACAAATTTTCACAGTAGAAACACGGAGCCATCTAGCCCAGGCATTTCTGTGATTGCAATGCTGAGAAAATGCACGCTGTTAAGTGGTTCTCAAATCACTCTTTCATCTGAGCAAAACAGGACTTGGTATTTGCAGTCTAGGTCATAAAAGCAAGTGGTTTTGGAACAATGGCTGCTTAGAGACTAGGGAAGAAAGTTTTTGTTTGGAAATTGGAATCCTTAAAAACTAGGCACCAAAAACTTCAAGAAGAAAATACTTAAGTGTCTTTAAGCTTTTTGCACCACTATCTCGTAAACACTGTGTGGATTGTAAGGGTCACGGCAGCCTGAACCCAGGCTTGTAACAGGTATTGTTCCCACTATACAGATGGGGAAATTGAGGCTGCCATCACATAGCTTAAAACGGGTGACATTAAGAAGCAAACATGGGTCACCTATGTTTTCTCCAGACAAATATGTTACTTTGTTCATTCTTGGGTCTGTCTAAAGATGTGAAAGAAGTGTGATCTGCCTTTGAGAACTTGCAGTTCATAAAGAGACATAATGGGCTACCACAGCTCATGGCTGATTGGAACACAGGCCCTGACCAAGGAAAGAGGGTCTTGGAGCAACCACGGCTGATGCGATGCAGGGTGGAGCAGGGCCTCCACACCACAGCAAGGAGTCTCCACATACCTGCTGGAGGTTTTCACCAGCTCTTTATTGAGAAGGAGCATGACTTTGGTATTAAAACCCGCTGGCATGGTTTGTTGGAAGGAATGGCAGTGCAAATGCTTCCAAAATCTACACTACAAAATTTGCCCATCTTAAGTATATAATTCAATGATTATTATCATGTAAATGTATTTGTTTGCTTGGGCTGCTGTAACAGAATACTATAGACTGGGTGACTTAAACAATAAACATCTATTCCTCACAGTTCTGGAGGTTGGGAGTCCGAGACCAGGGTGCCAGCATGGTCAAGTTCTTGTTGAAGGCCCCTTCCTGGTTGACAGACAGCTGCTTTCTTGCTGCATCCTCATATGGTGGGCAGAGAGAGCTCTGGTCCCTTCATTCCATTACATAGGTGACAATCCTGCTGTGGGGGCTTTATCCCTCTGACCTCATCCAAACCCAGTGAACTCCCAAAGTCCCTGCCTCCAAATACAATCACGTTGGGGATCAGGGCTTCAACATATGAATTTTGGGTGACACAGCAATCAATCCATAGCAGCATATTAGACATCAATAAAGCTTTTAAAATATTAACAAAAAAAATCTACGTTATATACAGTTCTCATTCCAAAGAACAGGTCCCCCTTAATGCAATTAACTTATTGATTGTCTTTGTGAGTAAGCTTCTAACTTAACAAATCCCTCTATAGATTTCAGAGATAGATATCTGGGTTGGAAAGGGTTAACAGAATATTAGCTCCAAACACAGAGTATGCAAAACCAGAGAAGCAGCCTTTCTAGGGAATGGTCCTTTAGTACAGCTTTGCTCATTTCTCTTTTAACAAATATTTTTTGATCCTCTTCTCAGAGCTTCTGGGTAATATGTTGGTCAGAATAAGAGTGCTGGGGTCAATTTTAGCCCCGAATCTTGTGGTTGTGTGGACTTAGGCAATGTCACCACACATTTCTAAGCCTCAGGTTCCTTGTCTATAAATCAGATGCAGGACCAGTATCTACTTTATTGACTACTTGGGATGACTACATGAGATGGTGCCTGACGTATTACAATGTTTACGGGAATTAGATATATATATACATACATATATGTATGAGATAAATACATTTTATATATTATTATTTTTAAGTGTCAGGCACACAGTTTATATGACACTTTAGAAATTTGTGCCCTGACCTCTAGGGCCTCCCAATTCAGAGGGAGAAATAGGCAAATAAACAACTAATTCCATTTCAGTGTAAAAAGTGCTCAGATGGTGGAAAATTCAGTTGCTACAGAAAGGGAACCAACCCTAGAGAACCTTCTGTGGAACCCCAAGTCAGGATGACGATATCTAGTCTTAAAGGATCAGAAATGTACAAAAAGGAAGAAGGATGTAAAGTGTAGACACGTGAAGAGGGGAAGGAAATGTGTCCAACGTTCTAGGTAGCAAGGTACATGTTTTACTTGAAATGTTGAGATGTCTTGAATTCAAGACTTGAATTCCCATGAAATGAGAATGTCCCAGTGATTATGGCAACCCAGCGTTTCGGAGCACTTTCTCTTTTTTCCATCCCTAGGTGGAAAAATAAATAGCCTGAGAGGTTTGGGTTTACATCATTTAAACAACCCGGAGCACTAGAGCTGGAGAGACTGGATAGATTTTGGAACAGGTAAGTGCTAATGTGCCACGCTGAATCCTGATCTCAAGACATGTTAAGAAATGGGCAATCCATAAAGAGAAGCCACCTAGTTAGTGTGGGGTAGTTTTGTTGAACCCACTGGATGGCAAGCACAACAGGCATAATTCCTGCAGGACTTCTCACGACTTCTAATAAGCATCGTGAAACTCAACAGAGAGAGTTTGCTCTGCTTCCCACATTATTTCCTCATGAAACAACTCACTTTATTCTTCTGCAGAATCGTGATGACTAGTGTTTTGAGGATCACGCATCAGGAAATGCTGCTTCTGTGTAAATGCCTCGCATCATGGTTCTGAGGAAACGGACCCACAGCGTGGAAGTGACCAGCTCGACATTGCCACACTAGCTGGGGGAAATGCAGGCTGGACTCAGGTCCCTACTACACTGATTACAGGGCAGAGTTTGTGATGTCTTTCTTGGTAGTTTCCAAGAAGAAAGAAGTACAGTAGTTTTACTGGGCAGGAGGACGATAACCATTATATATTGTGAATGTAAACATGTCTTTTATCCCCAAAGCCCCAGGCCCACAAGGGACACAGCAGCATTCCTCTCCGAGATGCCTCTGACAAGATCTCCCATCTATGGAGCTGTAAAACCACCAAAGATTTTCAACAGACCAATTAACCAGGCCCTGGGGATGTCCGACAGGATTTGAGTGTTGCTATCACAGGGGAACATTAACCAACGTAATTGAAAGCCGAGCTGTCTTCCGCTCTGTGCAGGGAGCCGTTGGCATGCGGAGGGAGGCCGTGCAGGCGAACGGGACAGCCGACGCCACCGGGAGGTCACTTCAGCAATCTGCGTTTGCTCTTCTAGTGGTCGCTTCCACCCTGAGCTTGGCCCTCCTGGGTTCATCTCTCTCGTTCCAACGGACTGCTCCCTTTAGACCCAGTGAGATTACTCATGGGCTTTGGGAATACGGACCACAAGTCAGTTATTGTACTAAAGGTATGTGTGTGTGCACATGCTGGTGTGTAAGAGGGACAGAGGGAGGCACAGAGAGTCAGAGGCAGAGGGACAGAGAGAGACAGAGGGACAGAGACAGAGAGACAGAGGGACAGACAGAGACAGAGAGACAGAAAGAGACAGAGAGAGGCAGAAAGACATAGACACAGGGACAGAGAGAGTCAGAGAGTCAGAGGCAGAGAGGCAGAGACAGAGGGACAGAGAGAGACAGAGAGACAGAGACAGAGGGACAGAGGGACGGACAGAGACAGACAGACAGAAAGACACAAAGACAGAAAGAGACACAGACAGAGAGAGGCAGAAAGAGGCAGAAAGACATAGACACAGGGACAGAGACACAGGGATATAGAAAGAGACAGAGACAGAGAGAGACAGAGGGACAGAGAGAGACAGGAGTGCCAAAACCGAGCCTCCTCCTCCTGTGGACTCTACAGCAGGCCTGCTACCACTCAGACTCCTGCTGCCATACCTGAGGCCAGGGCTCTAATCTGGGGGAGAAGGGTCCTCTAGACAAGGGAAGGAAGCCATTGTTTGTGACCTACACTGTACCAGGAACATTCACTTTAGCTGCCCTTTAGCTTCAGCTTCACAGAAGGATCTGGGTGTGGCAATGATTATTCTCATCTTCCAGCTGCGGGGACTGAATCCAGGGGGACTTCCTTGATTTGCCCACCTACTCCGACTGGTCACTGGTGGCGCTGGCTTCCACCTGGGTCCTCCTGCCCCCAGAGCTCATGCCCTTTCCATGGCACAGCAGCCAGTCACCTGGGGCCAGCTCTGCCTCACTCCCTGCAGTCCTGGGACAAGCCCTGGGTCTCAGTTTCTCCATCTGTAAGAGGAGGCGTCCTAGATGTCTGGATTTTGGACAGCTCCTGCCTCCACCTTTCTGTTTCTCACTCATTCCCTCCTCATCCTCCTCGTTCACTGACTCACCCGCCCATCTTACTTCCTCTGAATCTCATGAATGCGCTTTCATTTACTCACATCAAGTTCTTTCTTTTCTCCTATGACATCTGGAAAAAGTCAGCTCTCTCCTCTTTCCTCCCCCCTTCTCTTTCTTTTTTTAATTGGGTTTTAAGTTTATAATTATTTTATTTTATTTTATATACTTTTTTACTTTTGTCTTTTTTCGTGACCGGTAATGGGATTGCAACCCTCAGTGTCGTGCCCGCACCGCGCTCAACCAGTGAGCAGACCGGTCTCTATATGGGATCTGAACCCTCGGCAGGAACGCTGCCACGCTCCCAAGCACCACACTCTACCGAGTGAGCCACCGGGCTGGCCCTATAATTATTTTTTAATACACATTTATATTTATATATTTTATATATAAAATTATTTTAAATAAGTTTATATTTATTTTTATTATGAAATTAATACATGGACATTGGAAACATTGAGAAAATAAGTACGAGGGAAAACAGGAAAATAAAAAACATGCAATACATGCAGTACAAATTTTGACATATGTCATTTATAACACGCACACACAGAAGTGATCTTTTGTGATCTAAATGTACCCCATGGAATCGTATCTGGTAGCTGCATCACAGTTCACAACATTGCTGTTATAATGTATTTTAGCAACTTCCCGCATTCATAGTGACAGTGTGTGTTTAAGGCTTGATATGCAAAATGTTGCCACATCTGGAATTTGCTTCTGGTTCTCACACTTACTGTTCATGTGTTCTTTGACCTCCCTGCCTCAGTTTCCTCACCTGCAAAACAGAGAGCTTTTCTGTCATGTTTCCTCCACAGAACTAGCACTTGAACCCTGCTCTCATGGGATCCCTTTACCCCTGCTCTGTACAGCTCACCCAACTTACTCTGACATCAGCAGAGAAGTCAGAGGAATATCAGACGTCCAGGGCAGCATTTCCTTCCTTTACAAAGGACTTATACTTTTTTTTTCCCTTTGAAGCTGTTGGCAAGAAGGTTGATATCTACAGAGAATGGGTTTCATTTTGTTTGTTTGTTTTTTTACTGATGAAAACAGGGACTTTACGGAGACCTCTCCCAGGGGCCAAAACTAGCCACCGGACTTTGGAGCTGGAAGCTGTCCAAGGTGCGGGAACACCATTATCTCCACCATGCAGAAGAGGAAGCGATAACACACACCTCCACATTTCTCTGCTCCAAGCCCCTGAGAGTGCCCGGTATTCTGGGACTTCAGAGTCTGGTAAAAATTAGAATCCTTCCTTCGTAACCTTTCCCTCTTCTCTGTCTGGTTTTTGGAGGAAATAATACTTTTAAAAAGTCATTAACCATGTAAGCTTCTGTATGGTTACCTATTTAATAGCATTGACATAATTTTCTATTTAATAACATAGAGTATTAAGTTGGGCCTGATGCACTGATTTGAACAATATTGCCACTTGGGGCCATGGTTGGACTAGTAGCGGGTCATGTGTGGCTCAGCTGGATAGTCTTTCTTGGGCTGGTGACCTCATCCTTACACTGTGGGGTGACTGCTAACTGCTCCTACTTTCATCCTTTTTGGGAGGATTGTCTTTGACTGACAAGAGCCATCTGGCTTAGTGATGCCGGAGAGGTTGGGTTTCCTGCTCCCACCCTATGTGCATCCTCATCAGAGGTCAGAGAGCTCCTCACCTCTGGGTTGCACAACCTTTGTGCTACGGCTTCTGTTCCAGGGTGCCCTGCAGAGTGAGGCTCTGGCCAGATCTCTCCATAACTGTCTTTTCCACTCCTGTATCCCTCCTTCCCCTTCAGGGTTCTCCTGTAATCACCCCCTCCATAAATTTCTCACACAAGAATCCAGGTTTAAGGCTGTGTTGCTAGAGAGATTGAAATGGGGCACAAGGTTTAGCAGATGACCCTGAGATCAATTTAAGCAGACCACTCCCTCTGACTTGGACACTAATCTCTTAACTGGCACTCCCACATCCCCTCTTGGCCCCTCCAATCTGTTTCCAGGAAGCAGCCTATGGAAATTTTTTTTAAAAAAAAATTGTGTATCTCTTTATGTTAATCCATGCCTAAAATCTTTTAATATCTTTTTTTTCTTGGATCAAGAACCACATAGACCTACATGGCCTAGTCTTCGACAGTTTTTGAAGGCTTACCCCAATCTTCCTCACTAACTCAGGCCATACTGACCTTTTCATTTCCTCAAAAAGGCCACTCTTCCTTCGAATTCAAGGTCTTTCTCCATGTAGTTCCCAAAGATGAGGTTTGTTTATTTTTCTACTCTTTGCTTAGTTTTTCGATTGTCTTTCAGATTTCACCTCAAGGCTACATTCCAACTCAAATGAAATCAACAGCCCTTCTCATAAGTCATCCTGTACTTACCATAGTCAGTAAATATTTACCTGTGAGATTATTTACTTTTTTCTTCTCTGAATTAATGTTAAAGTTGTAGGGTGGGGTCTGTTTCTCTTTCCTCACCAGGATATGAAAGTCCCTAGCCTGATACTGGGCACGTTGAGAATGGCACAGAGGACAAAACCCTGAGGGCGCAGGGGTTTTGGAGGCAGGTGGAGACAGGCTTGCCTCCTAGCTCCCTGGGACAAACTGTGTGGTCTTGGCCTCTGTCTCCTACCCTTTCAGTGAAGACAACGCCTGCTTCCCTCACAGGCCTGCATGAAGGATCTTGCTCAACAAATGGTGAGTTTTGTTAAAGCTGGCCTGGCCTGGGCTTTCAGGAAAAAGGGTGGGGGACTTTGCATGTTTACCCATGAAGGGACCACCCAGACCAGAGTATCACAAGCCCAAGTAGGGCTTGAGGAAACAAGCCTTTCTAGCTGCAGAGCTCATGGTGGTGAGGAGACCAAGAGCCACCAGCCTGACTGCTCATTGGGAACGCCTTTTAGAGAGAAAGAGCCACAGTTTGTTCAGGACTTACAGAATTAGAGCCTCCACAAGGGAGGTCCAGGGACTCATTTTTTTCAAAACTTCAAAAATATCCCATGAATCTCTGAAAATAAAAAGAACAAAACCTCCCCCCATCTCCACCTGGGGCTTCTGATGCCGCTAGCCAACCTCAGTTCATGCATGCATGCTGTTTGAGCACCACCCTACCGCAAAACTTCTGAGGACCTGGAGAATAAAGAATATCCACAACACTGACAATAATTAAGGGATCAACCAGAGAATGGCCCCACTATGCGCCCACTCTAGGAAACTGAATTATTTTCTGTGAAAATTCCTCAGCCTTGTGGATCTAAATATTGTAGATCTGAATTGCATTGGGTTTGTTTCTCGTTCATTTTGCTCCTGAGCTTGCTGATTTCTTTCGAACAACTTTGCCTTTGTGTAGCACTTGAGGGCTGTGACATTCTGTGACACACATTCAGCCCTGCTTGGACTCTGTGGTCATTCCCTGAGATAAGCAGAGAGGCTCTCATTACCCTCATCATACAGAGGAAAAAACGGAGATCCGATGAGCTCCAGGGACCAGCCCAAGCTCTCACAACCGGCAGGAGGCAGAGCTGGATTCCAACCTGCACCTACTTATCTAGGAATTCCGGGTTATTTCCATCCTTTACTCTCACTGTACGCTGAGCCCTGGGACATGTGTTATGGATTCTGAAATTATGGAGACACTATCTCTCCAGATAAGCTGTGAACTCTAGGGAGGCAGGAACCAATAAACTCAATTCTAGCAGCATAGTGGGAGGTGGAAGGCCTGTCTTCCTTTCCCCTAGTTCAGCTCATTCCCATTCCCTACCTATGCAACCTGAGTATCTCTTCTTCTCATTCATTCATTCATTTATTAATCTATTCTTTCATTCGTTTATAAATGTATACACTTCTTCAGTAATTATACCAATAAACCATTATTTACGTGGTTCCTCCCACCGGCCAGGCACTGTGCCAGGTGCTATTGCCCTAACTATGCCATGGTGGGCAGCCTCTTGTAACAGGTAAGCAGGGTGGAGGGTGGTGTTTCCCTTATGATACCAGGATACTCATCCCCATGCGCAGTTGCTGAATAAGAGAATAAATGGGTGGACAAATGAATAGGGCTGTAATGATGGTATTTACAGAAGGTATAGAGAAGAAGCACAATAGAAGAGACTCCCTCACTCTCTGCAACACAACAGCAGTGGTGCCAAAGGCCAGCACTGCTTTAGGGATCAGTGTTTCCTGCTCCACTGTCACAGCTTAATGAAAGCCTTCTTTTTTGGCCTCCCATTCCCTCCTGCTCCTCTGATGCCTAGTGGTCTTTGGGTCAACATGATAAAGTCAGCCCCTGAAGAACTCTACAGGATATAAGCAGAGTCTGAGTGACCCCTGCCCAGAGCATATTGATTGAAAAGCATTTCCAAGCTGCCTAAGGTACGCATCCTCTCTCATAAAGGCTGGGCCCTCTAGTTGCCTTCGTAGGAAATCATTTAATTGTGTTCTGTTCTAGGATGGGCAACACTGGGTCGGCAGAAGGCTGGAAACCAGAGATGGGTGGGAGAAGAGATGTTGCCTCTGCCCCAGATTCTCAAAGAAAAAGGAAAGAAAATGGCAGAAGAGGAAAAAATCACAATCACAGGGAGCTACAATTTTTTCAGATCATTGTTTTGTCTGAAAGTAAGATGAGAACACTTGGGGGATAGATAGGTAGATAGATCTAGATAGATATATACAACGGTCATGACCTGAGGGTGAGGGGCTTATGATTTCACCCGAGCAATTGTCACAGCATCTCACGCACATCAGTCATCCAACTTTCTTTTAGTATCTACAACCTTGGCATGGCTATTTGTGGACTATTTGTTTCCTCTCCCACATTGTAATGCCACGAGGGCAGAAGCATCTCTCTTAGTGCATCGCCACGTCTCTGTGTCTAGCCCAGTGCCTGACAATCACTTTTTCTCATCTCTTGCTAAATGCTGTTGGTGCACATGGGCCACACTTTTCAAACACAACAGATTCACTGTCTTCCAGAACGTCCCTACTTTTGGAAAGGTCATGCCACACATCCATGTGACATTTGTTGTTTTTATTCACTTTTCAGATGATAATTCTCAATTTTTATTTCCACCATTTTCAAGGCTCTCACCACTTGTGCATTCATCACATACTAGGAACTAAATACTATTTACAAAATACCTCAAACTTTGGCCCAAATATGCAAATACGACTGCATCACTCCCAACAGAGGCATTTTAAATCTGGAACTTCCTTTCATTTACAGAATTAAAGCTAAAATTTCTTAAGTGGAGGCATGTACCTTCTCTCAGGTAGAGAGTGTTATCATTTGTGTGTTATTAAGATCACCCTCTTCATCAGCTTTGTAGGTGGGTGTGGCTTTCTCTGAGGATCTGATGCAAGCCAGCATGTACTGAGTACTTACTATGTGCCAGTAGGAGTGCAATTGGGCTGAAAGATGTGTAAATATGAGAAGCAGACAGAATCCATCTCACATAATGGTGATAGGATTGGCAATCACAGTACAATTAGTGCTAGACATTGTTATGCCTTTTTATATACAATATTTCATTTGCTGCCTGTGTCAACCTTTTGAGGTTGGTTGTACTGGAAAAGGTTAAAGAATTTCGGGCACTCAGTCTCATAATGATGCCAGCTATGTGCTGACTTTATGTGTTCCCATTAATACTTAGGTCAACCAGTGAGGTCAGAATTAGAACTCTCATTTTACGGGCAGGGAAAACGAGACCCAGAGTAGTAAAGCTACCTGTCCGATCACTCAGGTAGAGCTGGGTCCAGACTGACAGTCTCACCTGAACCCGACCCTTAATTATCACATGGCACATCTTCTCCTTGGCCAGGGCTTGCTTCTTTAAAGTGCCAGAGCTCAGAGAGGGCGATAGAGACCACCAGGGTCATCGGGAAAGCCCTCTGAGAAGAGAGGAGACACTGAGGAGAGGCTAGGGGAGGAAGACTGAATATTTGCCCTGAAAATGTGGCCTTCCAGAAGCTTCAGATATAAAAGGAGACAGCTGGGAGGTCACTTTGAGAGGTGTCCGACACGTTAGCCCCGGGTCAGTAGGTAGGCCAAGAGACCCCACTGTCTCGTGGCCAACTTGCTGTGCACACTTGGCCCTTTGCAATCTGGGGACTGAAGCTGAAGTTAATTAGTTCTATTTACTGCGTTTGCCTGTCATTTCCCCTGCAACTCAAGCTTCATGCCTTCTACCTCTCCACATCTGATCTAAGGAAAGAGAAAATAACCCTGCAGCCTGGATTCTGCCTACTGGGCTCTCGCTCTCTCGGAAAGACTGTGCACTAATTACTCTAAGTGCTTCCGGCTGCCCTGCTGTTTTTCAGAGGCACCTCTGCGTTTCCAGCTTTCCCGATCAAACTGGTTTTGTGAAATACTTGTCACTGCTCAGCCTTCTGAAGCTTTTCAGCTTCCTTCCTATGCAGACCTCCTGGAGAACTGTTTGACTTTTCCCTTCAGGTTCATTCAGATTAGCGAAAGTCATTAGAGACGAAGGAGGATCTGAGAATATCATTGCAGGAAGAAACTTTGGTAAAATGCACAGTTGGATTGGGTAATCTTCAGGAAAGAGACTGAGGCCCAGAGCAAGAAAGGGCCTTGCTCTAGCACACAGCTCCTTAGTTGAAGGGGGGTGGGGGGAGGGGCAGGGGGAACATAGCTCTCTTGACTCCAAATCTAGAGCTTTTCCCATCATTACAGCCTTTTGGCTATTCCTCCTTGTAAAAGAGAAGATGATCCTGTGAGGCTTTGTCTAATCTGGTTTTTAGATTGATGACAATTTTTCTAACTGGTAAAGTGCTATATTAATGAATGAATGAATTATTATTTGACCAAAACTTAGTGAGAGAAGTTAGGTGCTACGACAGTTTTTTGAGGCTTCCTAATTTTCCTGAGTTCCTGACTTTCTGTAGTGGACACTTGTTGCTCTTTTTGACAGCCTCATTGTGCATTGTGACCAGCAACTTCCCCAACCAGGCAGGGCTCCCAGGCACATGAACTGCCTCCCCTGACAAAGAATGGTCAGGCGATCCAGCCTGGCAATCAAATCTCTCATTTCTTAGGGTAGTGAGTGATTGGTCTTGTCCAGCCCTGACACTGTCCTCTTGGCAGGAATTCAGGTGTGCTCTGGAAAAGAGAGAACGGGACTTTTCTTTCCTCTGGGAGAGTATGTTCTGCAGGTGATAGATGCTTAGACACTGTTGGCCATTTTTTGCCTCATGTGGAAAGAGACCATATGAAAATAAAGCTAATACTAAGGAGGACGGAGCAAGGAGACAGGGCAAGAGAGGGTGACCCACTGACTTTTTTTTTGTTCTTGTATATCTGTCTGATCTAGACCAATTCTAGAATCCCCCAGTTTGATAAGCCAATTCCTTTTGTGGCTTAAATGGGTTTGAATGGGTTCTTATTCCATCTTAAAGATGAAGAAACTAAAAATCTTATAAGTTAAATACCTTGCCCAAAGTCACATGGTTAGGTGATGGCAGGTTGGACTTGAAAGTAATGCCTGTCTCCAAAGCCCACGTTCTTTCTTCTATACGAGGTTGTTCTGCATAGCATCAGGCATTGTGAGAAATGCTGCTAGAGACATGCAAAGGGGACGTAAGACATTGTCCTTGCAAGTCGGGGGAGAGATGCGCAAACCACTAACTCCCATACTGAAGCAGACTCTATGCACACAGTATATGGTATATGATCTGTGATGGTTAATAGTAGGTGTCAACTTGACTAGATTAAGGAATACCTAGAAACTTGGTAAAGCATTATTTTTGGGTGTTGCCTATAAGGGCATTCCCAGAGGAGATTATCATGTAAGCCTGAGTGGACTGGGTGGGAAAGATTCACACTCAATATGGGCAGGCACCATCCAATCTGCAGGAGGCCTGGAGAAAAGAAAAACAGAGGAAAAAGTGAATCTCTCACTCTACTGCTGGAGCTGGGACACATTCTTCTCTCCTGTCTATGGCCATCAGAGCTCAAGACTCTTCAGCCTTTGGGTTCCAGGAATTACAACAGTGGCACCTCTGGGCCCTCAGGACTTTGGCCTCAGACGGAGAATCACACCATCAGCTTCCCCCGTTCTGAGGCTTCTGGACTTGAACTGAGTCATGCTATGGGCATCCAGTTTGCAGCGGCTATTGTGGGACTTCTCAGCCTTCACAATCATGTGAGACAATTCCCCTAATAAATCCCCACTCATATATTTATGTACATATCCTATTGCTTCTGTCTCTCTGGAGAACCCTGACCAACCCATGATCCATGGGAATACAGAGGCAGGAGGGAGTAATTCTGGTCAAAAGTGAGTGGGGAGACTTCTCAAGCAGTGTCATAGGGCGAATTGTGTCCTCCAGAAAGATATGCTGACATCCTAACCCCTGGTTCCTGTGAATGTGAATTTTTTGGAAATGGGGTCTTTGCAGATGTAATTAAGATATAAGTTGAGTTGATCCTGGAGTAGGGTGGGTCTTTAATTCAACGATTGGTGTCTTTACAAGAAGAGAAGAGACATGGATTCACATACACATGCAAGAAGAACTCCGTGTGAAGACAGACACGCAGAGGGGAGACAGCCACGTGATCATGAGGCAGAGACTGGAGCGGTGCAGCTGCAAGTCAGGGATGCTGAGAGTTGCCAGCACCCATCGGAAGGCAGGAGAGTGTGGCCCTGCTGACAACTCTGATTTTGAACTTCTGGTCTCCAGAATGGTGAGACAATACATTCCTGCTGTTTTAAACCACCCACCGATTTGTGGTAATTTGTTATGACAGCTTTAGAAAACTGATATAAGCAGATGCACCTAACAGGACCCTGAGGCCTGAGTGGCATTGAGCAGAGGGGAGGGCATGGCAGAGGGGTCAACAACATGCCAAGGCCTGGAGACAGCTCTGCCCACACAGGTGCTGCCGTGTGGGGCAGGGATCCCAGGTGCCCATTGGAGACAGACCACATGGGCTGCCAAGAAGGCAATGGGAACAGCAAATAAATATTTTTGCTTCATCCTCTGGATTCTGTGAGTGTTGCTCATCTGTAAGTGAGATTTATTTCTGATAATGAACTATAATGACACATGAGTTTATTGTTTGTTGAAGGTCCACAGGCTTCCCTACCCTTCCTGGCCTCCTTGCAGTAAGGCAGGGTCATGCATCTAGTTCAGACAGTGGGGTGTGGGCAAAAGAGAATGTATGGTGCCCCCTTAGCTTGCCTTCCCCTGCCTCTGGAGATGTGCTACAAAACATGAGACTGAATCCCTGTATCGCTGCCCATAAGGGATCTGCCCTGGAGAACTGCTGGACTTAAAACAAACTATTTGTGAACAAAATAATACACCTATATGCAGTAAGCAACTGATTTTTCTGGGGTTAGTTCCTGTAACAAATTGACACATACTTCAGATGTTTTGGGGAAAGAACATCACAATTACACGTATGCCGCTCCTCTCCAAACTCCCAGCTCTTGGAACACGTTATTCCTTTTGACTGTCCACTCCCTTGTGCAGCCTCTTACATACGTCAAGCACTCATTGAATTAGTCAGAAGATTAAAGCTGGAATGAGTTTGGGGTTATCTAGCTCAATTCCTTGATTTTAACCAACCTTTCCCTGCAAGCCAGTGGCGGATCCAGACCAAGGCCTGAGTCTCCTTCATTGAGCCCTTGTAGTGGATTGAATTATGTCCCTCCAAAACTCCCTGAAGCTTGAATTGTGTCCCCCAAGTTTTGTGTATTAGAAACTTAGCCTCCACTGTGATTGTTAAGAGGGTGGGAGATCCTATTATGGTAATTGAAAGGTGGAGCCTTGAAGAGGTGACTGGATTGTAGGACTGTGCAGTAGTGAATGGATTAAAAATGGTGGTCAGGGATCTGGTTCTGAGGGCTTTAAAAGAAGAGGAGAGTCTGTCTGTCTGTCTTTCTCTCTCTGCTCTCTCTGCTTCCACTATCTTGCAATGTGAGACCCCTGGGTCACTGTTGCCACCACCAGATGGACTTTGGACTTCTCAGCCTCAGAAACTGTAAGCAATAAAATTCATTTTCTTTATAAATCACCCAGTTCAGTGTACTTTGTTATAGCGACAAAAATGGACAACTCTACACCACTGCCTGCCATTTAGTCTGTCTTTGTACCCACCAGTGCACCTGGAGAACACACATTGCAGGTAGACATTTGCATAATGAAGGCTGTTGTCCTTTATTGAAAATTTGTAACCACCCAGGAAAGTTTTACTATTAAATGTGACTTATACGTAGGGTGACCATGTAACACATTATATATGTCCAGATGCTTGTGAGAGTGAAAGCGGATACTATTAATAATTACTCTGGGAAAACAGTGTGAACCTGAACTGTCTTGGGCAAATTGTGATGCTTGGTCATTCCGACCAGAGGTGGCTTTGGTGAAAAGTGGGTAATAGGATGAAGTTATGACGTGGAATTTGCCCAGGACTGAGGAGCCTAGGAGCTAGTGTTTGTGACCTAGCATTATTAATTATAAACTTTGTGAACTTGAACAAACCACTTTGCTTCCTGAGGTTTCAGTTGCTCATCTTTAAAGTAGGAGTAATGATGAATCCTCACAACACTTCATAGAAATGAGTGTGAAAGTGGTACATTAATTGTACAAAGCTAATGCTCCTTAGGTGCTGTTGTGGCTGTTGACATTAGTGTTGTTATGACTGCTGCTCCTCAGTGAATTAAAGCTGGGTTCTCCACCTGGGCTTTTTGCTAGAATCATCTGGGAAGATTTATCAAATAAATGCTATATTAGTTTGCTTGAGCTGCCATATCAAAGAACCACAGACTGGGTGGCTTAAACACCAGCAATTTATTATCTCACAATTCTGGAGGCTAGAAGTCTGAGATCAAAGTTTCTTCTGAGGTCTCTCTCCTTGGATTGTAGCTAAATGTCTGATCCCTGTGTCTTCACATGGTCTTCCTTCTGTACACATCTGTGTCCAAATTTCTTCTTTTCATATGGACATCAGTCATGTTGAATTAGGACCACCCTAATGGCCTCATGTTAAATTAGTTTCCTCTTTAAAAACCCTGTCTCTAAATACAGTCACATTCAGAGGTGTTTGAGGTTAGACTTTCCACATATATATTTTTGGGGACACAATTTAGCCCAAAACAGATGCTTTCCCTACCTCTGGAAATGCTGGTATTCAAGGCCAAAAACCATTGTATCAAAGAGATTTCAAGAATACTCTGTTATAACACAAAGGTCAAGGGTCCAGATTTGTGTACTGGCCATCCATCCAAACAAAATAAAAGAACAACAACAAAAGAATACTCTTGATCTGGTGAGTTAGAGACATTTCTGGACAATAGAAAGCACAGTCTAGCATCCAATTTTGAACCCTTTCTTGCACTGCTGAGTAGGGCTGCATGAAACTGGCTGAACGATGCTGAGCCCTTTCCCCAGCCAGCCCTCTCCTATTGGTGATGGGAAATGGTTTAGACAGGATGCCCTAGCACTGACAACACAAATAATACTTTATCAGTGGCTTTGGCTCATTGTGCAAACCACTTTCTCTGCTCAGGTGGTGATCAGCTGGCTTCACGGCTTGCATGTGCCCTGCTGGACTGGGTGGGAGGGGGCTGCTTGTAGCTCCCCAGCTTGGGAGCCAGCCAATGGCACGAGACTCTCCAGTGAGATCCCAGTGGGATCTTTTCTGAACTTCAGTTTCCTCCTCTATAAAATGGAAGACTTTCTGCATCATGTAACTCACGAAGTTGTCATGGAGAAGAAATAAGACTATGAACTTATAGTTTCTAGATCTTCAGTATGCAATGTGGTAGTCACATGTCTACTTGACTATTTAAATGAAAATTAATTGAAAATAATAAATAAGAATTCAGTTCCTCAGCCATACTAGTCACATTTTAAGTTCTCAATATCCACCTGTGGCAAATGGCTACCATATTGGACAGTGCAGGTTTAGAACATTCTCATCATCACAGAGTGCTTCACAAATCTTCCCTCAGGAAAGAAATTGCTAGTACCCAGGGGAAACACTGGAGGCTCCACAATGTTAAGCTGCCTCTTCTGTGTCACACGCAAAACGGAGTAACTGAGACTCAACTCTAGAACAGCCCAATTTTTAAAGTCTGGGCTCTGTTTCACTGTCCCACATTACCTCCTATTTTCAGCTTAATGATGGACTATTTTTCTTCAGTCAAGAGAGTGAACAACACTGTAGTCGAACTTGCAGGTGATGGGTGAGCTTTTGACTTCTGGAACCTCTGCTGGTGAGGTTATCCAGGGCATTGCTGCACTGGGCAAGACACTGGACTAAAATCTTAAAGAGGTCTTATTGATCTCTCTCTTCCTCTCTTGCTTTCTCTCCCTGTCTCTATTTCTCTGTCTCTTTCTCCCTCTCCGTCCCACACACACTTGCACATACTCACACACATTGTATATTATAATTCTTCCTCTGTTACTACCTGCTGCACATGCTGAAGGAAGCTGCATAAACATTCTTCACTTCCACTCCCTTAATAAAACAGCGACCCTATTGCCGGGCTATTAGTTCACATCAGCAGACTTAAGATGCAGACTACAAAGAGCTGTGCAAGCGTGAGCTGCTACTGTTGTTCTTTCTCTTCCATCGTTGTGCTTCTCCCTTCTTAAAAGCGCTGCAGGCTCCTGCTTCCCCGCCCAAAACTGTCCTCGTAGCAAGAACTATAAACAGCAATGTGAAACCCACTTACAGGCAGATGAAAAGCAGATGCTGGAAGCCAGCAGGAAGTGCTCACCTGGGAGCCTGCCCTTCCAACTTCACAGGCAGAACTTTGCTACAGCTGGAAGTGAAACCACAGCTAAGGGGAGCTCATGGCAGCTGTCTTTGGAAGCTTGCCCAGCCCCAACCTCCGAGCATGTCAGGGCTATTTTTCATGTGAAAAAAAAATGTATGGTTTTTTGCCTTGGGTGTCTTGAAGCTCTGAGGAAATAAGATTGAGTTTTCAAGCATGATTCAGACTCTTAAGTAGAGAGGAATTGCCCTCCTGAGGAATGGCTAGAGTGGGTACTTGGGAGCTTGGCTGGGGGTGTGCGGTGGGGCTCCCTGAGTGGGGTTTCACTGGTCTCCTGAGGCTGGAGGACTGGGATGGGGGTGTGGGTGCTGCAATGGCATTATCAGAGTTATGCTGGTTGAAACAAGACTCAGTAGAGGGAGAGAGACAGGTGGTTCTCATCGTCTGGGTTACAGATAATCTCTGTCTGCACTAAGGGTTCAGCACGACTTCAGCAGAAACAAGAGTTTACGTGGAGTGGAGGGTAAACTGCAGATACAACTCTCACTCCAGTTGATCCCCCCCTGCCCTTGGGGTGGAGTCCAAACACTACGCCAAGACTCACTGTAGTGGATACTATGATGTGCTGCCCAGATCCCCCTCCGGAACTGAAAAGTTTATTCCTCCAGCTGTCGGGATTGCTGCTTGTAGATAGCTTTCAGCTGTTGGGCCTCTTCATCTGAATGAATGAATAAGTGAATGAATGAATAAATGATGAAAATGCCTCCTTCAAGTACATCATCCATTAATTTGGCATTCTCAAAACTGAGACAATAATAACTAACACTTGAGAATTTTGTAAGCAGATTTTGGAAAAAAGTCCAAGGTAAAAATAAGAGTAAAAATAAGCAAATCTGGCATATATATATACAGTCCTTTAACATTTTTAGCTTATACTGCCATATGCATTCTGACTTCATCTTTAGTTCCTCCTGCCATGTACCTGACACATGTCCCAGAGTTGTTCTGTGACATGCAGAGATGGCCAAGACATAGCACTTGCTCTCAGGGAGATTCTGAAGAAGATGCAGAGGCAAGATGAATAAATGTAAAGTGAGAGTGAACAGGAACAGAGAGGATGTCCTATGAAGCCTGAAAGAATAAGGGACACATTTTCGCTGGAGAATCATTTAATTTACATCCTAAAGAAGGACCCTCTGGGGAGAAAAATTCATTTCAGACAGAGCAGGCCACCAGGATAAAATCAGGGAGGAAATAACGAAGGGGAGAGAAGACAGATTACATATGCATTAGAAGGAAAAATCAAGTTGTCTGACTTTGCTAGTGTGAGTCTTGGAACTGCCACCAGTGGCACCTGTATGCACTTGGGTAAGTCATGGAATTTTTGCACTTCAGCTTCTCCATCTGCATAATGGAAGGGGGAAAAGCAAATAAAACAATGCAAAAAAACATGATCTGACCTATCTCACTGGGATGCACTGTCATTTAATATCTGGGAAGCTTGGGAAGTCACCTAACTTCTTTAATCCTCAGTTGACTCAACACTGAAATGGGAATAATTATGTTTGCGCTCATATTCTTATAGAGAATGCTGCTGAAAAGAATATCAAAAACAGTGAACCCTGCATGACATTTAAAATGTCAAATGCTGCAAAGCTGTAGGTTACCACTTTTTAATGTTTATTTTAGAAAGTATCTGGTAAACCCATATTAATAGATGACAGATGTATTTATTTAGCACAAAACAGGCTGTATGTAAAGACACATACATGTAGACAAAGAAACAGGCAAATGGACAAACATAGTGACACTTAAAATTGAGTGGTTCAACTTCAGTTTGTACGTTTTTTTTTTAATATAATCTTGCTATTATGTGATCCTCACCTCCTGTTTTCTTTGCTGACCATATTTTTAACTCATAGCACTTGGAGAAAAATGGATCTTCCTGAAAGATGCAAATGCTTCTTTATATTTTTTCCTCCCTGAGATGGCTGCAGAGGGACTCCCTCATCTTTCAGTCAATGTTTCAGGCCGGCCCGTGACTCACTCGGGAGAGTGCGGTGCTGATAACACCAAGGCCACGGGTTCGGATCCCATATAGGGATGGCCGTTTGCTCACTGGGTGAGTGTGGTGCTGACAATGTTTCAACAATAACCCAATCAACAAAATATCTACTGAATGCCTACTCTGTAGGTGTGTGCTGTGTATTGGGGACGCATTAGTGACCAAGAGAGACATAGCCCTTGTCCTAATGGTGCCTACATCTCAGAAGCAAAAAAAAAAAAAAAAAAATGCCTATCACAGTTGTCCAATAGGGACTGATTTCCATTCTTTTGTCTATTGCTACCATCTTAAAATTTCCTGCTGCCACCAGGGTGGATGCTGAAGTGGCAAAAGAGAACAACTAGGAAGAGCGTGCACTGCCATGCACAGGTATAGAACAGAAGCCATTCGTAGGGTGGAGGTGACAGGGGCTACACCACTTTCTCCACACATTCAAAATTCCTCCACTTTCTAATATGCTCCCAACCAGCATTCAAAATTATGCTAAAACATTCCCAAATAACAACATAACTGTAAACTCTCAGTGTCCCAAAGGAATGTCCATGTGTCCCAGAAAGAAATTGTACCATGACATCTCTGGGCATCAACCACACCAAGTATCTTACATTTCTCAATTTGGAAGAAGGGACTGGAGAAGGTCAAAGTGTTCTGCATAATATGGAGACTAATTTAGGCAAGACAGGAGCAAGAGGGAGGGAAGGGTACGCAGTGCAGGGAACTGCGGAGCCAACAGGATGTCAGGAGGTTCAGCAGCCGGCAGAAGGCGGTCACTAGGAGTGGATGTGTCTATTGTGCGATTTAAGTTGTTTCTGGGGTAGGGTATGATATTTCCATTCTGTGTTACTCCTAAATCTTCAAAAACTTTGCTCCAAGCACCAGGCTTGTCTTGGTCATTGCTACGGTGAGAGGTGGGGCCACAGAGCTGCTCTGAGTCACAGGATGATGACTGCTCATATTTATTTATGTGCCCTGATAATAACTTAATACAAGGCTTTCTAGGTAATTAGCTGTCTTCTATCACATTCTGTGTATTAATTCAGTTCAACCTCACACTCAACAATATGGTGCTGTTACCATCACTATTTTATAGATGAGGAAACTGAGGCACATTTGTAAAAGGCCTTCCAGCTAGTAGGAGACAGAACCCAGCTCTGAGCTCAGGGCGTCTACACCTTGCAGCCCAGAATGCTGTGGAAACTCAGGAAGGAGAACAGGGTGAGGCAGGTGGGGCCCTTACCTTGGGAGCAAAATTTAAAAGGGCACTAGTAATATCCAGTAATCAAAAGAGGAATATTTTTTGAATGTAATATTTTTTAAAAATTAAAATTAATTCAAAAAATCCATAATGAAAAAAATATAAAAAGTTAAATAAAGACAGGATCTGCATTACATATTTCCTTTTCTCACTGGCTCCAATATGGCTCAGCAAGATACAGATTAGAGTCAGATTTTCCTGCTGCTTCTTAATTCTTTTCCTCCACTCTGAACTTGAGGTAGCTAGGAGAAGATTCTTCTGCTGGGGATTCATACGATTTTTAGGTAAGGCTTTAAATTTCTACAAAGCATGAAAGGGGCATGCATGCCAACCATCACTAAGTCTCAAGGGTTGGAAGATCCCAGGTGATGGCTGGGTAATTGGCAGGTGTCTCCCTGTATTTGCACACACTGTTGGCTCTGCCTGTGGCACCTGAGTTGTATCTTGAGATATGTTTAAGAGTTGACCTGGGGGCCATAAAAGGCAGTGGAGTGAATGGTGAAAACGAAATGCTTCTTTCAAAAGACCTCCCCTGATCCCCTTGTCTCCTGGCTTCCCTTCCAGCCTGACGTAGGTGTCTTTGCAATGCAAGCACCCTGTACCATCCTCTGTCACAGCACTTGCTGCCTCCAGCAGCTGACAATATGGTGTGAAGACACCAGTGAATGGAAGATTGAGAGAGTGAGACGTTTCCTGTCACCGTCCCTGGTGTCCAGTCATTGCTCAGCCTATAATAGAGAGTTCACTAAATGCCTGCAAAGTGAATAAAAGTGTTTCAAAGGAACTTTTAACTCTTGTTTTAAGACTTTATATACCTCCTGAAATATCAATTCCTCTTTTTCCTGAGGGTAAGAATCTTATAAATTTACATGGTTAAGTAGAAATGACACAAGCACTTAAATCAGATAGACTTGAGTTTACATATGTAACTACTTCATCCTTCCCTCTGGAGATAATAGTACATTTAATCCTCATTCAATCCTTAGGATAATCCTATGACATAATATGTGTACCAGGTACATGGTGGGTACTTTAAAAATGGCACTTCCACGCACACATGGACAGGCACACATACATAATTTTATGTATAGATACCTATCTTGAAAATGTCAAATTATAATTGCATTTCAGCTATCTTGAATGCTTCCTTTAAACAGAACACAACTGGAAGTGAACTAGAGGCTAAACTTTGCAAGGTTAAGGTTTATTTCTAAATCCAGAGAGCTTTGGCATTTGAAGGGACACTCTAAGCCACTCTTGTGTCAGCTCAGGAAATAGACCCAAGACTTGAAGTACACAGTGAAATGGCCCGATGATAGATTTCCAGGACATTTTATCAGCTTTGGAGCAGATGTGCCCAAGAAAATTTATTTTGCCAGGAAGAAATCCTCACTCGTGGTGAACCTGGCCTGTGAAAGACAGATGTGGGCCTCCAAGTTGTGTGCGTCTTGGCACATGTTTCCAGCCATACTGCATTTGAGACAGAGAAAAGCTGACTTTTCTCACCTGATCTTTCTTTTCTCTCGTATGTAAACTTGAACGTGGTCCTGTTTAAATGAAACTGTCTATGACTCACGGGGGCCCCAGCATCAGCATTCAAACCGTTATTCCTAACTACTCATTACCCTCTACAATTGACTTTGTGCAGGTAGGTGTTCCTATGGCAACTGGGTCAACCTCAGCATGATTTTCAGTGTTGTCAAGATGACACTGAAGAAATATATCCTCAAGGCAGCTGATCTTCTTTTTGTGGCCATCACTGAGCATCGTATACACCTCCATCCTAGGGTTCTGCATGGGGCATTGTCATGTTTGTGCTTCCCAGGCTTCCTGTAGACTGTCAGCTCCTCAGGGGCAGGGGACAAGCCCTACTTCATTAGCACTATTGGGTGGGTCCAAGCTTTGTGTGCTAAATGGGAGAAATGGCTCATCTTAGGCTGGCCCTGAAGTTACCATCTAAAACTTGTTGTTCAAGATGTCCTTCCTTTTCTCAGCCATTTCTGTCTGTGATTCTTTAGTCAAAAGTGGGGACTTAGTAACAATAGTCATAGAATCTTAGGCTTGGTGGGGAGACCTTGAACACCTTCCATCCCTTTCTCCTGATTATTTTTTTATGAGGCATCTGAGCTGGTGGATTATGATTTTAAAATCTTTGAGGGCTGGGAAACAGCTAGATATCTGTCCACTTTGGATCTTGAGTTTTGTCAGCAGGAACTGTTTATTTTCTTTTATTTGTTATCATTAATTCCAGTGAAATAAAAAAAAGGACAATTTAAAACATAGCCTTTCAGAGTTGGAAAAGCACTCATTTTATGGGCTTATGGTTGAGCTCTCTGGTGGGACTTGTAGGAAAAGCCATGTTAAATCCATGTAGGATACAGATATGAGCTTTTTATTAGCAGTGCAGGAGAGAAGCCCTCTATATCAAGCTAGGCATTATAGTTACTGTTTCACAGAGGGGAAGCTAACTATAAAACAATTGCTTCATTTATTCATTCAGCCGGCCCATGGGAGACACTATTCTAGGAAATGGATATGCAAGAATGATGAACAATGTTATGTTAGCTGCCCTAAAGCTGATAGATGTTCCTCCTCTGATCCTGAAAGGCTAGCAAAGATTAGATTTTGGACTAAAACCTAGGTTTCCAGATTCTAAGTCAGTTCTCCTTCCGCTACATCTAATTGTGTTGGACCCACTCATTCCACTATGACTGATCTCTGGACACTAGCAGATCTTGGAAGATTCAGCTTCTGCATAGGTTGGAAACCAGAAAGAAATGGCGTCGTATTTTGCATTTCACTTAGACCCTGGTGTAATAGGGACAGACTCCCCATCTTGTTACTGATACTCTCGGCTAAATATCTGACTGTACAAATTGTAAGATAATATTAAGATAATCTTTGTGGTCCCTTCAAACTGATTAGGACTTTTCCAACATATTATCTCAAGTGACATCAGGGGAAGACAGTCTTCTGAGACATATGTTATTATCTTTGCTTTACAGATGAGGAAACTGGCCCATTTATCTGAGTCTCAAATGCCACTAAATGCTGGTGCTGTTATTGTCTTATGACTCCAAGTTCAAAGAACTAACTAGTAAGAGGCGCTTGGTGTCACATGTCTCCTGTGCTTTGCATACATTGTATCATCTAACTTGGTTTAGTGGATTTGAAGGATTAATCTCTTATCACATAATCTCCTTTCACAGAGGTCGTAGTTATCTATCTTCATGATCAAACATTCTGTCATTTCAAGTATCAGGCTCATGAACGATGGTAGAGAAATGGGTAGGAGTTATTATATCCCTTTTTAAGATAAGGGAATCCAGGGTTTATAAGGTAAAGGTCTTTCTTGGGCTCGCAGAACTCGTGAGTGGTTGAGAGAGAATGAGGGGTCAGGTTTTCTGGTTTTGAGCCAGGGTTTCCCCCTTTGTTTCTTTCTCCTAGACCTCCAAGCCCAAATATTGAGAGTACAAAGCAGCTCAATAGTAACACATTCTTCTCAAAGATATCTCAAGCATCTCGTGCTTCTTATCTACGACAGGAGCGTCAATGCAGTATCAAAGAGATACATTTCCCTGAGAATGAGATATTAGTAGGTTATATTTACTAACCTCAGCTAATACCCTCACTTTTATCTCTCAAACCAGGGAGATCTGGTCTTCCTGTCTTAATGTACCCCTCGAATCGTTTATCTCTGAAGAATAAATCTAATGAGATAATGTATTCAGTAGGAATAGCACAAAGTTGGCATGCAGTAAGAGCTTAATTCATGCTCATTGAATGTACGTTTGCAATACGTTGGTGAGTCACATTAAGCAGAGAACACACCAATCCCAGAGATCATTACTTTTCTTTATATAAACATGATAGCACCGTTAGTGAAACAGAAAACATGAAATCCTCTTTCTTCTATTTCTAACTAACATTTTATTAAAATATTAATTGAAAAATTGAATTCTATAGTGAGGATGTCTTTTATTTCTCACAGCATAATAAACTAGATACCCTGACTGCAACTTTCATTGAAAACAGATTTTCTTTTAAAGCAGCTTAGTTTTCAATTAATAGCTGGCAAAAGTAAGGACGACTCTGAGAGAGCCCAAAATTTAAATGAAGGTGAATGAAGCTGTGAACCTAGACAAGGAAGCAGAGTACAGATGTCAGATCTGTCCTCAGCGGCTTTGCTAACACAGGGGAAAATGGTCTTTGATTGTCCAGGCCTCACGGAGCATGGGGACTCGAAACAAAGCTCGGATATTCTATCTTGTGGAATAGTCTAGTGAGCGTGTGGAGAGTGGGGAGTCTAGCAGGAGACTCCGCTGGACCCTCAAGAGCCACACTCTTAGTGTAAGGGTATACTAGAGACAAGCCTGCCTTGCATCTCAAACATGCACACACAGAGGGTAAGTTTTTCCCCTGAAAATTCATAAACACACATGGGTTTTCACCTAGATTGTCTAAAACCTTCAACCTGTGTAGTGGAAGAAAGTTCTGTTTTAATAGTTCCTTAGGCAATGGACAAAAGCAAACACAAATACTCTCTGGAGGAGCACACCTTTACCTTAGGCCTCAAAAAATTCCCGCAGATTAATTTCTAAGAAATGTGAGTATACTGACAAAATCAGAAAGTGTCTAAGATAACAAAGCACCAAAGTGAGAGCTGGAAGAAATAATAGACAACAAAATCATCTGCTCAGTCATTGTGTTGGAGTGGGCAGGACTGAAGCCATGTTGGGACCTGGCTTCATGGGCTCTGGGAAAGTTAAAAGGACAGTTTTATTTTTTTTCCTTAGCATGCATTTCTTTGAGTTCCCTGTTTTGCTATGGTTATTTAATAATTTGAACCTTGGTTACGGGGCAAGATGACATTATTTACATAAACATAGAGTTATTTTCCAGCCAGCCTAGAGCTGAAGACTTGCAATGAGACACATGTTATCCGGAGCTGGAGAAACCAAGGAGGACATCAGTAAAGCTATGCTGATTCCACCCCTCCAGCAGGACGCTAAGATAAAACCAAGGACAGGAGCAGTAAACAGATAGAGCCTTGGTGAGACCTAGCACCTGGCTCCTTTAAGGGAGTCCCCACAGCTTACCCCAAAGCTCCCTCCTGCTTTTCACTTCCCAGATTCCATTCCTTCAACACCCTCTTTATAAACCCCTCAGTAAATCTGAGTTTTGAGATGGCTTTAGCCTGGCCATTGTCTTTCAGGTTTACCAGAGAGGTGGGTTACCCTAACATTTCTCCTCGGGTCACCAGTTTTCCTGAATAAAAGCTGACTTCCATTTTCACCAACATTGGGTTTTTGGGTCATTTGTTTCAGTTTGAGGGCAGGAATCTGGACTTGGGATCAGTAACAAGATTTTGGCAAGCCTAAGCCAGGAGCTGAATGCCCTGGGATAACAAATTTTGGCAAGCCAAGTCAGAGTTTTTGTTTAGGCTGGGTAGCCAGACTTGGACCCACTAACATTTAGATGTTGAACTTATCAGACAAAGCACATAACCTACATGTATATATTATGTTTAAGTAAATAATAAGGGGGTTAATATAAGAAACAAAAAAGAGACATTGCAAAAATTACCAAGTAGATTTGCAAAAAGAATTACATTATGAGTTTAATACAGTTTAGACAGAAATAAAAATATTTAGTTAATTGAAATATAAATCTTTAGAATACATCACTCAGAGTTCAGGAAATAGTGAAAAAATGGAAATTCTAAAGGAGAGGTTGAGATATGAAGGCTAGAAGGTGAAGGTCTAATGTACATCTGCAATAGGTCAAATGTGCCCCCCAAAAGTTCATGTGTTGGAAACTTAATCCCCACTGTAGCAGTGTTAAAAGGGTGGACAATAAGATTATGATATTGGAACGATAGGGCCTTTGGGAGGTGATGGGATCATGAGGACTGTGCCATCATGAATGGATTAATCCACTCTTGGAGTAATGAGTTCTCATGGGTGTGGACTGGTGGCTCCATAAAGAGCACGTGAGAGAGCTCTTTGCATCCCTCACCATATGGTACCCTGCATTGTGACAGGACATTGCAGAGAGCTCCCACCCAGAAGACCCCCACCAGATATGCTCTCTGGACTTCCTTGGACTTTTCAGCCTCCAAAACTGTAAGAAATAAATTTTGCTTGTTTATAAATTATCCTGTGTCAGGTATTCTGTTATAAGCAACAGAAATGGACTAATATAACTTCTAACCAGAATTCCAGAAGGCAATGAGGAAGAGAATGAGACAAAAAAAAAAATAGTTAAAGAGATAACGACTTAGGGTATTCAGAAATGGTTAAAAAAAAATCAAAATATAGAGTCAGGATGTCCAATGTATCCAAAGCAGGATAAATAAGAAGAAATTCATATCTATACAAATTATAGTGAGACTGCCGATAACCAAAGACAAAGAAAAGATCCTAAAAGCATCCACAAGGAAAAATAAATATTACCTTCAAAGAATGGCAATTAGATACAGAATTACAGTTAGAGAGGAAGTATAAGTTCTAGTATTCTATAATAATCAATTTTTTTGGTATATTTTCAAGTGACTAGAAGAGAGGAGTTTACATCAGAAAGAAATGATAAATATTTGGAGTTATAGATATGCTAATTAGCCTGATTTGATTATTACCCAGTTTATATATGTATTGAAGTATTACTTTGTACCCCATGAATACTATTATGTTTCAAATAAAATAATTTAAATTGACTTTATTAACATGAGTAGTTGGCAAAAGAGTGTAGAAAAATAACTTTATGGTTCTGAGATAAAATAAATATCAACGTGGAATTAGATGTTCAATGAAGTTATTATATTAAGAGTGAGGGTAAAATAAATATTTTAGGGGGCACTAAAAAGTGTTTTCTTAAAATAGGCCTTCACAAGAAAATTTCAAATTGTATTCTTCATACCAAAGGGAAGTGATTTTCAACTTCCTTGAAAGTCTTGACATATAAAAAGAAAATATGACCAAAGATTATGCTAAATAATTGGGTAAATATTTAATAACACTGACTATTTAATAAAGTCTTAAGAAATTAACAAATAGCATAGAATTAAAATACATGATAGCAATAGCACATAAACTGTGCGTGATCAGAATTAGTGTTGAAAGGTCCATGTATTGTAAAAGATGATAAATATACTGTTTAGCTATAGATATTGACAATTTAAGTATGTATTAAAATGTCAAAAGATTTATCACAAAAAGTTCATGAAAAGATTTGTAGTATCTTGTAATTCAGTTTTTCCATAAACTTTTTGAGGTACCCTTGTAGAAGGTATAACAAACTAGTAGAAGTAAAATAGAGTTAGAGCAACTACATACACATGTGTACATGTGCACACATGCACACAGATGCACACACATCAAATTAAAAGAAGGAAAACAAATGACCAAAACCAAACAACCCAAAAAAGTAACAAGAGAGAGGGACAAATAGAAAGTGTGAAATAGAATGGAGAAATAAATTTCAGTAATTACAGTAGTTATAAATGGAGTAAATTCTCTAGTTAAAAGACAATTTTGTTATACTAGATTTTTAAAAAAATCACAATTTAGATTTTTACAAGACACACCTAAAACATAAGAATATAAAAGTTTGAGTATAAAATGATGTAAAGGATATACCATTAAAATACCAACTAAAGGAAAGCTGGACTGATTATATTAATACCAGACAAAATAAACTTTTTAGAAAAAAAGATTTTTTCCTACTGCCTGTTCTCAGTTATTTGTGGGATCTAATAAAACAAATAAATAAATATACAAATAAATAAATGGGGGGAGGGAGACAACAATCACATCAATTCCTTGAACTCGTTAAGACAAGTGAACAGATATGATGTCAATGGAGAGAAGGGGGAGAGAGAGGAGGAAAAAGGAGGGATTGCTAAAGAGACATGAAAATCAACTACATTGAATATTGACAAATTAAAATAAAAAAAAAAAGAAAGAAAAAAAGCATTTTTCCTAAGCAGGTCATTACATAAAAACAAAAGAATTAGTTTACCAGGAAGATATATTAATTTAAAAATTCTGTGTTTCTAGTAACATATGTATTTGAAAACACTATAAAGAAAAAGATGAATTTATCACCATATGAAATATTTTAAATACCTAGCATTCATAACTGATAAAACAAAAAACAAAAGATCAGCCAGAATATAGAAAATTTAAACAACACATCACACACTGATTTCGTATATGCGTTGAAATATAACTGTACCCCATAAATATGTACAATCAATATGTCTGAATAAAAAATTAAAAAAAAATAAGCTTCATCCACTTGATAAGGAAAATCATAGTCTATCAGTTAAGTTTTAGCAAAATTAGATATCCTTTGGCAATGGTTGTTACAGATATAAGCATGTCTAAAAAATATTATGTGAATGTTAAAAAAATATTGTAGATATTTCTAAAACATTGTATTTATTATGGTGGTATATACCTTCTTTTAATGCATACATGGAACGTCGCAAAAAAGTGCCCCATATTTGAACATAAACCAAGTTCTCAAAAACTCTCATAAAATAATATCATGTTGACTCTTTTCCATGAACACAATAAAATAAGGTTAGAAATTAGTGACAACAAGGTTATTTTAAAAATCTGAATCTATTTTTAAATTAGCAAGTCATGAATCAAAGAATAAATGATAATTTTGGGCCGGCCCCGTGGCGCACTGTTACAGTGCGCTGCTTGGGAGCGCGGCAGCGCTCCCGCCAAGGGTTTGGATCCCACATACAGACCGGCCGCTCACTGGCTGAGCGAGGTGCGGGTGCAACACCGAGGGTTGCGATCCTGTAGCCGGTCCCGGTCCGGTACGGGCGTGACACTGAGGGGTGCGATCCGTTGCCGGTCACGAAAAAAGACAAAAAGGAAAAAAAAAAAAAGAATAAATGATAATTTTAATAAAATATTTGAAATTGAACAATAATGTACAAATATATAACCGAAATATTTATAGTAGAAATAAAGGACAGCTAAAATTTATTTGCCAGAGCACCTGACTTGGTAGATCAGTGAAATAAGAAAAGCATAATGCCAAGAACACAGATGGAAGGAAATAATGATGTTAAAAGCAGAAGTCACTAGCGGAGAAAATGAAATTACAATAGAGGACCACCAAAATTTATAAACCTTTAGCAAGCTTGATCAGAAATAAAATGGAAGGCACCAACAGACAAAATTAGAAATGAATAGGGGATATAACTACAGACACAACAGAGGTTAGAATGATAAGAGAATATTAGTGAATAAATAAATATTTAGAAACAATATATAGTAACAAAAATTACTCACAAGAGGATAGTAAAAGTGAATATCTTTTTATGACCAGCAATGATACTAAATCAATATTTGAAAATCTCCCCCTAAGGAAATATTAGTCCAAGATAGTTTTATTGGTAAAGAAACAAATTATTCCCTATTATACAACCACTTGTGCAGAATAGAAAATTAGAAAGTACTCTCCAACTCATTTGATGAGGCTAGAATAAAAGTGATGCCAAATATCCAATAAGAAGAGCAGGAGAAAAAAAAAATACAGGCTTGTCTTACTAATACTCACTAATGAGTCATTACACCAATAAATGAAAAAAATAATAATATGTCATGACCAAGTTGAATTTATCTCAAAAATTTAAGTTTTGTTTAACATTAGAAAATCTATTAATATAAGTCATTACATTAACAGGTGAAAGGAAAAATATATAATCTCAATAAATGCCAAAAAATTGATTCAATTTAATATGTATATAAATGTGTATACATATATATATTTCATATGGAAAATACTCTTGGCAGCCCCTATAACCTGATATTCAAAGCCCACCTAAATCTGAAAACAAGCCTCGTGCTTTGTGGTGAAAGACTGAAATCATTCTCTTTAAGATCAAGAACAAGGGTGTCAGATATCACCACTTTAATTTAGCATTGTTTTGGGGTTCCTAATCAGTGCAACCAGGCAAGAAAAAAAGTAAAAGAAAAGGAAAGGAAAAAATAAAGTTCAATTATTTACAGATGACACTATTATCTACATAACAAATCCGAAAGAATAAACAGATAAATCATTAAAATTGATAAAACATTTAGAAAACCTGTTGTATACATTACCTATAAAAAATATACACCAGCAACAAACATGAAAAAATGGAATTTTGATATTATAACATTTACAATATCATTAAAATATTTCAAGCGTCTAAAAACAAATCTCTCCAAAGATGTTAAGGTCTAGTCCTTTGGGAAGACAATTATAAACATTATGAAATTATACTGAAGAAATTCTCTCTGTAGATACATAACATGTTCATGAGCTAGAGGACTCAATATCACAAAGATGTCATTTCTCTTCAAAGTTATCAATATATTCAAAGTAATTCCAATCAAATCCCAGAAGAGTGTGTGTGTGTGTTTATCCAAATATTTACATGAAAGAGTAAACATTCAGGAGGCAATCACTGCTGAAGCACAAGCTGGAGGATGTAAATTCTAAGATATCATGAGTTACAATAAAGTTATACTAATTAGGACTTGTGTAATTGACATGGGGTAGATACATTATCATGGCATAGAAGACAAGGCCCAAAAAAGATCCACTTGTAAAACTTGGTTTGCAACAGAGCTGACATTGCAGATCAGTGGAGAAGGGACAGAATATTTAATATATGGCGCCGAGTAAATTGTTTATCCACATGCAAAAATATTGATCCCCCCAGCTTCATACCATACAGCAATTAATCAACTCCAGGGTGATTAAAGACCTAAGAGTGAAAGGGAGATTTTGTGATGTTTGGAATTCAACATAGGAAGCTATGATCTCAGTTAAGACCAGTTTTTTAAAACAATACACAAAATGAACAAATCATAAAGAAAAGCTTGATATGATCCATGCCTTGAAATTACGGTCACTAAAAGAAAACATCAAAGGAGAATAAAACTCAAGTCCCAAACTGGGCAAAGTGTGCAGAATAAATAACTCACAGAAATTCATATAAAACAATTGGACAGAAAAGTGGGCAAAAATTTGGATAAGCACTGTGTGCAGAAGTGAAAAACATAAGGGCTAATAAACATCTGAAAAAATGCTTACCTACATTCATTGTCAATAAGTACAAAGTAAAACCACACACCAGTTTGATAAAAATTAAAATTGTCAGTATGAAAGCAACTGGTCACTTATACACACTTGTGGGAGTGTAAAATGGCCTAGTGACTTTGAAAATTGTGACATTTCCTAGTAAAGCTAGACCTTGCATACCCTAAACCCCAGAATTTTTAATCCTAAGAATATACCCTGTGTATGAATACTCTTGAGTGAATGTACCAGGACACACAAACTAGAGTGTTCTTAGCAGCAGTGGTGCAAGCAATGTCCAGGAAATGACTGTCGTGTCTATTGACTGGACAGTGGATAAGCAGATAGTATTATATCCACATAAGGACTATGAAATTGGAGGAATTATGGTTATCCACAATAGCATGTATTATCTTTGGAATGTAAATTGGGGCAGTCATAAACAGACTGTAGGACATTAATAGCTAATATTTAGACCTCACACTATGTTCCAGGCACGGTTTTAAATGTCTTGTATAAATTAGCTCAGTCGGTCCTTATAAGAACATTATGAAGCAGGCACTATTATTATTTCCGTTTTGCAGCTGAGAAAACAGGTATGTACTATGAGGTTTGCTAACTTGCTCAAGAACTCACAGCTCAAAACTGGTGGAACCAGTTGTCAAAACCAGGCAGTGTGGGTGCTAAATATATGCTGTAATATGATTCTTTTGGCTGAAAGTTCAAAAACAAAATCAAAACATTTTAAATGATATAAACATAAATGGTGAAACTAAAAATAAAAGCGAATGAATGATTAACCTAAAATTCAGAATAATTTTTCTCTGTCAGGGGTGAGAGGTTGTGATCATAGGATGGTGAAGAGAAACTTCAGAAATTTCTAAGGCTGCTTTTCAATGAGTTTTCACTTATGCATTGAAAAGTAGAAATTTAGCAGGATAGATAAAATATGCAGTTTCAGCAGCTTGTCTTTAGTAAATAAAACTTAATTATAAACTGAAAAAAAAGAAATAATGGTAATTTTTAAATGTTTTAAAATGGTAATGAGTATATATATCTGAACCGTTATGTTGTTCTTTATACCTTATGCATATTTTATAGCTATTCTTTTGTATCTAATCAATATTTAAAGCAAATTTGAAAAATAAAGACGAAAATAAAACCTTGCCAATGAGAAACACTTTGTATTTCTCCCTCATAACTCTTCTTGGATCTTTGTAGAGAGAACCCTTAGAAGAGTCTGCAGAAGCTGGAATTTTTATTATTCAAGAAATTTTTGTTCAAAAAACAATAATGCAACAAATGGAGGCACGAATGCCTCTAATTGCAGACTGTCCTGAAGGAAAACTCTGCAGTGCAGCGAGATGAACCCCATCAACACGGATTTTTAAAAATTGCCACCCAAATTCAGGCCTTTATTCTCCTTTTGATTTCCCACTGCAGCTGCTGCTTTTTCATGCAGCTAGAGAGATAACGGGAAATTAAATTCCACCATAAGTAGTCGAGAAGTCATCTCTCCAGTTACTTAGGATCAGTTTTCAAGTAACAGAAGTAAAATTATCAGTCCATTTAATGTTACTCTTTGCATTAAATCCTGATAGAACTTCTCCAGCTGCTGTCATTACTTAAGGAAATCGCCCCCACTTTCTTCACCATCTACTGCTTGGTAACATCCCATCACTTCCCAAGATCAGCTCAAAGGTCACTTAATCTGTGAGGACGTCCCCTTTAATACCACCACACCCTGCCCCAAACTTGCTCTGAAACAGAATAACCACTCGCTGCTCTGTGTCCCTTGAGCACTTTGCACACACTTGGAACAAAGGACCTCTTGTTCGCATCCTCCTCTCCCACTCCTGGTTGTTTGTTTATTGTCTTCCTCATCTTAAATGAATGTTCTTTAAGGTGGGAAATCAAATCATACACATCTTTTTCTTTGGAAAGGGGGAGGTGAGTTAGCAAGAAATTAGTTAATGTACACAAAGAATGATTACGTTTTATAATGATGAATATGGTAATTATCCTGATTTGATCATCATATATTGTACACAGACATCGATAGTCAACTCTGTACCCCATAAATAAGTATGATCAATTAGGTTTCGATAAAAAAGAGACAAATCATACAAATCTCTATATTGTATCCTGAATAGCTGAATGAAGCACTAATCGTGGTGATGGCAAACATAGCAGACGATGTCTGTTCCAGTCATCTGTGGCTGCCTAACACGCCACTTCAAAACAGTAGCTTAAAACAATGCTTTATTTTATCTCTCCTGGTTCTCAGCTGGCTATGTCCACTTGGATTCTCTGGTGCTGTTGCATTCAGATGGTTCTCTCCAGGCTGGACTGGGCTGCATGCATAAGAGGGCCCCTTGACTCTCACGTCTGGTGTCTAGTGCTCCAGCCACTCTCCCTCTCTACACACGGTTTCTTCCCAGGGCTTCTCCACGTGCATTGGGTCCTAGCATATGACGTTGGCAGAAGCCGGCTTCCAAAGGCAGGAAGCAACGCAGCCTGGCCAGACCTGACCCTGTGCTTCTTCTGTCATATTCCGTTGGTCAAAATTGTCACAAGTCCACGAAAAAGTGGGTGGAGAAATAGATTCACTCCTAAATGGGGAGTGTCCAGGTCACATTGCAGAAAAGCATATGGGATGGGAAATATTCTTGTAGCCATGTTTGGAAAGTATAATCAGCTACACCATCTATGGGATGCTTCCTATGTGCTGGATACAGTGCTAAACATATTGTATACATTAAGTCACTTAATCTTCTCAACAGCCCTTTGAGATAGTTATTATTACTATTTTCATTAATAGATAAAGAAAACAAGGTTCTAAGAGGCTAAATAAGTGTCTAAAACGGGAAGTGGAAGAGCTGATATTCCCATCAGATCATTTCAGAGCCTATATTCACAAACACTGAAGTATTTGGCCTCCCCATCATGGGAGCTAAATAAATATTTGAATTTTATCTCCTTTTATGGATTAACTCAACAGAATTCTTTTTAAGCTCTTAAAATTTCAGAGAAAGAAATTCTCTCCAAAACAATAGAGAAAAATGGAAGGCAGGAATAAAGAAGCAAACAGAACGCACTGATATTTAACCTGTGATCATGAGTCCTTCAGTCATGTTTACAGCCTGGTCTGTCCTCAAAAGGAATTCAGAAATTCCAGACAGCCGGGACTCAAGGAAATCTCTTTTCTCTTTCCAGTGGATACCTTTCCCATGACTTACTGATATTGGTCTTAAATGACATCCATCCAAAATTTTTGGCAATCATTTTACCATTTTGGTATCAGGTGCACTTAGACACAACCAAATGTTTTTATAAGTCAACTTTCCTTTTTTCTGCAGGAGAGTATTGTGTATACATAAGGCATAGAGAAACAAGTGACCATTGTTATGGTCTTCATGGAGTACCCAAACATAAATGCTGGACTTTATTTCCAATTTCTCTGCATGTATACATAATCAAATGCTGTGTTATAATTATAACCTGTCATTGTGGATCAGGTTATCCAAACACCTGCCTAGTTCATAATATTCCCTGGGATGGTTGCTTTTGCTTATTGCCAGGTAATAAGACACAGCATGTTAATATTTGGCATGGTTATATTAACAGAATTTGTCAAGTTAGTGCTGTTGTTTCCTAGCAGTGAAAGAATATAAAATATGGAATGTGTAAATGATGAAAGATTGCATAGCTATAAAAATGACTTTAGTAACACTGGAAAATAGGATGCATAATTGTGTAAGAAAGTCTAAATAAAGTTGGCCATTTTTCAATAATCAGTGGTAGTTTTTCTTTATGTATGTATTTTTGTATTTTTAAATGGTCTACAATGAATATACATCACATATGATAACAATAAACTCAAATATTAAAATATCTCACAGCATTCCTTATCCTTTGTGACATTTTTAAAGGCCGTAGCCATGAAAAGTTCAATCTTCTGGACAGTCAGCAGGAGATTAAGTTTGTTCAGCTGGAAGTTTCCCAAGTCATGGTAAGCTAATGAAGTCAGCTAGTTCCATCACCAGCTGGCAATGTTGCCATTAAGAGAGAAAGAAGGCTGTCTTAAAATCCTCCATTCCTCCATCACTGACCATCTCCACTGAGTCTCAGAGCCAACCATACCCACTGCTCCTGCAAAAGTATCACTGGCCATGTTCGCAACCTCTGGCAAACGCCTCCCTGGATCTCAGCTATGTTTTCTCACAGCGTGTGGCTTTTTAATTACCAGCCAACCACGAAGCTGATTCCCAGCTATACGACTTTGATAGCATCAGAGCATGATCCTGGTTAGCCTGAGAGTTGGTTCATAACTCTGTCTGCGTACCTAGGAGGGCAGCCATACTGACTACTCAGCTGGTCATAGGCCTGTGATTTCAGGGTGCAACATTGCTGTTTCTCAGTTTCTCTAGATTCAGTGGGATTTACACTTATTACTTCCTGCAAATCAAAATGAAGGAGCTCCCTGAGGTCAAAAGCAGGGGTTGGTCACACATATCATGAAGGAAAATAATGACCTGGAGTTTACGTGGAGTTTTATCATTCACACCCACAGAAGGAAATATCGTGTATTAAGCACCTCCTGTGTGCCAGACATTGTGCTGGCCCTTTCAAGAGGAGTTTATATACAACCCCATCCAAGGATTGAGTGAATTTTATCATGCAAAGTTTCAAAGAGAAAAATATGCCTCTAATAAGCAGAACAGTCGTTCGGTTTGGTGATGTGTCCCTGATGAGAAATATACAAGGATGATCTTAATCATTGCAAAGCAGTTCAGTATGGCACAAGAGTATGAATTTGGGAGTCAGAGATATGTGGCTTTTACTCCTGACTCTGAATTTAAAAAGTTGTTATCCTAAGGTTGGGCTTATGTGGTGACACGAGAAGAGTGTTTTAGCCAAGCAGCCAGAAAGCATGACATGGGTCCTCATGCAAAATGAGGGTGTCTGGCCTGTACGAGATGGTCATCAAATTTCGTAGTCTCTTCATCCTTTCATTCTCTTAACTAGGCACTGAATTCAAGTGAGAGAAGTAACGTTATTTGCTTAGCAAAATGTATGGAGTCAGTGGTTAACATTGACTTGAAGCTGTCTTTGTTGACGTCAATGCAAAGAGGAACTTTCTTACTGTTCCCTAACTCACTGTCTCGCAGGTAGTGAGCTCTTTATCTTAAGGGTAGTCGAGAAGAGTCTCAATTCTGTCTCACAGAGCTATTGCTAAGGGGATTACAACCATGTGTGGAAGGCAAAATACCACATGTCTAAAACTCTACGTCTAAATCTCTATTTTACTGTTTTGTTTGGTTTACTGGATAGTAAGTAACTCTTCAAAATAAGCAAATATAAAAGACATGTTCCTGAATGCATGAAACACTATGTTATTGTCAGATAATTTGAACCTGTGTTCCTACGTAATAATAGTCTATCATAGTAGAATCGTATAACATACAACAGCATACACAGCACTGCCTGCCGGGGAACACTGTGGCACAGGCTACTCTAATACTCCTAGAGTATAAAGTGTTAAATTTAATCGTGGTGATAAAACTGCCTCATAAAACTCTATGGGTAACAACTTAAATGTCCAACACCAAGGGCAAGATAAAATAAACCACCACATAAAATACAGGTCCACCATCCTTGAACCAAATGCCTTAGAACCAGGAATTCAGAATATTGTGGATTTTAGAAAAGTAATATGGTGCCTGCACTATATACTAATATCTCCAGTGAGGACCGGAGCAACACCTGTTCATTAAACACTAACATTTCTGCAGTGAAACTTGTGGATAGTCACATTAAGTGGAATAAATGAATGACATACATAACTTCACCTCATTGCTGACAAAAAAAATTAGTTACAAAAATCTCAGTATTTCAAAGCCTTTTGACTGTGAAATTATGAAAAAGGGATTGTAAACTTTATTTAAATAGTAGCTTTAAAACACTATGATTTTGAAGAAAATTTAACAATGTGGGACAATGCTCATAATATAAGACAGTATTATTAAATGAATGACTGAAAACAATAAGAGTTTCAAAAGTAAGTTTTCTAAAATTTTAAAATATAACACAGATATAGAAAATGACCTAAGAAATCAACAGCAAGGTCAGGGTTATCTCTGGGTGCTGGGTGCTGGGTGATTTTCATTTGCTTCTTTGCACTTTTGTATATTTTCTAAAATCTCCATCAGGACTAGGGATAATTTTAACAATGATCAAAGCTAGTTTACCTTTGTGCCTTTTTAGTATATTGCAAAGTGGACACTCTGGGGACACTTGCTTTCCTATCAGCCCCAATCCAGGCCGTGAGTGTCTTCCACTTGAGTTACCAGAGGAGCCTGGCCAGTGTAGGACCTTTGCTTACTGGAAAGGGCCTGGAAGCAATCACTCTCATGACTTTGTCTCTTTCAAAACACTTAGAACTGCAGCATCAAGGCTCTTATCAGTTTTGCCCAGAATGATAGAGAGATCCTGGAAACCAACCCCCAACACTCCTTTATCCAGCCCTGATGGTGTAATGGGGCTGCAGGCGGGTCTGTCTACTCTTCTCTAACAGCACCGATGCACTCCGAGCTATGAGGCTTTATGTGGTTTAACTGATGGTTCAAGAAGCAGCAAGTTTTGTTGCATGGAAAGTCAATGTGAAATAGCCTGCTGATTTCAGAAGCTATTTAGAATCATGACATTGGGGCCCCTTCTCAGTGCTTGTGGAGTTTTCTCATCACTTTCTATGCAATACTAAAATGATTTGCTTAACATATGGCTAACGCTCCTCGAGGGCAGGGACTAGATCTCGTTTATTTTTATAAATGAGATGCCTAGCTCAGTGCCCCACATAATGTATACTCAGTGCTGTGGATTGAATGTCCTCTCAAACTCATTGAAACTTACACCTCACTGTGACAGTGTTAAGAGGGTGTGAAATCCTATTATGGTAATTGAAAGGTGGGGCCATAAAGAGGTAATTAGACTGTGAGGACTGTGCCCTTGTGAGTGGATTGATCATTCATGGAGTAATGGGCACAGTTCTGATGGCTTTAAAAGGAGAGCAACTGAGAACTAAACTCTCTCTTTTGCTCAGCCATTTTGCCACGTGATACCCTGCATCCGTGTGGAGAGTCACCACCCCCAAGAAGGCCCTCACCAGATGCATTTCCTGGACTTTGGACTTCCCAGCCTCTGGAACTGCAAGCAATTAATATTTTTCTTTTACATGTTACCCAGTTTCAGATATTTCTGTCATAAGCAACAGAAATGGGCTAATACATTCAGTAAATAAATGCTTTTGTATGTAAATGCAATTACATACAAATATGTGTGCATATACTTGTATGTGTGTATATATATATATGTAAATATATGTAGGTATGTATACACACATATATATATACATGTCTGTATATATACCTATATATGTAATATCTATTTCTGTATTCATTTGTATTTATTAATTAATTTATCATAAAAGTGCCTAATGAGAGACACTGCTGTGGTTTGAATGTTTGTGTATACCCCAAATTTATTGTTAAAACCTCATCACCAAGATGACGGTTTTGAAAGGTGGAGCCTTTAGGGGGTGATTAGGTCATGAGGGAAGAACTCTTATAAGTGGGATTAGCACCCTTATAAAAGAGACCCCAGAGAGCTCCCTCACACCTTCCACCGTATGAGGACACAGCGAGAAGGTGCCATCTATGCACCAGGAAGCAGAACTTCACCACACACTGAATATGCTGGTGCCTCATCCTTGGACTTCTCAGCCTTCAGAACTGTGAGAAGTGAATTACTTTTGTTTAGGAGTTACCCAGTTTAAAGTATCTTGTTATAGCAAGCCCGAGAAGACTAAGTCAGGTAGTGAGGAATTAGTCATAGTTACAAAGGCTATTTAGAATTCTAGGCTATAGAATTCTAACAGATTCCATGTTGTAGAAATGTGAGACATCATTCCCAACACTGGCTGCCAATGAGACTCAGATGAGCATTAAAAAATAAAAACACCAGTGTCCAGATATTCTGATTTCTTTGGTTTGGGGAAGGACAGTGAAATTATTTTTCATTTAAAGCTTTCTGATGATTGTAATGTTCCATCGGGCTTAAAATGTACTGCCTTAAATTAACTGGGTTAATAATCTTCATGGAGGAAGGGGTGCTTCCCCACAAGGCACAGCAGAACAAAAACTTCTGTGTGTGTTTTGGGGGCCACACATTTCCAAAATGCACTCACGCAAAGTCTGATGTGTGGCTGCCTTTGCTGAGTCATCGCTTGGCGACTATTGTAGATACTTCTTGAATGTACCAGGAAGGAAACAGTGCCAGGAACCACCATTCTAGACCAGTGCTTCTGAACCTTTAATGTGCCTAGGAATCAACTAACAAACTTGTCCAAGCACAGATTCTGATTCAGCATGTCTGGGCTGGACTGCGGCTTCTGGGATTCAGCATTTCTAACAAGCTCCTGGGTGATGCTAATGCTGTTTATGCACAGTCTGCCGTCAGATGAACAAAATCTGGCAGATCAGATGACACTGGACGGGAAGCCATGGAGGCTGAGAATAAAATGTGGAGTATACGAGGGTAGCTTACTTTTCATTTACGTGATATCAGTTTATGCATTTTTCTTTAGAGTATATGTGTTTTAGGAGGAGGTCCTAATTTTAATATTTATTTTTCATTTTGGGACAAGCCAGCAGCAATTCCATATGGGTTGGCTGACCTCAGGCTGCATAAGAGGAAAGAGTGAGGAAGAGTTTGGGATTGATAGGGATTAAAGGAGGAAAAGGATGCTCTGTGTGTCGAGAAGGAAGATAAAGAGTTAGGTAGCAAGGGAGTTTCTACTGTTGAGGTATAAGGGAATCAAATGTGTGGGCTCCATGTGGGCTGACCCTCAGAGGAGAAAACTGATGTTTGTGCAGTGACAATGGTCTGGTCTGTCCTCTGGTCTGTATATTGCCAGCTTCATATCTGAGGTGACTCTAACACTAAAATCATAAAAGTATTCTTTGAAAATACTCAATAAGATGCTGTATCCAGAAAGAGGCCAACTTTCTGGCTAAAAAAACAAGCCACCTAAAGTCCTCATGAAGAAGGGAGACCTCTCCTCTTTACAGAGAAGGCCATTAGCACAGGGTGGAATCACTGAAAGACACAGAAACAGGAACCAAAGGGTAGGGAGTCTCAACTATAAAGACAGGTGGAAATTCAGAGCAAATATTGCCAGAATTGTCAAAATAACACCATATTCCCCTCAAATAGGGGAGTGAGTATAAAAAGAAAGCTTGCTGTAGTGGATTGAATGGTGGCCCTAAAACACATCCATGTTCAAATACCTGGCATTTGTGAATGTGACCTTATTTAGAAAAAAAAGGGTCTTTGCTGATGTAGTAAAATTAAGGATCTTGATATGAAACCATCCTGGATTACCCAGGATAATACAGGTGAGTCCTAAATTTGGTGACAAGTGTCCTTATGAGAGGCAGAGGGAGATTTGAGATGCGTGGAGATGACATAGGCATAGAGGAGAAGATCAACTGAACAGGAAGACAGAGATGGGAGTGATGCAGCCACCAGCCAAGGGGTGCCTGGGGACCCCAGACGCTGGGAGAGGAGGGAAATGATTCTCCCCTGAGCCTCTGGAGGGAGAGGAGCCCTGCTGACCCCTTGATTTTGGACTTCTGGTTCTGGAACTGTGAGAAGATAAATTTCTGTTGTTTTAAGCCACGTGGTTATTTGTTAAGGCAGCCTTGGGACAGTAATACATCTGCTTGCTGTTTATTCCATCCCCACAAACCTCCAATTCGTCTATTTTACATTGAAACTGCTGTTTGCCACATTTATCCCCAATTTTAACTTTGGGTCTGAGAATTCATTCCCTTTGTTCTGCAACCGCAGATGAAGCAGCTGACTTCCACTGACATTAGCCTTGGCTCCCACGCCATGCTTTCTCCGTCTCCCACAGTGCTGGGATCATGGGAGCAGCACTGGAATTGGAGTCAGATGGACTTGAATTCCAGCCCCAGCTTCATCACGATGTTCTGTGCTATCCCAGACAAGTCCCTGAGACGAGGAAGCTAATGCTCAGAGAAACGAGTGGTGCCTGCCATCCAGCCCTGCTGTGAGGTTCAAAGAGGGAAGGGTGGTCATAGCTCCTGGCACGGAGGAGGTGCTTGATGAGGTTGATTCTGGGTGAGAAGAGGGGCCCAGCTGTGGGCTGTGCACCAAGAGGGTCCCACTACACTCTTCATGGCAAGAGGAAGAGGGAGGACACGTTCCAGCTTGTCCATCTCATGGGGCTGACTGTGGGTCAGGTCACCCAACCTTGACAACCTAGGGGTATCTGATACCATTCTGGACCCCAGCTCTGCACCCAGTGCCCACCTGTGAGACACAGCCATTGTATGGTTACCCTGTGCTGTCCCAGGCTCCCACTAGGATCAGGATCCTACCAAGAAACCAGCAGTCCTCCTCCCCAGGTCAGACCCTGATTTCCAGAGGGTTAAGTAGCTTCTCAAATATCTAGAGGATTAAGCAATCCACCCAGTAGCATACAGCTGTACAATGAAAGAACAAGGGATTTAAACTAGGTCTGCCTGGCTTTGAAGCTCCTGTTCTTTCTAGCACAATTGCTCTGCTTTTTGTTTCACACCAAAGGAGAATAACAACACTGCCTTTCCAACTGGCAAACTAAATAAAGCAAATAAATAGGTAAGTAATTAGCACTAAAGTGAGTATGCCAGATTTTCTCAATTTAAAGGTCTTTTTTTTTCATTATAAATATTTTTAAAACCTTTGAGACCTGCTGTCTTTTCCCTATACTTGTATTCGTAGACATCAGGTGCAGGATGGGATTTTTCCTGAATGGGATACACCTTTGGTTATCCTAAACTGACCACATCACTCACTCTGGGTATTCCCAAAGGGAAAGTTGGACTCCAGGTTCTCTCCTGTGGGAACAAGTGTGTGAACCACTGTTATTTTTCACACATGGGTGGGAAGTGACCGATGGTATTTCTGGGTGCCCTTCTTGCATCCTGGCGCTGGACTATCTTATCCCTGCCCAAACCACACACCCTTGCTGGGTGAGAACAAGTGTCCTGTCCACAGGAAAAGGCTTTTGCTAGAAAAGGCGTTCTCCGAACACCAAAGCACACATCTGCAACCCTGGCCCCTCAGGAAACCCCTCCCCACGGTGGGCACATACAGTGGTTATCCTTCCAGAATCTGACTCCCGTCTACACTGGGAGACGGGAGCTAGGGCTCACAGCAACGTTGCGTACTTACCGCCTGTTCATAGTTCTTGGCAGCTGGCAAATAAGAGGGATCTTCAACTCAGCCTGTGGAAACAAAAGCAAACTAGTTACTGGACCTTGCACATCATGTTCTAATTCTAGTGAAAATGCTACTGTCACCTCTTGTTAAAATCGGATACAGGTGCTACTTTAGAGGAAACGACAGAAACAGAATCAGTCCAGGTCAATAATTGGTTTATTTCTGGCACAGGGTGGGGGAGGGGTGTTGTTCCCTGATATGCCATCCTCCTTCTGTCAGCATTCATCCCATCTGCCCCCAGGAGCAGAGCAGACACACACCAAGCTGGTTTTCCCTGGCGTGCAATCGTGGGCTTCCCCTGGGCACTGAGGGCACACTTGCCCAGGCCTGGCTGGCTTCACTCCAGGGAGTCCATGGGCTCGCAGAGCATACTGCAGAAAGGATGCTTTTCATGACTTTACCATGAAATATTTACTGGAAATTACATTTATATCCCACTTCACATCGGACGCAGCATCATTGTCTTTGAGCCTTGTATTCATCCACACGGGAGAGCTCATTAGCTCCGCTTACCATATAAATTAGCAGCAGAGACTCTGGGAGTATTCAGTAAGGACTTTATATCAATGATTGCATTTAATCTACTCAAAGACTCTGAGAGGTATAAAGGATATCTCCCACCATATCAGCTGGGGTTCCAGCAAGAAACAGATGGCACCCTCAAATTGGATAATTTGAGAACAGCTTAATAAAGAGACCATTTAAGAGGTGTGGGCAGAGTGGTGGGAATCTGCAAAGAACTGTGAAATATCTGGGGGTGGTAAAAAAAAAAGGGGTGCTGTTACCGTGGCTGGACCCTGAAGGGTCTGGGGAGTGAGTGGTCACTGGGACCCAGAGACAGGGCTGGGTGGAAGAGGAACGACGCCTTTCAGCTGAAGGACACACAGGGAGGGAGCTGTGGCAAGTGGAGAATCCGAATCTCATGCCCCTCCTGCCCTGGGTCTCCTGCTGCTGTCTCCCATTGGCCAAACTCGGCTGGGAGTCAAGGGCAAGAAGCCATTGATACGGTATATACCTATCAGCCTCCTGTCACTTGCAGCTGAATGTTGCAGGGTAGAGAGTGGGTTTCACAGTTAGAGAATGAGGCCCAGGGAGGTTAAATCACATACCCAAGAAGAGCCATTTGCAATAAGAGCCCAGATTCACAGCAAAGAGAAATTCTGTTTTCTAACCTGTCAGCTTATTACAACCCACTGAGCCTTAGGCACTTTTAGTTCATTCTGCCACCCACCTATCCATCCATTCATCCATTCATCTATCCCATCTATCCAGCTGCCACTTACTTAAAACTTACTTTGTGCAAATATTGTACCCAGTGAAACTCAGTCCCTGCCCTCAAGTCACTCCTAAAGTGAAGCACATACTTTTGGCACCCCTCTATGATGGCTGTCATCAAAGTGCTTTTTAAAAGCTGATACATATAAAGCAGAACATAATAAATTATAACTCTGGCTTAGAGAGCAGGGGAAGTCTTCACAGAGGAGATACTTGAGCTGGGTCTTGCTGGATAAGTCTGGGTCTAGGCTCAGAATTAAGGAAGGTGCTCCAGGCAAACAAAACTCCATGTGCAAAGGTGTGGAGATAATGGAATGCCCTGTGTGCTGGAGAGGTTATGCACAGTTTGGGGGGACCACAGAGGTCAGCAGCTTGGATGTTGGTAGTACACGGAGGAGAACTTGGGAGGGTCTACTGGATTATGATTGTCCAGAATTATGCATGCCAAGGGATGGCATTTAGACTTGAGCTATGTGATTTTGGACCAGTAACTGCAGAAAAGTTGCTAAGGAACTTGGACTAAGCTCCAGGTCCTCTGACACCCTGTGTATTACCCCATAGCCATATCTCCTCTTATACTTCTAGGTAAATAAATGACAGTAGGGAAAGGGGAGGCGACAGTCAGACTTTCATTCTCTGATGGTCTTCTCTAGACGGTGTGTAGAGTATCCAGTTCATGGCCTCCTTTGGAAGTTGTCTCCCTCCCATTGGTGGGAAGAGGACTTGAACCTTCATGAGTATAATACAAACAATGCACGTCAAATACTGGAAGAGTCCTGGACTGGAAGTTGAGAGACTTCTGTTCAGTTCCAGTGCTGGGTGGCCTTGGTCTGCCTTCATTTACAAATGCTAATATCTACATCTTTCTCTTATAGTATTGTCTTAAGTAAGAAATAAACGGATGCATGTGAAAATGTGTTACAAAATGTAACATGTTGTGAAATATGGATATAAAATACTTGAACAACAAAGCAAAGTTTGCTAGTTGCTTTATCATCATTCATGTTCTATTTGGGTATGTTGGGTTATTGACACCAATTTTTGGATATTAATATTTAGGGGGATTAAAATACTTGATTGTGGTCATACAGAACAAATTGCCTCCCCTGTTAATTGTATGTGCCACTTAGATGCTTATACAGCCATTTCATTCCTTCGAATGCATTTAGTGGTGTTGAAACAGGATAAAATAAACTGATCTTTATGGAGGACTCCCCAAGTGCTTGGCTCTTAGCCAACTCATGTACAGAGTGCAAGAACCACAAGACACAGGACAGTCCCCTGTGAGGCTTACTGCCTCACATCAGAGGCCTGGGATGATGGCCGGGGAGGCTGTTTTCCAGCCCTGTCCGTGCCGTCCCCTGTGTAGCTTTTAACAAGTTATTGGAGTTCTCTGGGTCTCAATTTCTTCATGTGAAAAATGAGCATGTTGGGCCAAATAGCTCTCTTCCAACTCAAAGATTCTATAAAATACTTCCATTTAAAAAATTGCAATCCATCCATATTTGGTGACAAAATGGTTTTAAAAGTTAGAAAATATGTTATTACCTTTTACTGTCTTCTCCAATAGAGCTCCGTGCAGAGCTAAATTGCAGAGAGTTCTGCCAAGTTGCTAATGCATAGGATAGAAGGGATGGGCTGGAGAAGAACTGGGGAGAAATTCGTAACTTTTGCCTTATATGTGCACCTTTGTAAATTATTTGATCTGTAACATCAGTGCTTATCAGACTTGTATTTTAAAATTTAAATACTAGCTTAAAAAGATATTCTACGTGCAGCTTTTGAAAGATGTGATCAAGCTACTGTATAAAAAGTTTAAAAATATCGTAAAGGGAGCCCAAACTTTTCTGGCATTTTAGAAAGCAAAATTCGGGGTCCTAGTGACATGCATCAGGGTCTGAGCCAGCCAAGTGGTGTCATCAACAAGACAGACGGATGACATTCTACAGGGCAGACAGCTCTCGGCTCTACCCAGAATGCTGAGACCTTTCTGAGAGCATGACAGGTGCTTTTATCTGATCTTAGTCATTTTGTGTAGGATGTGGTGAGAATGGTGAGCCGGTCAGGAAAGGTTTCATGTCCCCAGGTTTTATGAAGGTGGTGTATTATGGAGAGACAAGACCCTTCCCTTCCTGACGTGTGTATTTTCAAAGGGAAGTGAATAAACATTATTTGTCCCCCGCCCCCCACCACAGTAACCCCATAGGATCTGTATTATCATCCTTATTTTAGACAAAAGCAGACTGACATTCAAAGATGTTAGGTAACTAGCTCCTCACGGCCTATATAATCAGTGGCTATTTTAAATACACTTGTCCTGACACTTTCTAGGCACACTTTGGGATAACTCTTTACCTGTTCTGAGACTCAGTTTGCTTGTCTGTAAAATGGTGGTAACACGACAGTGATCTTGTGGGGCTCTTGTGAAGATTACATGAGAAAATAAGATGTCTAAGACAAGGAGATATAGAGATTGATGTGAACCTGAACTTGAAGATTAATTAAATGACTTACACCACTTGTAGATTTTAGCCTCCAGAAATAGGAGGTGCTTACCTGCTGCTCATAACCACTGGTGGGGTAAGTATAGGCTCCCATACCTATCTGTCTTTTGGAATTACCAGGGGCTTTAAAAAGTAGGGTGCCCCAGAAAACTCAATTCAGTTGTTCTGGGGAGGAGCCCGGGTATTGTTGAAATGCCCCAGATATTTTAACAGGCTGGGAAACAGGAGGAAGTGTGTATAAGTGTGTCAGTCTAGTCCCATCTCTCATCTGCACTTGCCCCACACTGCTCACTGTTGTCTTCTCACGGAACACCCTGATGCATTTCCATTCTTAGGAAAAGTACCACATAATCTCACTCATAAAGAATTCTTCATGCATTTAAAGTTATTTCTGAGTTAATATTTAAAAACAATCTACCACAGTCATACATTTTTAACACAGACGAGAGGGGGAAAGGCCAAGCCACTGTTTCTCCATCAGATCTTATCTTTAGGCAGTGAGGAGAAGTCCAGGCTCATGCACCTATACGTGGTAGAGTTCATGCATGTACTCTGCAAACATTTATTGGTGATCGATTTACTATATGCTGGTCACATTCCAGATATAGGAAACAGAGATCATAGAGCAAGGTCCCTGCCATTATAGTGCAAGACTATTTTCTCCATAGAGCTATAAATGATTGTAATGTAGTGAGATTAAATATGTATCTGTAAAAAATAAAGGTGCATAAGGTATCATTGAAACACAGAGGAAGGTAAGCCCAGAGGGGATCCTCAAGGCTTCCTATGCAGTCAGTAGAATAGTTTCCTCACCACCTCCTCTACAACTTTCCCTAGAAGTAACCCATCCCCTACATGGAGCATGGTGATGGGAGAAGAGCCAGGATGTCCAGGCTGAGGAGCCCCCAGGCCTGCAGGGTTTACTCCAAGGGCTTCAGGATCTGTCCAGGATAACAGAGTATACAGCATTTTCGTGCCTTGACTCAGAGATCTTGAGAAGCTGGAGTGCCCCAGCAGTGGAGAAAATCTCACTGTGTTTTGTATATTCACTTTCTATAGGAATTGGGGCATTTATTTAAGTTTTTCTTCCTGGTTAGCCACAGAAATAAATTCTATGTATGGCTTTGGCTGTTGAAGAGAAGTGACACTGAAGTGCCATCTGTTGATCCTGTTTGCAGAACCCAAAGTCACAGCAGGACATTTGCCACAAATGTTACTCATCTGTTAAGAGGTGGCTCTGCTGTGGGGAAGCTGAAAGAAGCTCTTGAGGGTCTCAGGTGGAGACTGCACCTAGCTTTCAGGGGGTCACTGTCGGGGAGGGACCAGGCAGGATGACTGTCAGGTGGAGCAGTGTGGAGGTGTGAAAAAGCCCTGGGCCCTCTGGGAGTCCCTAGACCAATTAGACATGGTGGATATCTACAGAACATTCCATCCAACAACCTCAGAATATTCATTCTTCTCATCAGCACATGGATCATTCTCCAGGATAGATCACATATTAGGACACAAATCAAGTCTCACCAAATTCAAAAAAATTGGAATTATCCCGTGTATTTTCTCAGACCATAATGGATTAAAACTAGAAATCAATAATAAACAAAATTCTGGAAAGTATACAAACACATGGAAATTAAACAGCATTCTTCTTAACGATACATGGGTCCAGGAAGAAATCAAGCAGGAAATAAAAAAATTTATTGAAACTAATGAAAATAATGATACATCATACCAAAACTTGTGGGATACAGCAAGGGCAGTATTAAGGGGGAAATTTATTGCATTAAACGCCTACCTCAGAAAAATGGAAGGCTGGCAAGTGAACAATCTAATAATGCGCCTTAAAGAACTAGAAAAACAAGAACAATCCAAACCTAATGTTAGCAGAAGGAAAGAAATCATCAAGATCAGAGCAGAACTTAATGAATTTGAATCCCAAAAAACAATACAAAAGATCAACGAATCAAAAAGTTGGTTTTTTGAAAAGATAAATAAAATTGACAAACCACTTGCATGGCTAACAAAAAAAAGAAGAGAGAAGATTCAAATAACAAAAATTAGAAATGAAAAAGGTGATATTACAACTGACCCAAATGAAATACAAGGAATCATCCGAGACTACTATAAACAGCTATATGCCAACAAGTTCGAAAACCTAGAGGAAATGGATAAATTTCTGGACTCACACAAGCTTCCAAAATTAAACCATGAAGATATAGAAAACCTGAATAGGCCAATAACAGTAAAGGAGATTGAAGCTGTTATCAGAAAGCTCCCAACAAAGAAAAGCCCGGGACCAGATGGATTCTCAGCAGAATTTTACCAAACATTCAAAGAGGAAATGACACCGATTCTTTACAAACTATTCCAAAAGATTGAAACAGAAGCAAAGCTTCCAAGCTCATTCTACGAAGCAAACATCATCCTGATACCCAAACCAGGTAAAGATATAACCAAGAAAGAAAACTACAGGCCGATATCCTTGATGAATATTGATGCAAAAATCCTCAATAAAATATTAGCAAACAGAATACAACAGCACATATGTAAGATCATTCACCATGATCAAGTGGGATTCATCCCAGGGAAGCAAGGTTGGTTCAACATATGCAAATCAATAAATGTGATCCACCATATTAATAAAATCAAACACAAGGACCATATGATCATCTCTATTGATGCCGAAAAAGCATTTGATAAGATCCAACACTCATTCATGACAAAGACCCTTTATAAATTAGGTATAGATGGAAAGTATCTCAACATAATCAAAGCCATATATAATAAACCCACCGCCAATATCATCCTGAATGGGGAAAAACTGAAAGCTTTTCCTTTAAGAACAGGAACCAGACAAGGATGCCCACTCTCACCACTCCTATTCAACACAGTATTGGAAGTATTAGCCAGAGCAATCAGAAACGAGAAGGAAATAAAGAGGCTGCCTTTTTTTATGTCACCTATTTATTTCTCCAAGAAAGGAAAATACCACATCACTAAGCTTTAGATGCTGATGCAAATCTAATCATAAATGTCAACCTGGGTGTTAAAATTGCCTGAATGTATACCAAGTTATAAAACTCATAATTAATTTATTTTGGGTTAGAAATCTATGCCTCCATTTCAATAATAGAGTTCCCATGGGATTTACTGACTCTGATCTGGAGCTCTTTGGGATCCAAATGAACCCCAGTTTGAGAAATGCTGTTCTACCTTGTGCTGCCTCTCACAGGGCTCAATTCACCCTCCATGAGGTGTAAAGAGGGCCTTGCCAAAGAGAGATGCCCAGCATGGCTGCATCCTGAGAGCGAAGATCCCTGCCCTGACCTTCCATTTTGGCCAAACCATCGCACAGTTTTAGAGGTGATGGTCCCTATGATTATATTTGATTAGCTTATTAATTACTTCATGGGTTGAACAGCACTTTGTAACGATAATGGATTTGATGGTTAAAAACTGCGTAACTATTTCAGAAAACTAAAATAAAGGATATGAGGTTTTGTAGATGGAAGCATGCTCGAGATTTCCTAAGAAGATATATTAGATTTGAGTATTAAAACCAGGATGCCTGCTTCTGAGCTCAGGACCTGACTGGGGTCTCAGCGAATGTCTTCTTACATATGGCGTGGATCCTAATCTGAAAATAATTAATACTGTTATGGTAGCATAAGCAGTTTAAACAATTGGAAATATGCAATGCAACAAATTGTATTTCCTTGTTATCCTTGAGAATGCTTGTTATCCTCCGGGAATTCATCAATGCTACCATTGTGAGCTTGCAAAGAGACATTTTATCATGAATATTTCTGCTGATCCAAAATTAATATTTCATGATATACATATATATATATATATATTTACTAGAAAAGCATTGTATTTTTGCTCTCAGACATTTCTCACTTATTCCTGGAAGATAAAGCTTATAAAAATACTCGTCTCTGTTTATTTCAATGTTTAAGAAGCATCATTCTAATAATGACAATGTACCTGACTGGATGTAAGAAATGACCAAAAGCAAAGTTGCCAAAGAGAATATTTGAATCAGTCAGGAAGCTAAAATGTAGCTCTGCAGCTAAAACTGGGTCAAGGCTAAAAGGTAAGGTCTAAATGAAGGCTTGACTTTTTTTCTTATTAAAACAGGAAAACAGAAAAAAAAAAAAGAATATAAAACGCATACAACACACTTCTGATTCTCTCTACACAATCACATCCAATATGTCTGAAATGATGGATGTTTTTGGAGTTAATGAGGGGAGTAATGTACATATATTTGAGGAAGGGGGGACAGGAGTGTGTGTGTGTGTGTGTGTGTGTGTGTGTGTGTGTGTGTGTATGTGTGTCTGTGTGTTTCTGCACATACATGTAGGAGCTTTGAGTACATGCGCTGAAACCAAGATTTCTCAGATGCAGATATTTATCAATTCAGTCACATTTCAGAGTTACATGTATTTTTTTTCCATTTTCATATAAAAAATGAGAAAGTTACATTTTAGAGATGCTCATACTTAGAGGAAAATATATGCTGATTGGATTTCTAATTCTATACCCGGGTCAGGGTAATCAGCTAAATTTAATTAAATATAACATTTAATTTCATTGGATTTCCAATGAGTGGAGGCATTTGAAGTCAAATGGATTGTTATTATAGATTTTTTTTTTTTTTTTTTTTTTTTTTTTTTTTTTTTTGAGGAATAAGGGAGGCTGCTTCTCTAGTTTTTCTGCTGTTAAATAGGGGCATAAATTTTTTTTTAAGAAAAGACTTTGCAACTGTCTTGGAAACAAGTAACTTCCTTAAGTATCTTAAGGCAACGTGCATGTGTATTTCATTTTTTATTATAAATGGTTTTGCAAACACCCTTTATGAATTGAGGCAATCTATAGTTTCTGAATGTATCACTTCCAGTCTATTCTATTTTCAACCAGTTCCTTTCTCTCTTCGGCTGTCTGATTCCGTAGAAATAGTTCCCTTCTTTCAGTGGTAAGGTTTTTTCTCTCCCCTTTTGTTCCATTCTGTAGTAAATAGACTCTTCATCCTCCTCTTTTCTCATAATTCTTTCTTTCCTCTCTCCTCCTTTCTTTTTTCTTCCTTCTCCTCTCCCTTCTCTTTTTCCTGATCTCTCTCTCTGCTCAGATTATTGTTTTACTGTTCAGATAAAATGAGACTGTAGCAAAATAGTCTCCAGGTTGACCAAGGTCCTAATTAGACATTTCCTTTTTTTTTTTTTTTTTTAGGTTTACCTCTCTCTTGCCCCTATTTGCATCTGGAGCTCATAAATGACGGCAGCATCACACTAATTAGAGGCATGTGCTTCTAGGCCCACATTAATCAGAACATACCTAACTGTGATTGATTCCCCACTGACTGATTAATGCATTGGGGCTGTAGTGAAGGCAAATTTTAGGAAAAATAAAGGTATAAGAAAATAAACTAAGATTTAGGGATTTCTCTCTCCTCTCTCTCTCTACATATATACACATATATATGTATATATACACGCACACCACAATTTGCAGGCTGGCCTTGGGGTAAAGATAGATTCAGCCAGCCCTACGTCCCCATGGACATATAAAGGCCAATGATGAAAGCACTGATATTCTTTCAATAGTCATTATTAAACACGTGCTATATGCTGACGATTTTCTGAAGAGCTGTTTCATGATAAAAAGAGCCTCAAAGAGATTTGAGAAAAACTTAAAATCCAAAGGAGGAGCATGAAAGCCCAGGTAATCTAATCAAGATTGAACTAAGATTAATATAATTTATAATAGCAATAATGATAATAATAATAATAATAATAATAATAATAATAATAATACCATTTACTGCATACCAGAACTGTATGCAGGGCATTTTGTTTTTAATTTAGGTTTTATTGTATGGCAGCAATGCAAATGACCCAGATTTTTCAATATTGAACAATTCTGTCATTTTGTTCAGGAAGAGTCCTCTGAAACCGAATCTGTCTAGTGAACAAATGCACAGTATGGATCCAGATGAGATCCTCGCTTCATTTGTAACTTCAAGTACATTTAGAACTTAACTCCTGAATTAAACTTCCTCCTGTATAATTAACCTTTTATGTATCTTTTTTCATTCAGAATCACTCATCTAGCAAGATGTGAGGCAAGTCTTTGCTTGATGACCTGCTGAATTGCACGGTGACTTGTACAACGTGAGTCTTAATTTCTCGAATGGGGATACACATACTCACCCTTCTTTGCTCTTAGGATTATCATGAAGACCAACTGAGATCATGAAAATGAAAATACTGTGTAAACTATAAACTGTTATGCAGATACACTTCTACAGATAATTACCGAGGAATTTCAATGTATCAGTACCATGAAGGACCCTGAGGATTTGAAATTGGCAAGGGAAGTGTAAGGAGATTTCTATCATTTTTCATTAAAGCTTAATATTTTCAAAGGTTTAGTACATTGAGGAGTTGTAAGATACCACCAAGGCTTTGACAGATGCATAATAAAAATAAAAAGGAATATTATAAAATTAGCTTTCTGTGAAAATCACCTTAAAATAGAACTTCTTTAGGTGTAAACTATTAAAAAGGGACAAAAGACCAAGATTCTAATGAAGGTTTGTCTGGATTTAAAATAAACTCATGATAATAATTCTAACAATGATAATAATAGCCATTATCATTTACTTTGCACTTAATAATTGCTAGAAACTGTAAAGTGAAAATTTATGTACTGCATCTCATTTCTCACACAAATCCAAAAAGTAGATATTTTAATTCCATTTTATAAGAGATAAACAGAGGTTCTGAAAGAATAAATAACTTGTCTAGAATCTTAATGCTAGGAAGTAACAGTCTAATTTCAAACCAGGCTGGATGGTGTGGTGTTGTGCAAAGAGCTTGGAGAAGGAAGTAAGAGTTTGGGGTGGGGAGAGTGTGGAGGTGTCCCATGAAAAAGGCCTGGAGAGAAGAAGCCGACCAGGAGATACCTAGACTTGCCCATAAGTGATGTGACCTGGTCTACAAATATCTGTAAGCAGTCATGGGGCAGACTGGCTCCCAGGTGCCTATGATGGCATCTGACCGCGAATAGCTCCACAAATCCAGTTATTGTAATTACACAGCTCTGACTTTGTGCTCATCAAGCTACTTCCCAGTAGTCATTTGGTTTCCTGTCTAGATTTCTCTCTTGGAAGTAAACATGGTTTAGAAACATCTGAACTTACAACTCGAGTATGCTTGAACAAAGTCACAAAAGATGGATGTATAGGTCAGAATGCAAGAGTGGGATGACCCGTCCCACCATAGCTCCATCAACTCTGAATGCCTTGGATGAAATTATCCTTCTGAATCTTTTGCTAATGCTTGTGGTATATCTGGGAGTCCTAAAATGCCATTGGTTAGTCTGAAAGAAAGTGATGTTATGATCATGACCCTGGACACATCCAGCAGGGCACTGATAGAGCACCGTGCAAAGAGCAGGAGCTTGGGACTCAGGTTGACCTGGGTCTCATTTCTGGCTTATCCTCCTCTTCACTGCACAAAATGGACAATGTATGGAGTCTCTCTGAACCTCAGTATCGTCTTCTATAAAGTAAGAATAAGTACACCTACTAAAATGATGAGAAACGATGAGTATTTATGGTCCACCAGTGGGCACTCAAATTGCAATCTACAAGTCATTACTGTTTGGAGGACATGATTCTGCTTTTTTGTGGTTATTTTTTTCTTTTTTAAGTTGCTGACTTCTAACTTGATTTTCTCAGTTTTATTGGTAACTTGCTTTGCAAAATCACTAGACAGTTGGTTCAATCTGTCAACAATCTTAAGTATAATTTAAATTCAAGTACTTATCTCTCTGTTTCATTATTCTACTCCTTTGTGCATTCTTTGTCTCTCTCTTATGCTAGGAGCAGTAGGCATAGCCTGGAAGGACTCTCCAGAGCTCAGATCTTGGTAGGCCTTGACAGTTAACTTGTGATGATGGATATAACTGCTTTGTGTAGTAGGACCCAGAAAAAGATACTTGTAGATCTACCTCTGCTACTCACCTGTGACCCTGAGCACCACACAGCACAACTGCCATTCATCCATCTACTGAGTGTCTCTTCTGTGTCAGACACTGTGTGCACGGTCCCTCTCATCCTCAGAACCCACAAAATACCTTATTCTACCCAGCTGCAAATTACAAAACACCAACAGTGGCTAACTGAAGATCAGAGAGGTCGAGCCACCTACCCAAAGACACACAATCAAGCCACACACGAGATTCATATCCAGTTTCTGCTGATCTTAAAGCCCCTTCTCTTTCCATTTCATTTTGCCATTTATCCCCATCAACTTCACTGAGCATCAGTTTCAACATCTTTTAAATGACTTAATATGCATCCTGCCAATTCATTAAGTTGTTAAAATAATTAAGTAACAAAATATGTATCCAAAGGCTCTGTAGATTATACAAGGCTGTGCAACTGTGGTATGTTACTATTCTCTGGGATTGCTAAAATGAAATATTCATAAATGATGTATTAGTAAATTCCATGGTGATTGTGGGAATGTTTTATGAACAATATCACAACAGATTTGGGGTGAGAAAAGGAAAGCAATGGAGCAAGAAGCCAACATTTTAAAAATATATACTAAGTCGTAGGTACATACCATATTTCATTAACATAAATATAATCACTGAGGCTACATAATTGCCCATACAAGCCTTATGTGACCTTGCTCCATCATAAAGATGCAGAAATTGAAGATCAAAAAAAAAAGTAACATGCAGCACTCTTCACAATAGCCAAGAGCTGGAATCAACCCAAATGTCCATCATCGGATGAGTGGATTCGGAAAATGTGGTATATCTACACAATGGAATACTACTCAGCTATAAAAACGAATGAAATACTGCCATTTGCAACAACATGGATGGACCTTGAGAGAATAATATTGAGTGAAACGAGTCAGGCAGAGAAAAAGAAATACCACATGTTCTCACTCATCGGAGGGAGCTAAAAAACAAACAAATTAATTCACCCACATACACACAAAAAAAAACCCGGGGGGTTTGGGGAAGAAGATATAACAACTATACTTTCATGAAGTTGTTACAACAAGCAAACGGAAAGGACATTCTGGGGGGGAAGGGGATAGAGGGAGGAGGGAGTTAGGTGTATGAAGTTGTTACAACAAGCAAATGGAAAGGACATTCTTGGGGGGGAGGGGAGAGAGGGAGGAGGGAGGGAGGTGTCGGTGATGGGCCATAATAATCATATACATTGTATATTGACAAAATAAAAATTTAACAAAACAAAACAAAAAAAGTAACATGGGCCGAACCCATGGTTCATTCGGGAGAGTGTGGTGCTGGGAGCGCAGCGGCACTGGGAGCACCGAGGCCGCAGGTTCGGATCCTATATAGGGATGGCTGGTGCGCTCACTGGCGGAGCGCGTTGCGGGCGACACCAAGCCACAGGTTATGATCCCCTTACCGGTCTCAAAAAAAAAAAAAAAAAAAAGTGACATGCCTGGTCCAAGTGGCAGAGCTGGGATCCTGACCAACTTGGTCAGGCATCAAATCCTATAGTTTTTCCAAAACAACACCTGACTCAAGGCAAAGTGAGCAAGAAACAGTGTCCCCTAACATTAAGTCCAGGGCTGTGCAGATGGTACAGAAAATTGTAAGATTTTGTTTTAGAAAGGTCCTGTTCATAGAGTCATTGGAGAGGACTCCTTGAAAAGACGAAAAAGAAATGCCACCATGAATGTGGCTGGTGTCAAAGACCACTCCAGGAATGTAATCCTGGAGGTGAATTCTATGAGGCTGCAGACAAATGCTGTTCACCATTGATGTTGGTCTCAGGTGAACATCAGTTTTGTTTTGAATTCTGTTGCTGACGTTTGTGACTGGACACCAGTGACTTGAATATTAGACCACTCAAGTTCTTCATCTGTAAACCAGGGAAACTAACACCGAACTCTCAAGGGTGGGTTTAAGGATTAAGTGAGTTAGTGCATATAGATGGGCTGGCAAAAGCTGGAGTTAAGAAAATGCTGGCTGCTCTTCCTGCTTCTCTAGGGCATATTTTATCTTAAGCTTTTCAGAAGGTTTCTGATGCTTTCTCATTTCTCTGGTAAGCCTTCCATTAGCCAGACCTACCATTGTCGTCTTGATCTTTGAAATGGCATTCCCTGTGCTTTGGGTGGACCCTGAGACTCCAAAGGAGCATGACCACTGAAGGGCTGTGCCACAGCACGGACAAAGGGAGAGAGCCAGGCAAGGAACTGGTGCAAAATAGTAAAGTGGGGATTGATCAAGTTCACCCCACTGGTGTCTTTTTGAATCAAAGTGTCTATACTTGGATGACATGTATTCTCTTTTCTGTCCCACTCAGTTTATTATTCTCTCCAAGAAAAAGTCTGAGAGATGCCTCCTGGCACAGTTTGGGGATAAGCATTTTACCCCAACTTCAGTCTCACTCTTGGGCTCCCCACCCCATGAGTGGAAGGATGTCTGCATGAATCCAGAATCTACGCCTCCTCCACACCCAAGCAGGAAAAAAAGCTGTATAAATTTAGAAAATTTCCATGGGGCTCCAGGATATGACTTCTACTTTGAATGACCTACTTTGAATTGAGGCTGCCTTTCTAGGGTGCCGTCCTAATGAAGGTCAGCAGAGGAGCCAGCAACTGGCCTGGTCTTTAGATTTTAGTAGCAAACAGTCAGGGAGTCCAAGCTCCGGGAAGAGAAGATTGAAAACATTGAGTCTTTTAAATTTTTTATGGGTAGGTATCTCAATTCCTTCTCCCAGTAGGATGAAGAGATCTTAAAAACTGAGTTAAAGGAGCTGGCTTTCTTTTTGCTCATTTGATACTATGTAGAAGACCCGGCACTTGATGTTAGAACAACTTTCTCTGCCTGGTTCACAGCTCTTTCCTAATGATCATTTAGGACAGTGAGACAGCCATGAGATGCCCAGTCAGATGGAGCTGGCCTGCTGAGTTTACCTGAACAGCATGGACAGCTCTGAAGGTGCGGGGCTGAGATGTCCGTCTCCCAGGAGGAGGCCTGTGGCAGCATCGTGCAGAACTCGGTCAGCTGGTAATCCGTAGGCAGTGGGTTGAACTGTTCTCAGCACTAAGCAGTGTCCTTCAGCAGAAACCTCTTCAGGTCGTTTTAGGTTTTGTTTTCTGTGAAATGCAGCCACAGAGCTGGGGAGGTCTGACCTGAGGGCTGGCAGGACTTCCTCTTCTTGAGTTATATGCAATAAACGAAGCCTTTGGATGCTGAGGTCTACCAGCCCAAAGGGTGTCTTTAAAGATACACACTGTCCTAATGTGGCAATTTCCAATTACCAGAACTTGTTAAGACAGACTTGATGCTGTAAGACCACCCAAGACACGTGGACCAAGCTCTGCAGGTGTTACAGAGAGAACTCGAAAACTGGGATAAGAAATGCCTGGCTCTTATTCTTGCTATCTTAATTATTAGCCATGTGATCCTGGGCACATTGTACTGGTTTATTTCTCAACTAGTTTGAGTGATAATAATATTTATATTTTAGGGATATTACAAGAAATTGAGGGATAATGGAGGATAATATTTTTTCAATTGAGGAAACAATATTTCCTCAGTTGGATTGAAAGATAATATTTATATTCTAAAAATATTCCAAGAAATGAACAAAATACTGTGAATAAAGGCACGTAGCACCTAATATATGCTCAATATATTTTAATTTCTTTCTGCCTTAATCTGGGTCCATTTATGCTGGTTTTGTGTAATGCCTGTGCTCCACTCCTGGGCACGTGTCACTGTAATTTCATATAAATCGATGTTGAATTTCATAATAAACTCCAGCATTTGAAATAAATTCAAAGGTAGAAGTTTATATTTCCTTGACTTAACTAACATATAACCGAAAGGTAACCCTAAAATAAACACCCATTGAAGGTTAAATAATCATGTGCCAAGTACCGTGCTAAACAACTTGCAAGCATTATCCTACTTAATCTTACTAATAACCATGTGAATAAAACATTTAAATCCCATTTTGTAATTGTGAAAACTGAAGCCTAGAAGAGATTCAAGTAACTTACCCACTTTATCAGTTAGCTTTTGCTGCACTGGGGGCTGAAAACAATAACCATTTTATTTAGTTCACTACTGTGTATGTCACTTGGTCAGTTCTTTTGGTCTGCACCTGCATTATTTTGCTAGGGTTTCCATAACAAAACACCACATACTGGGTGGCTAAAACAACACAAATTCATTGTCTCACAGTTCTGGAGGCTAGAAGTTTTAAATCAAGGTGGAAGCAGGGGTGATAGAAGGATCTATTTCAGGCCTTTCTCTGTGGCTTGTAGATGGCTGTCTTCATTTTCATAAGGCATTCTCTCTGTGTCTGTGTCCAAATTTCCCCTTCTAATAAGGACATCAGTCATGTTAAATTAGGGCCCACCCTAATGACCTGATTTTGACTTGATTACCTCTGCAAAGACTGTGTGATGAAGTACTGGGGTTAGGACTTCAACATATAAGTTTTGGGGGGGACACAATTCGACCCATAACAGGATTTGATCGTCTGGTCTGTGCTGGTGTGTTAGTGAGCAGTTGGATGATCTAGGATTGTCACATGTATGTGTCTGCTGGTCAGCAGGAGGTCAGCTAGGTGCTTCGGTTCTCCTCTACAGGCTTTTCATCTCCTGGCAGGCTGGCTCAGGCCCACTTACATTGTGGCCTTGAGGCTCCAAGTGCACCCAGAGGGAAATCCCCAATGCTCCAGTGTTTTCCAAGTCTCTGCTTGCATCCTGCTGGCTGTGGTCTTGTTGGCCGGAGCAAGACACATGGCCAAGTCCAGAGTGAATGTGGGAGAAGACTACAAGCGGTGGACACAGAAAAGTAAGTTATTGTGGCCTGCGCTGGCAAATAACCTAAAACCCGTGTTCACATCTATTTAGTGGCTGGACTGTAATAAGAACCCAAGCCTGACGATATGAAAATCCTTGCTTTTTACTAAGGAAGAATTGGAGACAGTTTGATATAGTGAGAAAGTGGTTAATAGTGTAGGTGATGTTTATAACTTTTTTCTGGAATGTCATTCATTCATTCATTCATTATCTATTGAATATTTCTGATGTATTAAGCACTCCATTAGGTGCTGAAAATACAATTAGTTAAAAGACATACCTAATCTTTGTCCTCACAGAGTTTATAGTCTAGAGGAGGTGAAAATAAATGAATGAAACGTATAAAAACTAAAATTTGAGATACATATAGTGAACAGTGCCTGATCGGACATTCTTTCATTTACCAAATGGTTATTGACCTCGTCTATCTCCTATCTGTCATCACTGCCAGGGGACATAGAAGCAAGAGAGGAAAATCTTGTCTCTGCCCTTATGGAGCTTAGAATCTAATCAGGTAGAGAGGTGTCACTCATGAAGTAACGATCAGGTTACTCCTCTGACACAGAAACAAGAAGGACTCCAAAGTGTATAAGAGGCAAATATATTCTACTCTGTGGATTCGGAAAACACTTCCCTTGGGGAGGTGACATGAGAGCTGCGGTCTTTAGGATGAGTAGGAGTTTGCTAGACTGAAAGAGGGGAAAAGAGGTGAGGGGAGAGGGAGAGAGGGAAGGAAGGAGGGAGAAAGGGAAGGAAAGAAGGAAGGAAGCAGGAAAGGGAAGAGCACAGAGGGAGAAAGGAAAGAAAGCTCGTGTCAGGGAGAACTTTCAAGACCACAGAGGTCATGAGTCCGAAGGCCAGGGTGGGAGAGACCACACAGCAAACTGGAGGAACCTACAAAGCAAAAGGTGACCACAGGTGGAGAGCATAATGGGCAGCCTGACAGCAGGGCAGCAAGAGAGACCAGCTACCTTGTCCCTCAGCCCGAGGCCAGCCACACACAAGTCCCAACCGACATTTCCATCTTTCTTGCTCTGTCTTGCATTCCAGTTAGAGGGATCCCTCTTGTGACACTTCTACTTGGTGACAGTTCATTTTGTGTTCATCACTTCATGAGTTTGTACCTCATGCCCTCAACTTCCTACCCCCCACCTGCATAGCGAATTGGGTCCCTGGATGCTGAGTCATAGGAGGGGGTGTTGGGCATGTCCAGAGGAGTACAGGTTTTGACAACCAGGTTACAATTATCCAGATGCATCACAGAGAGGCTGCCCAGCTTAAGGCAAGGGATTTGATCATTCTGGGTGCCCCATGTAACATGGGGATGATGATATCTGCGGGGAAGAGTGGCTGTGAGGATTAAATTACTCACCTTTGCGAAGTGTCTAGCATCATGCCTGGCTTAAAATTAATGTCAGCTCCCTTGGCTTTCCCTGGGCTCCTCTCACAGTGCCACTAAAGCATCATATGGGGCCACCAGAAATACTAATGGATGGATAAATGATTGACCTCATCTGTGAATACTCATAAAGGATGTGTGGTACATGCAGAGCTGCACATGCGTGTGAATAGGACTCTCCTGTGTCAATGCTTGACCTAGTAAATTTCTCAAGTTTTCACTTTCTGGATTATCTACTTAAGGTATGAAGCCTGTGGGTAGGTCATGTGGAAGAATTACAGGGGGGGAAAACAAACAAACAAGAAAAAGGAAACGAACGGACTTTTAAGGCCAATCATATTAAAGTAGACCATGGTTTCTGGGCTGGCTGGGAAAGGAAGCTTTTCCTGGTTCTTGCACAGCTGTTGAGAGGCTGAAATGCAAGGTTGTCAGGCTCTGGAGTTACATTGCCTGAGTTTAAATCCTGCCCCACTCCAGTAATTGAGTGAATTTAAGCAAGTCACCTAACTTAACTGATTCTCCAGTTTCTCACCTTTAAAAGGGGGTGTGACACTACTAATCTAGCATTAAGTGTGTGAAATGATAGTATTATCTTGCAAATACAGGTAGATTAGAAGATTCAGTTACAACACATATGTTAAAAACCTGGAATCCATTCAAACAGGAAATCTTTAAAGAATTTTAAAATTTCTATTATGAATTTAGTGCATACGAGGAGAAACTGACATTTTAATCTACACTTTAAAAATTATTTTATATTTTTAACCTTTAAATTTTGAAATAATTATAGACTCACAAGAAAGAAAAAAATAATACTGTAGTACAGAGAGGTCCCATGTAGTCCCTACTACTCAGTTTCCCCCTGAAGAAACGGTTTCCTTATGAATAAACATTCTGTGCAGAACCAGATTCGATTCTTAATTCACTTCCTCTCTCTAAAATTGAGACAGTGTTTAGGGGGAATAAAAGATGGCAAAACCTTACCTAACCTTTCCACTTTCTTGCTGTTTTTGCTCTCTCTTCAGTTCTATTTGCAATTTTTTGAACAAGGAATATTTAAGTGATAATCACTGGTTCTGGGTAAACATCCTGACACCATGGTGTTTGGTTTTACGCTTTCAGCTGGTAGTGTCGGCCAAGTGCTGACTCCTGTCAGACAGCTAGCTGGTCTCAGGCTCCTGTCAAGGCCTGGGGTTGCTCTATGTGACTTTTACAAATGTATCCCCCCAAAACACAAAAGACTGTTCAACACAATCAAGGAAGGATGTGTTGTTTGTTTTACAAATTCCTGCTTGAGAGAGCTGTCTCCTGCAGTGGATCAAGACCCATGTGTTCTTTATAAGTTATATGAGAGTGCCTGTGTGGAAGGCTGAGTTAATGAGCACCAGTGTTTCTGATTTATGATAGTTCAGCACCTGTTTATATCGGTGCCTCGGACAGTTTGACTCCAGGCTCCTGAGAGAGGCTCAGCTCACACAATGGCCCTTCCACTCCTTTCTTCTGTCATAGTCTCTCTCCTTCAGCACACATGCATGCCATGGGCTGCCCAGATAACTGTGCTCTCTCCTTCACGTTACTCTAGACTTCTGAAGGGGCATTTCCACATGTGCTCATGTAGTATCTTCTGCTGGATTTCACACATGCTCAATTTCAACTGTCACAGTCTGTGGTGCTGCCTGGACAACTTTCATGACTGCTAAGAAGTAGCTTCCTGGCAAAAAGCTCAACAAATAAACACAGCTGGCATTCAATCACAGCCGGTCAGGTCTGGGAGGCCACAGTGGGGTGGCGGTGTTCCCATGGTAGTCCATTTTCTTCAGCAAGGAGTCCCCCCTTCCTGACCCAACCACCCCGACAAAGGCATCTAGCAGGAGGCAAGAACCCAACACGGATAGTCCCAGCACTCAGTGTGGGAGCTCATTGGTCAGAGGGGAAGGGTCGTTCTGCACGTAACATGGTTTTCTGACTTCTGCATTTATTTCCTAGTCTAGTTTTGCTGCAATCGTATTTAAGTGCTTTGGAAATCACAGAGGTAGAGGTGGTAAGGAAATGTGAAAGAGCTCTTTCCTAAGATCTCTGCCTCAGGTTCCTTTGACTGCCCCAATTCCTCATTCACAAAAATGGTAGGTGGTTTATCAGTTAATAAATACGATACCCATTAATTACAAATTCATTGCTGAGCTAGCACTACTTTTCCCCAGAAGGGACATATGGAGCTACCATTAATTAAGACCCACTGTATGCTATAATTGTCTTAGGCACTTTGCATAAATGCATTACTTAATCGTGACAATAATGCCTCCATGTCTATATGACTATTGCAATTATGAGTTTGGAAAATCACAGTCTCAGAGTCACCAAATTCTCATAACACTGGTGATAGAGTCATTCATCCTCCACTGTTTCCATAAGTCCCCTCCCAGCTTTGGCACCACAAGGGCTCCAGAGTTGGTAGCTCTGTCCTACGAGCTGTGGAGGCTGTGGGAGCAGGTGGAGGCCGAGGCTACACACCTGGTGAAATGCTGTGGACGGATGAATACATAAGAGAAAGTGCAGTCCAGTGAAGGAATGAAACAGAAATGGGATGGAGAGTGGCCAGGGATGTCTGTGGTGGGGCTTCCTTTATAGAAGGAGGTCTGAGTTTGAATCTCTGCAGAGGTGGCCTTTGAGCTGAGACCTGAGGGATGAAAAGGACTCAGCCAGGGGTAGCTCTGGAGGGAAGAGATTTCCAGGTGGGGGGAACCCATGAGAGATTCCCAAGTAAAGGATGAGCTTTGGGGCTATGTATGTCTTGATAAATTATAAACTCCTTCAGGGTGGCCGTAGTTATTTCTCATCTTGGAGCCCATTGTGATTTTTAGAAGCTGCCTTGCATCATCCAGCAATAGTGGAACTGAATTGGCTGTACTCTAAACCTCTTGTTTACAAATGAGGAAGTGGAGTCCTGTCCAGACCAAGTGAGACCGCCCTGGTGAGTTGGGGGAAGAATCAAGACAGAGGCCCAAGCATCAGCACTTAGCGCAAATCTCTCTCCAGCTCAGCATAGCTGTGTCTCTTACTTGTATATGTTGGGAAGACATGGCCAGCCGTGTTTCTTGAGAAGAGCCTTGTTTAGACAAATCTGGCTGAGTGTGTGACATCACCCACATGAAAAAAAAAAAAAAATCTGCTGTGGGTTGTTTGCCAAACAGTTTCCCTGAGGTTAAAAACACTGCAGTATTTTTAAACCATGCGGGCAAAATCATTCTCTCTCCATGCAGCGGCTGAATAGTTGCCAAGTTTGCTAAATCGGCAGGTCAAAGGGTCCCACACCATCTGTCCTCACATCGATTGAATTTAGGTCTTGAAGCTAGAATCCAATTAAGAAAAAGAAAACAACACAAAACACCACTGAGGAACCCCTTGATGGACATTGTACAACAATCTGTGGGTGGGACAGAGAAGAAAACGTAGAAGATATAGCACCTAAAATGGAATTAGGATGTTTCCCTTTTTTGTAGGCACAGGATTTTTAGTCTCTCCTTATTCTCTCTTCCTCTCTCTCTCTTTTTAATGCTTTCTTTTCTAGAAAAAAAGAAAATAATCAAAATTACTTTCCTCTTTTTAAAGCAAATGGAAATAATAAGAGCTAGCATAAGTAGAGACACTTATTTTCCAACTCTTTGCTGCACTGTGTTTTCTTCCATTTGCATTTTAGTCTACAATGAACCTACCCCTAACCATAATTTTTGAGACTCAAAGAAGTTAAGTTCTGAGTCTTGCCTGGATGCTACAGCTGGTAAACCTTTGAGCAATGACAGGCTCGGGTCTCTTGCCCTTGCCGATATTTTTTCCACATTTAATAGGTGGAAACAGAGGCACAGCCAAGTTAAAAGCCAGTGCCACGCTCACAGTCAGCAACCAGTGATCCCGTGACTCGGATGCTAAGCCTGGAGCTCTTTGCACAGCTCCATGCCACCTCCCCTCGAAGGAGAACACTCGGAGACTCTGGGGTTTTGTGAGAGGTCAGAGGAGTACGGCTCCCTAATGATCAGATCCACACATCAAAAATCCTAAAGACATTTTATCCTAAGAAGGAGGCTGTAAAAATGCAAAATGTGGAGGAAAGAACAAGAAAAAGTTCCTGAAGTGTGTGCTCCACCAGGATGGGGTTTTGTCTCTCTCCAACCTTGCCATGTAGGACGTCCCCAGGCACACAGTAGGTGCTCAATGAATAGTAATAAAGGAAGGGTAAAGCCTCCAGTAGGCTTCAGCTTTGTCTTTATTATTCACTCTGTTCCCAGCACCTGCAGCAGCACTTGCTTAGCCTCCTCGACTAGCAGATGGGAGAGAGAAAAAGAAAGGTTTAAATAGACGTCCCAATTTATGCCAAGAAATTAGAATATTGAGCTAAATTGGTTAATACGAGGTCTTAGATGAGGAAGGTAAGGCTCCTGTGCTGAGAGACTGCCTAAAATGGATAGAGTATATTCAATCAATCATTTAATCAATTCAGGAACAGGAATTTTAGTAGAGGCCTGTTAGTGTATATGGAATGGAATTCAGCTGGGAAAGTAGACCAGTTCTGGGCCATCAGGGAAGTGGCTGGGCTTGCAAGATTGCTGCTTTATTTGGTTTTCCTTGAACCTGGTTGTATTGCTACATGATTACGCCAGTTGTCAGAGTACAGCAATAGCTACACTAATTGTCTGATTGGGCTAATTGTATTGTTAAAGCAATTCATGACTAAACCCAAAACATTTCATTATTTTAGTTATACTGAGTTTCCATTTGTTTTGTCAGGGCTAGGGCTCAAACCCTTCAAACCCATTGTACAGACTTGGTCACAGACCCCTCACATGCCAGGCTGGGTCACCAGACCCCTCAAACGCAGGTCCATGCTAGGTATTTGGGAAAGATTCTGGGAGCCATCGGCAGATGACTCGAGCTCAGTCCTCAGCAGTAGCAGCAGCAGCTTACAGTAGCAGAAGCAGCGGTGGTGGTGGTGGTGGCATCTCAGGGCATCCTGGGGGCACTGGCAGCAACAGCTTGTAGCAACAACCTCCAGCAGCAGTGGCGGCCTCCCCATGACCCCCCTGGGGCATCCCAGGGGTGGGGCCATGTGGATCAGAGCCATACATCCTTTATAATTAAGTCCATAACCCAGGACACCTGGGTGCACATGCACAATTGCATTAGAAAATAACCAAGGAACACCTGGGCACATGTGTATATTTACATCAAATGCTCAGCAAGATTCTGAACAGCTGAGGGGCCCTGACCATTTTCTTTCACTTTCCCTACACTGGTATATGGTAATAGTGGGTTTGAAGGGATGAGAAGGCGTGAAAGCAATGTGACAGTGATCCTGGTGGTGCTGACAGGAGAAAAGACTTAGGAGCAAAATTTGGGTATAATTAAAGACTGGATTTGCTCCATGATATTTTGGTTTTGAGGGTTGGTATAGGTTGAATTGTGTTTCCCAAAAAGATGTTGAAGTCCTAACTCTCAGTATATCAGAATGTGACCACATTTGAAAAATGGGTCTTTGCAAATGTAATCAGGTTAAGATGAGGTCATTAGGGTGGGTCTTAGCCAAGATGACTGGTGTCCTTACAAATAGAGGAAAGACATGCAGAAAGGAGAAGCCCATGTGAAGACACAGAGACACACAGGGAGAAGACAGCCATGTGGAAACAGAGACAGAGATTGGATAGATGCTGCCACAGCCAAAGAATGTCTCGGGTTACCAGAAGATGAAAGAGGCAAGGAAGGATCCTCTCTGAGAGGCTTTGGAAGAAGCATGGCCCTGCCAACACCTTAATATAGGACTTTTAGTCTCCAAAACTCTGAGAGAATAAATTTCAGTTGGTGTAAGCCACCCGGTTTATGGTACTTGTTACAGCAGCCTTAGGAAACTAACACGGAGCCATATACATTGATAAACGTGAAACCTCATTATTTTGGAAATTCCCATAGAAAAACAACTTTCATACTGAAAGACTATAAATCTCTTTTCAGCAGCATAAACACCAATGACAAATGCTGGAGTGAGCAGGACTGAAGCCATGTTGGGACCTAAAATGGTACGGGCTTTAGATAAAAAAAGAAAAGGACACAGTTTTTCTCTTGGCATGCTTTTCTCTGAGTTTGCTCTTTTTCCATGGTTATTTGGTATTTTGAACCTTGGTTATGGGGGCAGAATGACATTATTGACATAAATGTAAAGTTGTTTTCCAGTCAGCCTGGAGCTGCAGACTTGTCAGGAGATGTGTATTATCCAGACCCCAGAGAAGACATCAATAAAGCTGTGCTGATTCCACCCAGAAGCAAATCAAAATCCTGCAGGAAGCTAAGATAACGTGAAGGATGAGAACAGAAAACAGTCGAAGCCGTGGCAAGAATTTGCAATATCTGCCCCCCTACACATTCTCCCCCTTCCTGCTTTTCACTTCCCACATTCCAGTCTCTCAATCTCCTCTTTCAAAACCCCTCAGTAAATCTGAGTCAGGCAGCCGGACTTGGGTTTGGTAACACAAGGACAGCCAAATATACCCTTATTTACTTATTTATTTTTGTTGATTCATACCAGGTTTCCAAATGCCATTTAATTTCTGTCCTACCAGGTAGGATCAAGTGTAAGCCCTCACCTTACCAGTTATAGCTTCAGACTGTACCCTGGGCCAGAAGGTGAGGATGAAGGGCACTGATTGAACATCTGTTAGTTCCAGGAACTGTGCATATATTGTCTTATGGGATTATACTACCACCTCTCAGGGTGCGTGTTATCCCCATTAAAAAGGAGATCACGTGGCATTTGTCTTACTGAGCCTGGCTTATTTAACTTAGCACAATGTCCTCTTGATTCATCCACGTAGTTACAAATGACAGAATTTCCTTATTTTTTAAGGCTGAATTGCATTCTGTTGTGTATATATAATACATTTTCTTCATTCATTTATCCATTGATGGACACTTAGGTTGTTTCCATATCTTGGCTATTGTGAATAGTGCCACAATGAACTCATAACGTAGAGAGTAGAATGGTGATTACCAGAGGCCTGGCAGGAAGAGGGGTTGGTTGACAGAGAAAGCGGAGATGTTGGCCGAAGGGTACGAAGTTTCAGTTAGACAAGAGAAATAAGTTCTGGTGACCTATTGCACATAATGGTGACTACAGTTAATGCTGTGGTTTGAATGTCCCTCCAACATCATGTTGGAACTTAAACTTAATATCTTAAATTTAATATGACTTTTGAAAGGTGTTGCTTTTAAGAGTCAATTGGATCATAGGGACTATGCCCTTGTGAATGGATTGATTCATTTATGGATTAATAAGTAATTGGTTTAATGGATTATCAGAGAGGAGGCTGTGGGCTTTGTAAGGAGGGCAAGTGAGCATGTGGGAAACTCTCCCACTCCTGACCACGTGATACCCTGAGACTCCCCACCAGGAACAAGGCCCTCACCAGATATGCGCCCTGGACCTTGGACTTCCCAGCCTCCCAAACTGTAAGAAATAAATTTTATTTCTTTACAAATTATCCGGTTTCAAGAATTCTATTATAAGCAACAGGAAACAGACTAATACAGTGAATAATAATGTATTGTGTATTTCAAAATTGCTAAAAGAATAGATTTCAAATATCTCACTATGAAGGAAGGATAAATATGTGAGGCAATGGGAACACTAATGCAGTGGATTGAATTATGTCCCCCCCAAACTCACCGAAGCTTGAATTGTGTCCCCCAAGTTTTATGTATTAGAAACTTAGCCCCCACTGTGACTGTTAAGAGGGTGGGAAATCCTATTATGGTAATTGAAAGGTGGAGCCTTGAAGAGGTGATTGGATTGTAGGACCACGCAGTACTGAATGGGTTAGAAATGGTGGTCGGGGCGTGGTTCTGAGGACTTTAAAAGAAGAGGAGAGTCTGTCTCTCTCTGTTCTCTCTGCTTCCACCATCTTGCTATGTGAGACCCCTGGATCACTGTCACCACCACCAGATGGACTTTGGACTTCTCAGCCTCAGAAACTGTAAGCCATAGATTTCATTTTTCTTTATAAATCACCCAGTTCCAGATATTTTGTTATAAGCAACAGAAATGGACTTATACAGCTAATTAGCCTGATTTAATCATTCCACAATGTATACATGCTTCATAACCTAACTTTATACTCCAAAAAATATATAAAATTATTATTTGTCAATTAAAATTTTAAAAATACAAGTAAAAATAAATTAAAAGGAGATTGAAGTTCTGAGAATTTAAGTGTTAACAAAACCAGAAAGCAGCTGGGTCCAGACTTGAACTAACTCATACCTGGCCATCTCCTAAGCCCTTCAGTGCTCCATGTTTTCTTACAGACTAAAATCAGTGGCCGGCCTTATGCTGACCTCTCTGTAAGCCCATCCTGGCCCTGCAGGGCCTTCTGGATCTTAGACGGAGGTGACAGATGAGAAGGTGGCAAAGCCCTTTCCCCTGAGTCACACTCTCAGGACCTGCTTCCCCAAGCCTGGTCTAGGTCAGCTTTCCAAGTACATTGTTTACCAGTATATTTTGCCCAAAACAGAGGTGAATATGAGGAAAAGAGAAGAGATGAGTTTCCAGCTCAGAGTTTTATTTATCAGCCCACAGAGAGTTCACCTCCCCTTGTTTGGCTTCGAGGACCCAATGTTGTCCTTGTCAACAATGAGAGTTTCATATCACAATTAGAAGGAGGAGGAGACGGACCTTTCAGTTTATGACAGATTGGTCTCGTGTACCACCACAGGTCCTCTTGGCCTTGCTGTTTTTGGCCCTTGGTCATCTGTTTAGACCCAGCTTGGGCTACATCCATGTTCTACGTGAGCTTCATCAGCCACCTCTGCCATGTCTACTGCACGTCTGCTTCACAACCTGCCAGCTCCTAGCCTCATGCCCACACCTCCTGCCTCCAGTGCTGAGCACCCCAGTTGCTGCTAAGGCATGAGATGCTGCAGGACTCACGTGGGGCCCAGGCATAAGTCACCTGGGAGTGTGAAAGAGTGAAAACCTTGTGGGCTTGTAAGAACCTTAGGAAGATAGCACCATGAGACCATGAGATGGAACAGTTACTTGGCCATGACATACACGCTCAGCCAGCTTGGTGCCATCTCCTCGAATTGGCTCTCCCTCCTAGCCTGCCGCATTCTTATTTGCTCTCATTCCAGCCAGCCTAGGATTGCATTTTCTAATAAAGTAGTTAACCATGTTTTCTGGGGAACCCAGGTAAATACAAGTTCTTTCTATGGTTGGGTTTACAGTGTTTTCTCTGGATCAATCAGGACACTTGTTAAAAATGCAGATTCCAGGGCCCCACCCCAGACCAATGATTAGAATCTCTGGGTTGCAAGTGTAGGGCCGAACATTCTAAACAAAGTTGCCTGGTGATTCTTACGTACATTACTGTCTGAGAACCAGCAGTCTAGGGTAGACTGAGGAAGAAGGGCAGGATATGTGATCAACACTTGGCATCCTATCTGCCTGGAGCAACTAAGAAACCTCTAGCTATGACTAGCAGACCCACCTGTTATTCCCTCAACCTGTGCTACATTTCTTGCTGCAGGTAAATGATTCCAGACACACATGATTGCAGAAGAAATCTTAGAGTCCTTTAGAGAAAAGTTAGCTCTGTACTTGGAGTCACCAGAAATTTACCACAGAAGTTCAAGGTGATAATCTCACTGACATTGGCTCCATACCTGTAAAACCCCCAAAGTGACCCATGAAGAATTGCTGAGCCTTGGTATGGTTCATTTAACATCTGGAGTCTGGGGACACGAATGCTACAGCAGGCAGGGGCTCCTTGAGAACTAAGACAATGTTACAGGAGTCCACATGACTGACTTAATTAGGTGGCCTCTTTGGAGTTTGTGGCAGGATGTCCAGGAGATTTCAAGCCATCATCTCTCTTGGTGAGCAAAAGAAGCAGTTTGTGGTACTTGTAAGTATAAGTGCCATGGAAACAAAATTAAGGCAACGAATGGCAGTGTGAAAGAGAAAATAATTATTGCCTCCTTTCCCCAGAATAATTCACTCCTAAATTCAAGAGTCCAATAAGAATGGCTTCTCATGCCTGAGCACATCCTGCACGTAGTTAGGAGGGCTACTGCATGTATAGAGAATAAATTTGCTTTTAATTTGCTCTCTGGTGGTTCCTTTTAGGTGAAGATACCTAGTGAGGTAGACGGAGAATGAGCTGGGCCATGTAGACATGGTTTCAAAACCCACTTGGCTCTTCGTGATTTGGGAACACTGAACAAACTACTAACTTCTTCCAAATTGTAGTTTACTCATTTGGACAATGGATATTTTGTTTCACCTTTTGTTAGTTGCGAGAATAAAATGAGGCTAATTATAAAGGAGTGATGCATGTAAAATGAATTCATGAAATTGTAGTTGAGTATCATTATTTTCTTTGTCATAATCATCAAACTGGACCAAGAAGACAGGAATAGGGTATGTGTCTATGGCACTGTTGGCTGTTTTGTGTTGATTTCTGTGACATAAATAGGACTGTGGGGGTAAAAGCTGCAGGGGGCATATTCAGGTTCAGAATTAAGACCTTTATCAGATTTGAACTACAATGGAATGTCAACTCTGGAGGTGGTTCGTGCATTTTCTGTCTATGTGGTCATATGACTATAAGTTAGAAGTCCACGGTGGTGACAGGGGTGTCATTGGTGGTGGTGGGTTTGGACTAGATAACACTTAAGGCAACTTCCAAACCAATGATTATAGGGTTTTGTAAACATCATTCTGAATAAATTTATAAACATGGTTAGGTTTCTAGGGGCACTTTGAGGGCCAGGACCATACTGTGCTTGATTCTTTGGACCTTGTACCTAGCGTAATAACATTACTACTGCCCTTGGTAAATGTTAGTTGCTAAGTAAATAGATAAATGAATGAATGGATGACTAATAGAAAAATGGAATTTGACAATAAGCATAAGACAATTTTGGTCATATTTCTGAAAATTTGTGAAGCTAGTTTTGTTTTTGATGTTCTCTGCCTTTTCTTCCACGCTCAGATACACCTGTCTCTTCTGTCCCTTGATAGAGCCCCTTTTAAAATTCTCATATTTCTAGGATATTTCTACCCCTGCAACCAAATCTGCAAAAAAAGAAAAAGGTCAAGGAGCATTGTGGAGAAACTCTCACAAACCCTTATTGTGATGGTTAATTTTATGCGTCACACTGATGGGGCCAAGGGGTGCCCAGACATTTGGCCAATATTATTCTGGGTACGTCCGTGAGGATGTTTCTGAATATGATTAGCATTTGAATCAGTAGACTGAGTACACTCCTAATGTGGGTGGGCAGGCTTAGTCCAATAAATTGAAGGCGTGAATAGAACAAAAAGGCTGAGTAAGAGGGAACTCTTTTTGCCTGACTGCTTGGGCTGGGACATTGGTTTTATTTCCAGCCTTTGGACTCGGATGGAAACATGGACTTTTCTTGAGTCTTGGGCTGCCACCTTATGAACTATAATTTACACCACTGTTTCTCCTGGTTCTCAGGCCTTTGGACTTGGACTGGAACTACACGTCAGCTTTCCTGGGTCTTCAGCTTGTTGACTACAGATCATGGGACTTTCTTCCACTTATCATCATATGAGCCAATTTCTTATAATAAACACCATATGTATATATATCATTGCTGTGGACTGATTGAATTATGTCCCCAAAGTTCATATATTAGAAGCTTAATCCCCACTATAACTGTTGAGGGTGGGAAATACTATTACGGTAATTGAAAGGTGGGCCCTTGAAGAGGTGATTAGATCGTAGGACCCTGCCATAGTGAAGGGACGAATAATGGTGGTCATGAGTGTGGTTCTGAGGGCTTTAAAAGGACAGCACATGAGGAACTATCTCTCTCTCCTATGTCGTTTTTTGCCATGTGAGACCTCTAGGTCACTGTTGTCCCCACCAAATAAGTTCCCTGGACTTTGGACTTCCCAGCTCTGAAACAGTAAGTGATAAATTTTGTTTTCTTACAAGTTACCCTGCTCTGTGTATTATGTTATAAGCAAGAGAAATGGACTAATACAATCATAAATATATATTCCATTGGTTCTGTTTGTCTGGAGAACCCTAACACTCGTACACTCGTGTTAAGTATTTGCGTTTCAGTAGGAACTGAGAAGAAACAGGTTTGGCAAAGGAAGAATGGCTAGCAGTGGGATTTATGGTATAATGAGATGGAGGTGAAGATGCTGATTTTGAGGGTAAAGAAAGTGAGAATTGCAATGATGATTAAAGGGGGAGTCTACATAATGCTCCCAACATCATAAATATTCAGTGAACGTTTTGAGATCAATCGGCTTATTCCACAAGAAAACAAAGGTAACTGGTTTTTTAAAAAATGGCTAGAATGTGGAAGCTGAACTGGAATCAAAGCCTGTCTAACTGCAAAGCCAAATACATGTCCAGGGTGACTTTACAGAGACCCTGGGATTATCCATTATTTTTCAGGAGAGACTTAGGTGGGCTCTGTTATACATTCACAGTGCTTCACAGTTTCCGAAATTTCACACTCATTACCTCATTCAAATCTCAGAACCTGACTTGTAAGTACTATTTTTAATTTTACAGATAAAGCAGATAAGGAAGCTCAAGTCTTAGAGAAGTGAAGTGATTGGTTAATCACACAGCTTGAGTGCAGGGTCCATGCTGGAGCCCAGACCTCCTGACTCAAAGCCACGAGCTTGACCCTTGATTGGTGGAGGTGGCTCTTAAAGTAATGCAGACTCTTATGCGGGTGGGTAAGGCAACAGACAAGAGTGGGGAAAATTACCTACCCAAATTCCTGTCTTTCTTAAAATAAAAGAAACATGGTTTTGTGTAAACAATGGCAAACTGTAACATGCAAGTACTACTGTGAAACAGACATATAATGACGTACATGTAATCACACAGAGGCTTTGTGTTCAGGTATTAAATCACTCAAGTGTTTTACTGCTTGAAATATCTCAGCAAATTGTGACAATTTCAATTTGCTGGAAAATGGTGATCAGCTTCTGCCTCTGTAAAAGGTTTTTACCACTCTCTAACCTTTTCCTAGTCAAAATTTCTCTGTACCCTCAACTAATTCTTCCATTTCTTATATAAAAATGTCCATGGGGACACCATTCCACTTTCATGCCCATGAAGGATGTGTGTGTGTGTGTGTGTGTGTGTGTGTGTGTGTGTGTGTGTGTGTGTATTTGTCAATATTTTGACAAGGAAATGCTTAGCATCAAGCTACAGATTTTGCAAGCAGGCATTGTTTATTTTAGGCTTGGTTGTATCTATTGCTTGTGGACATAAACTTAAATCCCCTCCTTAAAAATGTTACTTTCCTACCTCTCTCTGAGCTGGTGTGGTTGAACAGCACACAATAAACATGTGTGTCCTGGTCCCTCCGTCCCAGGCCATGTGAGTGAGAACACAGCCAAAAACTAGCAACATTAGCTGCTACTGAAAACCTTTGCTGAAGTCCTTGTCCTTGTCATGTCCTGTGCTAGATGCTGGAGCCACAAATAAAACACAGTCCCTACTCCCAAGGAGCTTGCTGTGAGGTGAGAGACTGAAAATAGTCATTTTGTGAGTGAAAAAAATAGAAATATGCATGAGGGGTCTGGGAGTGAACCTGGTAATATGCAGGAGTTGATCACAACAAACACAGAGAGTGCTCACCACAGGACATCATAATAAGGGCCTTACATATATTAGCTCATTTGGTCCTTCTAATAACTCTGTGAGGTAGGTTAGTATAATTCCCATTTTATAGGTGGGGAAACAGAAGCACAGAAAGGTGAGGTGATATGAAATCACCCAGCAAGTACATGAGCTGAGGGTTCAATCCAGGTAGACTTGCCCTGAGCCCATAATCTCAGCCGCTATCCCACCCTATCTCAGGAATGGTCAGTGGAAGGAGTGGCAAAGCAGGAAGAGGAGGTGGGAAGCACATTCCGTGCAGAGAGAACTGCTGAGAGACTGAGAAGGCTGGGCAGGGATGGAGCTTGGAATGCCTGTGGCACTCAGGTGTGAAGACACATGAGCCACGAGGTGAGGCTAGATAGTTCAGAGTATTTACCTTGCCCTTCCCAGATAAAGACTTTCTACTTTATTATGAAGACAACACGAAGTTACTGAAGAATTTTACATACAGTGTCATGCTCTGATTTCATTTTTTATGACGTCGTTTGGAGGAGACATGGAGAGCAATTCGTGGGTGAAGACCTAAAGCAAGGGAGGAGACAAGTGAGGAGGCTCTCACAATGTCCAGATAACGAGAGACAGAACGACATTGCAGGCAAGAACAGGGAGCTTGAGATGGACTGGAAAATACGTGAGAGGTAGCCCTAATATTAAGGGGCCACGCAGGTAAAGAGGGAGGTGCTGAGGAGCCATTGCCAGGCCAGGTGGGTCAATAGGAGCACCTAAGATTGGGCAGGAAAGAGGAAGGTAGTCAGTCTTACTTTGAGGTCTTCCTGGGGTGATGCACGCACAGCGTGGAATGCATACAGTGGGGGCTCTAAACCAGAAAGAATTGCTGAGAAGCAGCAAATCTAGGTAGAAATAATAACTGAGGGCATTTTACAACTGTATTTATAGAATAGTGATATGGATAATTGACTCTCGAAGAATGGGGTAGTGAAGGAGATTTACTTCATGTGTTTGCTGGGATTTGGCATTCCCTAGTATAACTCATTGAGACCGACACAGGACTACCTTGCACCCCAATTTGACTGTAAGCTCTGTGAGAGCCTGGCCATGTCTGGGTCTGCACTTTGTCCTATCCTAAGCACTGTCACATAAACAGAGACACAATAATTACCACAATTTCAGGAAGGGCTTTGAAGAAATAGTGCAACATCCTTTGACAGTGCATGACAGGAGGGGTCTTATTTAAAGTGAGGGGGTGCCCAGGGAAGACCTCTTGGAGGAAGTAACAGTTTAAATGAGATTTGCGGGAAGAATGGGAGGTAGGTAGAGAAGAGAGGGGGAAGAACATTCCAGGGAAAGAGAGAGAGGCGGGGGTGAGGGGAGAGCCTAAGTGAACAGGATTAGTTGCATTCCATCTTTCTCATGTCTAATAGTGGTTTCCTTTAAGCTTCTGCAAAGTGCTATTTCAGGAAATCATGTTTTCTGTTTTGTAAAATGACTCATGTGAAAGAGCTCTTTTGTTGTCATTGGCATTAAAAATAAATTCAGAATAAAATAACAGAACCATTTCTATTTTCATTCCTGATTTTTTATATGAAATGATACAACTACAATTTTTTGACATTTTAAACATGGATTTTTTCCTGGCTGGCTAATTCCAGCTGCCTGCCCTGCATCCCAGAGGATGGTGCTACCTTCAGCCCCTTTCTCTCCCTCCACCTTGATCAACCAGATGCTGGAAGAGGTCCATGCCCACCCCTCCAGTTGGGCAGGGTGGAGCTGCGGGGATGGCACACCACCCCTAATTCCGGGGCATGACGCCTCTGCCCAGGGCAGCTGGTGCTTACGGAGCCTCAGTGCCCACAGTCATGCCTCCTTATCTGATATTGCAGGCACGCTGCTTCCTGGTTGTGAGATTAGGGGACTGGTAACAACCCTCTGAAGCTCAGAGTCCTGAGCTGGAATAACTAAATGACACAATTCTATGAAGTGTTTGGTAAAATGCCTGGCATCTGGTAGGTTTGCAGCACATGTAAACCAAAGAAGACCTAGTCTCTGTTGATTTGACCTCTTCCTCTTTTAAATTCAGTCCTAAACGTATCCAATGGGACCAATGTGACCAGTGTGGCATCTTAGCGCACAAAGGCCAGGATGGCATCATACAAGTGCGGGGAGTGGTTTCAAGGCAGGTGCCTTCATAGGGGAAGTCTTTGGAGTAGGCACTGGTACAGGGCTAGAAGAGAGTAGGGAGAGTTTGTGCAATGCCTCATTATAAGCATTTACACATAAGCTTATGCAAAACCCTCCCTGAGAACTACCAGTAATAATGGAGTGGAAGGAATGGACTCTGGAAGCTGTGCTTCTTCCACAGCAAGTGGAGAGAAAGAGTGAGGAAAGTACACATTTACTCTGTCAGGACCCATTTGTCCTTTGCCAGTTAGTGTGACCTTGGGAAGCACTAGTTACACTTAGGCACTGCACTATTTCTCTGTTTGCTGCTACAACAAATGGCCAAAATCTTAGTGGCTTAAACAATGCATTTTTTTTAATCTTATAGTTCCGGAGGTCAGAATTCAGAAACAGATCTCACTGGGTGTTGGGGTGCTGTGTTCCCTTTTGGAGGCTCTAGGAGTCAATCCATTTCTTTGCTTATCCACCTTCCAGAGGCTGCTGCGCTCCTTGGCTCACAGCCCCTTCCTTCATCTTCAAATCCAGCAGCATTGGGTAGAATCTTTCTCATGCTGCATCACTCTGACATTCTATTCTGCTTCACTCTTCCACATTTAAGGACCCTGTGATTGTACTGGGCTCACTGAGATCAAATCCAAGACAATTTCTCAATTTCAAGGTCAGGCGTTTAGCAACCTTAATTTCATCTTCAACCTTAACTCCCCTTTGACAGATAGCATAACACATTTATAGGCTCTGAGAATTAGGACATAAACATCTTTGGGGGCAGTTATTCTGCCTTCCATGGACACTACTGCATAAAATCAAATGTGCTATTTAAATTGGGTAAGAGGCACAGGAAAAGTGTAGGGCACTGGACTAGTTTGGGAAGCCAAAGGCTCTGGTTTCAGCGTCACTGCTCTTAAGCTGTGTGATCCTGGCATGCCCTTTATATGCCAGTCCTCTGCTTCTTCACCTGTGGTCCAGTAGCCCTGTCTGAAGACCGGGAAGATGATGAAGCAAGAACAGTGTGGGTCTGTGCTAACACCTTTATCTGTTCTCTAGCTGGGGTAATGCATTTGCGTGTTTACAAAGAGATTCCAGACATTATCCTCCAAAAGGGAAGAAAGTGAGAAACAGGTGTTGTGGAAAGCCCACCTGTTTCAGAATCTCAGAGTCCCAGCTCACGTGTCTTTGGGCAAGTCATCCCCTCTGTGCTTTTCAATTTGACCCTCTACAGAAGGGGTCATGTACAGGGTCTGAACTCCTAAACCTTCAGTGTCCTCCCAAGACCTGTGCTGCTATTACTGTAAATTCAGGGTTAAAGGGACCACTGGGGAAAACTTGATTTGTTTCTGTGTTAAGCTGACTCCACACAGAGGTTCCCAGCCATGGGCCACATTCCTGGTTTCCCTGGTGTACTAGCAAAGATGCCAAAATAAACGCTAGGGTTTCAGTGGGCAAGGGATGGACTTCATTTCAACCCCTCTTGAGGCAGTCTTTGAAGATATTCGGAGTCTGTTTGGTATTAGCTGTGGTGACTCAAGGGGGAAGAGAAAATATGTATATGTCATCTGAATACATCTCCTACCAATGTCATGAGCTGTCCCATCTGTTTTTTTTTCAGTTGATCCCTCCCCTGTATCTTGGAATGTATGCAGGAAGGGCTTTATGATCTCTTAAGTATAGGTAAAGTGAAGCCTGGCCATTCAGCTGGCCACTGTCCAGGCCAAGGCACCATTCGCTTCCTTTCTGTTTGAGGTCTCTGAGCTGCCCCTTCTCATGCTGCAGGATCATAGGCTTCCTCAAGACACAACTAAGGTTCATCCACTTCTTCATTCATTCAGAGGATAAGAGAATAAACAAGACCTGGTGGCCACTCTCATGCATCTTACAGCAGAGAGAGGCAATGATAGCCTGGTGCAACCTGGATCAGGACAGAACAAAGTGCAAGGATGTCTGAGACTAAAAGAAGCCACTCGAGCCAGTGTGGAGAGTGTTCAAAGTTTCTCGCAGAGGAAATGACACTTGTATTGAATGCTGAATCCAAAGTAGGCACTGGACCCAGATGTGACGAAGGGTTTCCAGGCAATGGAACAGAGGTGAGAGATGCCTCGGCACCTCCAGAGAATGGTACGTTCCCTCTGATGGGAGGGAGGGGCAGGAGGAAGCCTGGCATGGTGCATGGCATTCCGTGCTGAGGTCACAGAACAGGCTCAGATGTCATCTGTTTCACGTCTGATGCTACTTAACCTTTCCATGATCCAGTTTTCTACATCGGGAAGTAGAAATATGATTTTTTTTGCCTCAAAAGACTTTCATGATGATTTTATTGGATAATAATGAGAATAACTATCCTAACATTTATTATTTCCAGATACTGTTAAGTGCTTTATGCATACTAACTTGTTTAATTTTCTCAACTCTTTGTGGCAAATGTTGTTATTTTCCCATCTCTACAAATGAGGAATCTGAATGCAGAAAAATAAGTAACATGTCAAAGGTCACATGCTGATGAGTGACAGAGCTGGGATTCAGATCAGATGAAGCTCTTGGCCAGTGTGTGCAGAGAGCGCATACAGACCACGAACACAGAAAATGCGCACAGGAGAGCAGAGGGGGCTGCGTAAGAGGTCAGGTGGTGAAGGGCTCTCCTAGTCTTTTATCACACGGACCATTGAGGGCTCAAGGGAAGTTAGGCATGGCATGGTCAGATTTTCATTTTAGAATGATCACCCTGGTGGCCAACGACAGGAAGGCCTGGAGTAGATGCAGCAGAACATTGTCTGTTCAGGATAATGGAAGATGTTTTAAGTGTGTTGAAAGAAATTCAAAGGTCTTCATTCATAGTCTGTACAGTGTCACAGAAGGAACACAAGTTGTAAAGGAAGAGAGACCAAGATTCAACTTGGGATTGCCGAAATGCCATAGAGACTACTACTATGAGTATGTTATAAACCTTTCTTTCCAGGATTTTTTCTATAAAATGGACAGGTCTATTGAAAAGCCCAGCTTAACAAATTGATTTGTATAAACATACAAAACAGCATTAAACCACTCTACTTAAGCAAGGAAACTTTTAGTAAGTAAAGCTTCATATTAATAAGATCCCATTAATAGCAGATAGTGAAATGGTGTCAGACATAAATCAGGAGTTGTGAGTTTCACATCTATTCTTATACTGACTCTGTATTCCCATGTGTAAAATACAGCACTTGAAAAACAACAAAAAAGTTACCTTCGAGTACTTTACATAGAACATCTATAAACTTCATGTTTATCAAGCATTTACTATAACATCCAATAACTATCCCTTTCAAGTAGTCAAATGCTAAATATGTCCAGTCACCATGCCCACAGCAATTTTTTTCGTTTAATCATTAGCACTGCCATGTGAGGTTAGTGTGATTATTATCCGCATGTTATGAGTGAGGAAACAGAGTCTCAGGGAGGTTAAATCATTTTCTCAAGACCTCACAGCACAGCTAAGTTTGAACTTGAGTCATACTGACTCTAAAGCTCCTATTCCTAGTTCTTTGGGTTGGGTGACATTGGTTGATTGATAGCAAAAATGGCCATAACTCTATCCGTCTCTGTAGCCAGGCCCCTGCAATATGATTTCTCAGATCTTCCCATCAAGCGGTGAAATCTATGTCTCTACCCTTTATGTCTGGGCTGCCTGTGACTTGCTCTGGCCAGTAGAATGTGGCAGAAGTCATTTTGTGCCAGTTTCAAGTCCAGGCCTCAAGAGGCCTCGCATACTTTTCTTAGCTCCCTTGGAACCTTGTGAATAACAGCAGGCTAGACTGCTGGAGGAGGAGAGACACATGGTCCACTAGCCCTATCATCCCAGCTGACACCTGCAGACATGTAAGGCCATCCCACATCACCCACCATCAGCCAGCACCCCTTCTGACATCATGGATGCCTGAGTGAACACAGCTCAAATCAGAGGAGTCTGGACCAAACCATAGGAACTTCCCAGCCCACTCTCAAAGTCTCAAGCTTAGCAAATGCTTATTGTTTCAAGTCACTGTTGTGGGGTTGCTTGTTAGGCAGTATTATTAATAACTGATATGATAACCATTTGAATATTTACCCAGAGTGGATACTTCTGAAAGGGAAAAGGGGCTCTATAAATAAATACACCAAAGTCATAGGCAAGAGGGAGCTCCCAGGTGGCTCTCTCTTTGGGAATCCTAACTCAGAAAAGTGGACAGATCTGGGCTCTGTGAGGTAATGTGCGCTTTGGGTTTCCGAGCAGAGGAACAAGCCCTTGAGAGGGATTGGTTCTCTGTGCTCAACAGCTTTGAGGTGATGAGTGACCAGGAGCAACGGGAGTCAGAGAGACCGTCTGGCAGAGTTGGGTGGACATCCACCCTCCTAATAGGGGCAAAAGTGAAGTTGGTCACAATTAAAAAACAGAGACAAAAAAAGTGGGTGAAGAAAACACTAGTAAAAGATTAAAGGACACCACCAGCCTTTCTTCATGCTTGTTTTTTGGCATGAGTTCCCTACTATAGCCATCTTTAATAATAAGAGCCAGTGTTTTTTACACACTGATAATGTGCTAGACACTGTTGCAGGTAATTTGAAAGTATTGACTCATTTTATCCTCACAACATCTTCTTGAGGTGGGCACTGTCCTTGTTCCCATTTTATTGGTGAGGAGACTGTTGTTTTGGAGGCAAAGATCTTGACTGAGGAAATGAAGTCACTGCATCATTGGAAACAGAGCTGCGATGTGTTCATTTCTAGAGTCACAGCGTATGCCTCTCCTAAACCTCCTCTGTGCCTCCAGATGTGTAATTACTACTTGAGTAGGGTAATTGCTATCAGGGGCATTACCTGTTCTTGCCTTGGTAATGTCTGTGTCTCCCTTTACATTTTCACCTCCTCAAGCTCGGGTTCTTTCTTATTAATTTGTTTGTATGGACGTTTTCACATATTACCTGCTTGATAAAAGAACACATATAACCTGTTGATAAAAGAACATCATGGAGCCATCATAGAGGGCAGAGCAAGATGGTGGAGTAGAGGTGCCCAACATGCAATCCTCCCACAGAAAGGGGCCAGAGCAAGGAATGGACAGGTAAGTACAGAGGAGAGCATTAGTGGGAGAGTGAGGGAGGGCAGCGGGAGCCTGGTCAGGACCCTGTGAAACATGAAAACCAAGCAGAGTGGTGCAGAGGAGAGAGAGCCTCAGTTTCAGCAGCTGCCACATCTCTGACACCAGGATTGGCCAGGAGGAATTCTCCCTCGCGGAGGAAAGAATCTGCTCAGATATTAGTACTTCTCAGTAGTAACCCTCCTCCTGCTCCTATCCCAGCTCACCCCCGCCTCTGTGCCATTGTCTAGTCCCAGAGCTGTGGCCCTTCTCCCCATGTGGTGTCAAACTCCTGTGTGGCCCCACACTTCTAGCCACCCATGCAGCCCTGGCCACCCAGGTGACTGAAACCATCAGGCTGACAGCATGGCCCCACCCACCCATGTTGGCCCAGCAGTCCAGCCACCCATGTAGCCCCACCCACCCATGCAAGCCCAGCTCTCCAGCTGCCCACATGGCCCCAATTGCCCCAGATACCCACACTGCACCCACTATCCACACTGCTCCCACCCACCTACATGGGTTGAGCTGCACATGCAGCCCCAGCCACAGATATAACTGCTGGCACCACCTAGAACTACTGAGTCTACCTGGAACAACTGAGTCTACCAAGAAGTACTGAAACTACTGAGTCTACTCAGAACCAAAACTAAAACACCCCACCCAGTGGGCAATATATAACAAATCTACAGGAAGGAGTCTCTCTTCTCAAAAGCCCACCCCTCCAGAGAAAAACATTAAACAATCACCCCACCAGATGACCAGATCAATGTAGGAATACTAGAAATAAGGAACAACAAGAAAATATGACACTACCAAAGGAACACTGTAATCCTCAAATACCAGCCCCCACAAAACAGGCAACACTTGAAATATCTGAAAGGGAATTTTGAGTAACAATCTTAAAGAAACTCAGTGAGATATAAGAAGACTCAGTTAGACAACACAACAAAATGAGAAAAATCTAGGACATGAAGAAGGAAATTTACGAAGACATAAGTAGCATAAGAAGGAATGTAGCAGAACTCCTGGAACTGAAAAAGACTCATTCAATGAAATATAAATTACAATTGAGAAGATGAGCAGCAGGCTAGAGCAAGCAGAAGAAAGTATTTCTGATCACAAAGACAGTCTTTTCAAAGTAACCCAAGCAGATAAAAAAAAAAAAAGAAAAAAAGAAAGAAAGGAAAAATAATTTTTTAAAAAGAAGAAAATCTAGGAGAGCTAGCAGACCATCTTAAATGAACAAACATCCAAATCATAGGTGTTTCTGAGGGGAAGAGGAAGGAAAAGCCATTGAGAACATATTCAATGAAATAATAGCAGGAAACTTCCAGATCCAAGAGGCTCAGAGATCCCCAAACAGATTCCATCCAAAAAGGTCCTGAGACACATTAAAGTGAGACTTTCAAAAATCAAAAACAAAGAGAGAATCCTAACAACAGGAAGAGAAAAGTGTCAAGTTACCTATAAGGGAGTCCCGACAGACTAACAGTGGACTTCTCAGCAGAAACCCTATAAGCCAGAAGAGAATGGAATGATATATTCAAAGTACTAAAAGGAAAAACAAAAAACAAAAAACCAAAAAAATAACCAAAAACTGCCAGCCAAGAATGCTATGCCCTACAAGGCTATCCTTCAGAAATGAAGGGGAAACAGTTTATTCCCCAGACAAGCAAAAGCTGCAGGAGTTCACACCACCACACAAACCACTATATAAGAAATCCTTAAAGGAGTCCTGCACCTAGAAACCCAAAAATGATGATCACCACCATGACTACATAAGGAAGAGCAAACACCACTGGTAGAGCAGATATGCAAATAAGAAAGAGAAAAAAAACTATACCATACCACCTCAGAAAACTAACAAACACCAAAGATAAACAATAAAAGGGAAAGAAAAGACCAAGAGATATTTAAATCAATTGTAGGAAAAGCAATTAAATGTTGGAAGTAAAACAATACTTTTCAATAACAACCCTAAATTAAATTCCCTACTCAAAAGACACAGACTGACTGATTGGATTAAAAAGCAAGACCCTACTATATGTTATCTACAAGTGACTCACTGTGCCTGTAAAGAAACAGACTAATAGTAAATGGATGGAAAAAGATATACTATGCAAATGGAAACCAAAAACGAGCAGGAATAGCTATTCTTAAATCAGATAAAATAGACTTTAAACCAAAAACCATAAAAAGAGCAAAGAATTCTATTATATAATGATAAAGGGATCTATTCAGCAAGAAGAGATAACAATCATCAATATATATGCACCCAATATCAAAGCACCCAGATAAAGCATACACTATTTGACCTAAAGAAAGACTTAGACCACAGTATGATAATAGTTGGGGACCTGAACACAACTTTCTCAACACTGGACAGATCATCTAGGCAACAAATCAACAGAGAAACATTGGACTTTTAAACTACACTTTACACGAACTGGACTTGGCAGATATTTATAGAACTTTTCATCTAACAGTTGCAAAATATACATTCTTCTGATCAGCACATGAAACACTGTCCAGGATAAGCCACATGTTAGGTTACAAATCAAGTCACAGCAAAATTAAAATAACTGAAATCATTTCAAGTATCTTTACAGACCATAACAGATTAAAACTAGAAATCAATAACAAGTTAAATTCTGGAAACTATGCAAACATATGGAAATTAAACAACATACTTTGGAATAACCTATGGGTCCAAGAAAAAAATTAAACAGGAAATCAAAAAATTTCTTGTAACTAATGAAAATAAAGACATATACCAAAACCTGTGAGATACAGCAAAAGCAATACTAAGAGGGAAGATTACTACGATAAATAGTTACCTCAAAAGAATAAAAAGATTTCAAATAAACAACCTAATGCTACACCTCAAAGAATTAGAAAAACAAGAATAATCCAATCCCAAAATTAGTAGACAGAAAGAAATAATTAAGATCAGATCAGAACTAAATGAAATAGAGATGCACAAAAGAATACAAAAGATTAATGAAACAAAAAGTCGGTTTCTAGAGAAGATAAACAAAATAGAGAAGCCATTAACATACCAATGACATACTTCACAGAAATGGAAAAAAAAAAAAGATGCTAACATTCATATAGAACAACAAAAGACCCCATATAACCAAAGCAATCCCCAGCAAAAAGAAAATAAAGCCGGGGGCATAACATTACCTAACTTCAAATTGCAAATTACTCTACAAAGCTACAGTAACAAAACAGCATAGAACTGGCGTAAAAACAGACACTCAGACCAATGGAACACAATAGAGAGCCCAGAAATTAACCCACATACTTACAGCCAACTGATATTTGCCAAGGGCACCAAGAACATACACTGAGGAAAAGACTCCCTCTCTTCAATAAATGGTGCTGGGAAAACTGAATCTAGATCTGTACATCTTGCCATATACCCAAATCAACTCAGATTAAAGACTTAAATATAAGACTTAAAGTATAAAACTTTTATACCTAAAGTATTAAAGACCTATAAAGACCTAAAGTATGAAACTTTTTATACCTAAAGTATAAAATTCTTAAAAGAAAACATACAGGATACACTTCAGGAAGTACAACTAGGCAAAGACTTTATGAATATGACCCTCAAAGCACAAGCAACAAAAAGAAAAATAAACAAATGGAATTATATCAAACTGAAAAGCTTCTGCACAGGAAAAATACAAAAAACAAACAAACAAAAATTAACAGAGTGAAAAGACAACCTACAGAGTGGGAGAAAATATTTTCAAACTATGCATGTGACAAAGGATTAATATCCAGAATATACAGGAACTCAAACAACTTAACAGTAAAAAAACAAACAACCCAATTAAAAAATCAGCAAAGGAGCTGAATAGGCATTTCTGAAAGGAAGATATATGAATGGCCAACAGACATATGTAAAAATGCTCAATAGCACTCGGCATCAGGGAAATGCAAATTAATATCACACTGAGATATCATCTCACCTCAGATAGACTGGCTATTATTTAAAAGACAGAGAATAACAAATGCTGGTGAGGATGTGGAGAAAGGGGAACCCTCCTGTGCTGTTGGTGGGACTGTAAATAAGTGCAGCCATTATGGAAAACAGTATGGAGGTTCCTCAAACAACTACAGGTAGAACTGCCATATGACCCAGCAATCCCACTGCTGGGTATATATATATACTCAAAGGAATGGAAATCATCCTGTCATAGGGATACCTGCACTCCCATGTTTATTGCAGCTCTGCTTACAATAGCTAAGAGTTGGGACCAACCTAAATGTCCATCAGTGTAAGACTGGATAAGGAAAATGTGGTAGATATGCACAATGAAGTACTACTCAGCCATAAAAAAGAATGAAATTTTGCCATTCACAGCAAGGTGGATGAACTTAGAAAAAATTATGTTGTGAAATATGACAAAAAAAGAAAAATACCACATGTCCTCACTCTTAAATGGGAGCTAAAACAATAAACAAAGAAAGAAAGATACAACAATCCCAATAATACGTTGAACTTTCAACAGGAGAGAACAAAACTGAGACTGCCCAAAGTAGGAAAGGGGGAGGAAGAAGGGGGATTAGGGAGAAACTGGTAAAGGGCCATAAAAAGTGCTTACACTGTGTAATGTTGAATATACTAATTATTGTGATTTGAGCAATATGCACATACTGCATGTAGGTATTGCTTTTTAACACCCCATAGATATGTGCATTCAATCATGTTTCAATAAAAGGATAAATAAATAAATAAACATAAGATAAAAAGAAAGACCATCATGGCATTGGCAGGTAGGAAACTATTTGCTTTGAATTTGAAAACTGATGCTGTAAGAATGTTTCATGGGGTCTTGAGGTCTTTGACCATGCACATGGGGGATATTTATAGCCCACTTGGTTCACGGGTGGTTTCATGCATGAGGTGTCAGATTCTCAGCCTCTCAGCACAGAAGAGATTCTGTAGACCGACATAACAGATTCAGGAACTTGTAGGCAACATACTCTTCTCTCTTTAGAGGTGTGAGCTACTGGCCAAACCTACGTCTAGGACTCTAAAGCATCCTTGGTCTTCACTGTTTTGTTGAGCTGGCATCATGGGTGCTAGAAGCTGAGAGGGCTCCCAGCTGCTTCCTCCATGTAGCACGTGGTCTGGTGTTCAATATGAGCATAAACGTGATCAATTTCTCTTAGCAAAAACAAGTGCTCTCTAACATGGGTCTTCAATCTCACAGAAGACCTTGTAAGCCTGATACTGCTGAGTCGCAGAGCATTCCTTCCCAAAGAATAGCTGCCAAATAATTTTTAAATATAATAAGTATATATTAATTCATAAAACAAAATATCTCAGAGAATTCTGGCATGGAATTTTAGAAACATATGCTGTTCAAGTTTTCTTCACTAAGTCTTTTTGTTTTGAAAGACTAGTTTAGTTTTACTTAAGAAAGGAAAGGTATTTTTACTCTCCCTCAATTTTTTTTTTTTTAAATTTTAAATATTGATACCTTTGTCTCTTTCCTAGACATTTAGTGGGGATGGAGTTTGTGAGTCAGGGTAGCTGGTCTCGATCTGGCTCTCCACTCAGGAACTGGGTAACTTGACTTTATCAGTAAACTTTCTGGGCCCCGCATCATCCTCTCTCTTAGAGGAAGGAATTGAAATAGAATATTTCTAAAGTCTTGTCCAATGCCAAAATCCTACTGAAGTATTTACAAGAAGTTTTCCAAAATAGTCCTGTGATCTGCATCATGAAAAGAAGATTTGAAGTTGAGAGAAATTTCAGAAATACTCTTGTGAATTCTGGAGGTCCATTAGCATATTTAATAGAGGTGAATGTGTAAATACTGGTCAAGGCACCAGGAGACAATGGATATGGCATTTCGAGGAGTTACTAGATCATATGCAGAAGTTCAAAATAGATGATCAAAAGCTAGTTAGATGTCTCACCCATGTCCAGGGTATCAAAAGGGCCAGCAGAGTGGAAATTGAGTTTTGTTTTTATTATGTATTTTTGGAAAATATATTATTGTGCTGTGAGACCCTTGTGGCTCACAAAGAGGAAGAAGAGAAAGTGTCTGCTTCTCACCTCTAGCCTGGTGATGGTGGGGGGTCTTCAGCAGGGCCACTGAGAGAATTTTGTATAAGTCCCCTGCAGTGGGGTATGGGTCAGTAGTCAGCTGAGTTGTAGGGGTGGTCATAGTGTTCTGGAATCTGAGTCTTCACCAGCTACACATAGGTGAACTGGAGGGGCTTGTAGGGTAGGGGATGTTGAGAATACTGCACTCTAAGAATTTCTCTGGGCAAAGGATGTGTGAGTGAATGTTTTTATTGATGAAATGAGTGGAAGGAGCAAGAGAGAACAGCTGTAAAGTCATTTTAGCTTCTGCCCAAGATGACACCAGGAAGGAGGGGCAAAAGACCTCAGCCAGGAGGAGGTGGAGGAAACAGAGAAAGGGTCAGCTGAGGACGAGGGCACCACCCACATCAGAGAGCTGCAGAAGAGACCTCCAACCTTGCAAGGGGATGAGGGGTCTAGCAAGTTGACCCTGTTTTAGACACGTTATGGGCCTTCTTACAGCTGCCATACGCAGACACGAGCTCACAACATTACTGGCCAAACAAGAACTTTCCTGTCATTCTCTCCTTTCCTTTTTTCTCCACACGCTGGCTGCAAACCTAGAGGGGCAGACACTGTGGGGAAGGAGGGTGGAAGAAAGTGCTGGACAGCAGAAAGAGCAAAAACCAACTACAGCCCCTTTCCCTGACTGCACAAACCATGCACCCCCCACCGGGGGAGGGAGAGACTGAGACTCTAAGTCAAGACTAGGGTTCTATTTTTTAAAATGGTAATAAGCTTTTTCAACAGCGAAGCAAGGTCGTGCTTGTGTCTTAAACGGAGCAGACTGTTTTGTGTTACTTAACAAAGACGAGGGCAGGGGAAGGACTAACCCCCAGGATACATTTAAACAGAAGTAAAAAGTGAAGTTGTTTTGTGTTTACATCCAGCAGGTAATACTCTGAAAAGTTCTCCAGCAAAGAAACCATGTTAAGTTTGACCTGGGCTTTCCAACTTATTTCCCTACAGACTTCTTTTTGTCACACCAGACCAATTAATATGGCATGGAAAAGTGAATCATTTAGAACATACTTAGATATATGTTCTTCACACAGCTAAATATTTTCTTTTAGATCAATATATAGAGGGTTATTGTTTTGATTTTCACAAATCATAGATCCAAAAATCAGGACTGCAGCTCATACAAACACACAAACATGCTCTGGTCCTTAGATCTTTTAATCTACAGTATTTTAGGTAATATATTCATAGATTTATGCATGGATGTGCGAGTGTATGCGTGTGTGTGTGTGTGTGTGTGTGCACATGTTTGTGTGTGTGGTTTATTTTCGTGTTTATTCCATGACTTTAATAGTAAGATAGGTATTTCAGATCTCAATGGCAAATCACGCTAATTAACAAAATCGAAATCCTGATTTTATTTTTTAGTCATTTGTTAAGCCATCAAATCACGTATTCTGGCTTTTGACTTAGGAGTTATGGTCAATGTAGCTACAGAATATTAAAAACTGCTGGTAAGAGGTAGGTGTTTATTTTTCATTATTATATTCAGATATTTTGCTTTTAACAAATTCATGCACCCTATTCTTTTGTGTGTTTCTTTTTTGTTTGTTTCTTAATCTTGTCTTAAATCAATATCCTTCTTGGGTTTCAGTATCAGTAATAAAGCAAGCATGCAATTTTTATGACTATGTTTTATTTATTTAAAAGGAAAAAAAAACAATAAGTTGGATAAAATACCTTCAATTACAGAGCAAATCCATATTACTGTTCTTTACATACTTTTATTATCAAAGTGGATCTTTGCTGTTTAAATTGTAGCCTGTGGACCAGCAGCATCAGAAAAATGTAGGACTTTGTTAGAAATACAGAGACACAAGTCCCTCTGTAGACCGACTGACTGGGAAGCCCATTACAGTTTGAGAAGCGCTCTATTAGACAGCTCTGCAATGTTTAGCATTGAGTTCATCCTCTGTGTGTTAACAAAATTTGTGGTTCCCACCCCCACCCTATCATAGTAGAAAGGATAAGAGCGGAATTGGGTTTAATCAGCTACTTTGCTTGCAATGTGTGTAACCTTGTGCAATTCACTTAAATTTCTAGCCCCAGTTCTCTTATTTTCAAAATATGGATAATATTCTTTACCCCAAGTCTGAAAAATAGAATCTGCCTAAAATAATAGTACCTATAGTGGATCTAGTATATTCTCTGGTTCATACAAATAGTCCACAAATTTTATTTTCAACAGGATAATTACTTCTTCCTTCATTCCTTCTTCTTCTTTTTTTCTTTCTTTAACATCTATTTGTTTGGCAACTTCGGCTACGCAGAGTATAACTAGTAATCTTGAATTAAGTTTACATTACTATAGTATCACTGAAATTATTATCAAAACCACCTTCATCAAATTCCTGCTTGTTACTTGGTCCTGTGTCCTCAGCCCAAGCATCTGACTGTTACTTTACCCACAACTTTGTCAGGCAAGGGTGTCTCATTTCCAATCCCCCTGAAGGCTACAAGCAGGAATCAGGAACGTGGGGCCCCTGCAGCTTCAGGAAAATGCAGTAAGAGTTTGCAGCTGCCTGGCAGACAGAAAGCAAACTGCCCCAGTGGCTTGAAATTAACATCTGAATCATCAGGAAGAGGTGAATTCTTTTACTAAGCCTCTACTGTTTGAGAAGGTAGGGAAGTTTTTAATGATATCTAACTAAAAGTTGAGCATGCAAGATTATTTTTAAAATTGGGATTTCTGAGTGAATGCCACAGAATCAAGGCTTCAGCAATATTAAATGAACAATAAGCAGTTTCCATCTGAATTAATTCTCAAGAATTTTCTTCTTTAGATATAGCAACATTAACTCTCTCTTAGCCCAGGAAAATTTCTATGACTTTTTAAAAAATTTGTTTTATCACTTTTTGTTGGTTTTGAGGTTCATGATCCTGTTAAAGTCAAGTAAATAGGTTAATAAGAAACACATATATGTCTCAGTTGAGGAAAGCATGTAAGAAATTTAATATTTCTAAAGGAGAATCATGAGGAAGTCACTGAGAATTCTTCTGGGAAGGTGGAGTAGATGTACTTTGACCTATTCCTTCCATTAAATGTAACAAAGTGGACATTATGTATATTAAAAAAAAAGAAAGAAAACTTCAAAATGTGGGGAGAAGGTGGCAGACTGGCCAGGAACCTCTAGACCCAAAGAACAAAGTGATAAATTCCCTGAGTTTTCTTCCCATTTCACATGTCCCAAACCTGAACTGAAGAAGCCAGCAACTGAGAAAAGCCAACAGACACAAATTCATAGAGCCTCAACAAAAGGTTCCCCGCTTTATCCAAAGGAACATGAAAGGGGCAGTCTATCAAGACAGAAATATTTATAAAATACTACTTTAGTGTGGCCAAACACCACAGAAAAAACTGTGGCCCACGCCCATTGGCAAAAGCTGAGAGGGGAGCCTACACTTCTACTTTGCTAGGTTGTAGCCAGGAACCCTAACCCCCTGTTGGAATGGTGTCAGAAGAAGCTAAGTAGGCAGCTGGACTTCATCCTTGACAGTAGTAAGAAGCCCCCTCCCCATGGCAGTGTTAGATTTCTACACCCAAACTACTCCTGTGAGTGAGCAGGCAGCATTTACACTTTCCTAGTGGAAATCTAAGTTCCCCACTTGGCCTGCACTGACATCACCCTTTTTGGGGGGGACGGGAGTGCTACTCCCCAGTAGGTCCCCTCTGATACCACACCAGTGAGGAGGGAGAGAGACACCTCATTACCACTCAGTGAGGAAAGAAGTCTAGGGATCCCACATGGTCTCCACAGACACTGCCATGGGGAGGGGGCTTCTTACTGCTGTCAAGGATGAAGTCCAGCTGCCTACTTAGCTTCTTCTGACACCATTCCAGCTAAAACATAAGGTATCAATAAGGTCCAGGGTCTCAGAACATACTACTCAGAATGTAGTTTTTAATAAAAAAATCACTCATTATACCCAAACCCAGAAAGTTTTGGTTGATGAGAAAAAGACAATCAATAGATAACAACAGGATAATGACAGAGATGTTAAAATTTTCTGATATTTTAAAGAGCCAAAACAAAAACGCTTCAATGAGCAATTAAGAACGTGCTTAAAAGGAATAAAAAAAATGACTCATAGCAAAGAAATGCAAAATTTCAGCAATGAAATAGAAGATATAAAAAATAATAAAATAGAAATTTGAAAGTGAAAATACAACAACCAAAATTAAAACAAAACAAAGCAAAACCCTAAATAAATGGGCTTGACAGCAGAATAGAAGGGGAAGAGTAAAGAATCACTGAAGTGAAAGTGGAGCAATAGAAATTACCCAGTCTGAACAACATGAAGATAAAAGACTAAACAAACAAATAACAACAACAACAAAAACAGAGAGCCTCAGAACACATAGAACTATACAACAGAAGATCTAACACTCACGACATGGGACTTAAAGAAAGAGAGGGGAAAGATGGCAGGGTTGGAAAAAAACCCACTCAAGTCACTACTGACAACTTCTCAATTTTGTAAAAGAGATAAACCTACATATTCAAGAAGTTGAGTAAACCTCAAACAAGATAAACCCAGAGAAATCCACACCAAGGTACACTATACTCAAAACTTCTAAACACTAAAGACAAAGAAAAAACTTGAAATTAGCAAGTGAGAAACAATGACATCTAAAGAAAAAAATAATTTCAAAGGCAGTGAATTTCTCATCATAAACCATGGAGATCAGAAAAAAGTGGCAGAACATTTTTCAAGTACTGAAGAGAGAGAGAGAGAGAGAGAGAGAGAGAGAGAGAGAGAGAGAG
>NW_007726162.1:367726-410852 GCF_000696425.1 Galeopterus variegatus
AAGAAAGAAAGAAAGAAAGAAAGAAAGAAAGAAAGAAAGAAAGAAAGAAAGAAAGAAAGAAAGAAAGAAAGAAAGAAAGAAAGAAAGAAAGAAAGAAAGAAAGAAAGAAAGAAAGAAAGAAAGAAAGAAAGAAAGAAAGAAAGAAAGAAAGAAAGAAAGAAAGAAAGAAAGAAAGAAAGAAAGAAAGAAAGAAAGAAAGAAAGAAAGAAAGAAAGAAAGAAAGAAAGAAAGAAAGAAAGAAAGAAAGAAAGAAAGAAAGAAAGAAAGAAAGAAAGAAAGAAAGAAAGAAAGAAAGAAAGAAAGAAAGAAAGAAAGAAAGAAAGAAAGAAAGAAAGAAAGCTGTAAAGTCAGAATTCTGTATATAGTAAAAATATCCTTCAGGACTGAAGAGAAAATGAATACATTTTCAGATTAAAAAATAGGAGAATTTGTCAGTAACAAACCTGTCTTAGCAAATGGCTAAAAGAAGTTCTCTAAACAGAAAATGATAGTAGAAGAAATCTTGGAACATCAAAAAGTAGGAAAGAACACAGTAAGCTAAAATATAGATGAAAAAAGTAGACTTTCTTCACATCTTGAGTCTTCTAAATTATGTTTGATGATTGAAACAAAAATTACAACACTGTCCAATATCATTCTAAATGTAAGTAGAGGAACTATTTACAACAATTATATTATGAGTGGGGGAAGGGAGAGGAATAGGAAGGGAGGTATGTTTTCTATATTTTACTTGAAGTGGTAAAATAACACCACCAATAGATTGTGATAAGTTTTGCATACATAAGGCAAATACCTAAAGTTTCCACACACACATACACACACACACACAAAACACACAAAACTTAAAAATACACTAAAAACACTACAGATAAATAAAAATTTAATTCTAAAAAACTGTACAAATAATTCAGAGGAAACCAGGAAAAAGGAAACAGAAATGAAAACAGAAAGAGCAAACAGTAAACAAAACATAAAATGTCAATTTTAAGCCCTAACATACCAATGATTATGTTAAATGTACATGGTCTAAATACATCAATTAAAAGACAGAGAATGGCAGAGCAGATTAAAAAACATGGCCCAACTATAGACTGACTACAAGAGACTCACTTTGAATACAAGGATACTTCAAAAACTTCATGGAAAAATTAGTATTACATTTTAATTATACTTTTCCATGAACTTTCTGTACTACCATCTTATACTGATAAGATTAGAGGCATGTTGAAAGTAAATGGATGGAAAAATATACTAATCTTTGAATTTTAATTAATATGTAAATGTTAATTAAAAGAAAGAAGTATGGGATATATTAATATCAGATAAAGGAGACTTCAGAGACTAGAATATTATTAGAGATAGAGTGGGACATTATATGATAAAAGGGTCAATCCACCAAGAAAACATAACAATTCTAAATGTGTATGTATACACATAAAAAATGTAAACTGAAAATTGTTGGAACTAAAAGGCCAAATTGACAAATTTACAACTATAGATGGGGGCTTCGACACTCCTTCCTCAACAATTGATAGAACAACCAGACAGAAAATTATCAAGAATACAGTAGAATCAACAACACCATCAACAACAAGATCTAGTCAATATTTGTAGAACACTCCATACAACAATAGCAGAATACAATTCGTTCCAAGTGTCCACAGAACACATATTAATATAGATCATATCCTGGGCCATAAAACAAACTTCAACAAATTTAAAAGAATTTGCAATCATACAGAGTGTATTCTTTGATCAATGTGAATCAAACTGGAAATTAATAACAAAGACAATAGGAAAATCTCCAAATACTTGAAAACTAAATTACACATTTCTAAGTAGTCCATGGGTCAAAGAAGAAGTCTCAAGGGAGATTTAAATAAAACATTGCAGGACATGACTGAAACAATGCTGAGAGGGAAATTTATAAGACTAACAGCATACATTAGAAAATAAAGTCCCACCAACAGTGTTGAAAGAGAGAAAGAAAGAAAGACCACAATAAAACATTGAACTTTCAGAAGGAGAGAACAGACCTATACTTACCCACTAGAGGTGGGAAGGTGGGAGGGGGAGGGAGGTCAGCAAGTGACAGGATAAGGGACACAAAGAGTAATTACAATTGTAATGATGATCATGCTAATAATATTGATTTGATCATCACACACTGTACACAAATACTGATAGTCAACTCTGTACCCCATAAATATGTATAATCAAAAATAGGTAAATAAATAAATTTTTTAGGGAAAAAGAAAGTCTCAAACCATTAATTTAAGATCCCAACTCAAGAACATAGAAAAAGAAGAGCAAAATAAACTCCAAGGGAGCAGAATGAAGGAAATAAGAAAGATAAGAGCAGAAACCAAAGAAATCAAAACAGAAAACCATTAGAGAAAATTAATGAAACAGAGCTGTTTAAAAAAAAAATTAGTAAAATTACACATCGCTAAAAAAGACTGACAAGGAAGAAAGGAAGACAAATTACCATTATCAGGAATGAAAGAAGGGATATCACTATAGACCCTGATGACATCAAAACAATAATATGGGAACATTATAAACAACTCTACACACATAGATTTGACAACCTAGATAAAATAGGCCAATCCCTCAAAAAGTACAAAATACCACTACTAATGTAATATGAAGTAGATAATTTGAATAGCCCTATAAGTATTAAGGAAATTGAATTTGTAGTTACATGATTTAAAAACTCCCAAAAGACAAATCTCTAGGCCCAGATGGTTTCACTGGAAAACCTCATCAAGCATTAGAAAAGAATTAACACCAATTCTACACCATCTCTTCCAGAAAATAGAAGAGGAGGGAAAACTTTACAATTCTCTTTATGGAGCTAGTATTACTCTGATATCCAAACCACACAAAGACAATACAAAATGAAACACACGCATGTGCATGCACACACACACAACAGATGAATATCCCTTATGATTAAAGATGGAAAAATCCTTCACAAAATATTAGCAAACGGAATTCAGCAATATACAAAAAGAATTATATACCATGACCTAGTGGGATTTATTCCAGGGATACGAGGCTGGTTCAACATTTAAAAATCAATTTATGTAATCAAGCACATTAACAAGCTAAAGAAAAATATCATGTGATCATATCAATTTATGCAGAGAAAGGATTTGACCAATTCAACACCCATTCATGATAAAAATTCTGAAAAACAGAAGTAGAAGGGAATTTCCTCAACTTGACAAAGTGCATTTCTCCTTAGGATCAGGAACAAAGCAAGGATGGCTTCTCCCACAACTCCTGTTCAAAATATTGCTGGAAGTTCTAGCTGGGTCAATACAACAAGAAAAGGAGATAAAAGTTGTACGGATAGAGAGGAAGAAATAAAACTGTTCCCATGTGCAGATGAAAGAATTGTCTATATAGAAAACCCAAGTAATCTTCCAAAAACTCCTAAAACTAATAAATGAGTTCAGCAAGATCCTGGCATAAAAGATAAACATAAACAAATTAATCATATTTTATACACTATCAATGGGCATGTGGACACTGAGATTAAAAATAAAATACCGTTTCACATCACTACAAAAAGTAAAAGAAATGCTTAGGTGTAAATCTGAGAAAATGTGTAGAGGTCCTGTATGCTGAAAGCTATAAAATGCTGATGAGAAAAATCAAAGAACACCTAGATAAATGGATAGACAAGCTTTATTCATGGATTGGAAGACTCAGTATAACAAAGATCTGAATGCTCTCCAATTTGATATACAGGTTTAACACAATTAATATCGTGATCCTACCAAAATTTGTTGTAGGTATAGGCAAGATTATCCTAAAATATATGTGAAAGGTAAAGGAACTAGAACATCCAAAACAATTTTGGAGAGAAAAAATGTAGGAATAAGTTGTCCAGTTACAAGACTTATTGTATAGCTACAGTAATCAAGACTGGTTTTTTTTTAGCAGAATAATAGACAAACAGAATAATGTAACAGAACAGAGAACCCACACAAATATGCCCAATTGATTTTTGACAAAACGCAAAAGCCACACAATGGAGAAAAGATAGCCTTTCCAAGAAAATCATGCTGGAGTAACTGGACATGGTGAGGTGACAAAACAAACCAAACAAACAAGCAAAACCTCCAAAAAAACCCCCTCCAGAAGAAAATGATCCTCAACCTAAGTCTCATACTTTATAAAAAAAAAAAATTCTCAAAATGGATTATGGACTTAAATGTAAAACATAAAACTATACAATGTTTAGAAAAAGAATGAAAAAAAATTCAGAATCAATGGCTAGGCAAAGAATTCTTATACTTGATGCCAAAAACAATGCATAAGAGAAAAAATTGATCAATTGGATTTCATCCTGGTTGAGAGGAGGAAAGACTGGGAAGAAACATTTGCAAACCACATATCTGACAAAGAATTAGTATCAAGACTATCTAAAGAACTCTCAAAACTCAATGGAAAAAACACTCAATGTCTTTAACAATAGGTTAAAGACATGAACGGCCGTTTCACAGAAGAGCATACACAGATGGCAAATAAGCACAAGAAAAGATATTCAACATCATTAGCCATTATGGCAATGCAAATTAAAACCACGATGAGCTATTACTACATACCCAATAGAACTTAAATTTTTTTAAAAAAGAGTCCTGTAAAATTTACTTTCTGCTGTACCATGAAAATGTAATTAGTTACAGGAGAACTATGAGAAAGATGAAAATAAACAACTGAGCAAAAAGATAGTGGAAACATTAAATGCTGACAAGGATACGGAAAAATTGCATCGTGCATACGTTCGTTGCTGGTGGGAATGTAAAATAGTACAGGTGGTCTGAAAAACAGTTCGAAAGTTTCTTAAAAGACTGACAACTAACAATTGCATTCCTATGCATTTATCCCAGAAAAGTAAAAACCTATGTTCACACAAAAACCTCACACGAATCATACATAATAGATAAAAACTGGAAATGACACAAATGTCCCTCAACGGGTGAGAGATTAAGCTAACTTTGTTACATTGGTATCATCAAAAACTACTCAACAATAAAAAGGAATAAATTGTTAACATGCACACACAACTTGGATGAATCTCTGGAGAATTATGTTGAGTGAAAAAAAGCCAGTCCCAAATGGCTACTTCCTATGTGATTTCCTTAATATAACATTCTGGAACTGAGAAAATTATAGAAATGGAGAACAGACAGGTGTTGCCAGGGACTGAGGAGGGTGTGGGGGCTGGAGGGGAAGAGACGCGGCTATAAAGGGGCAACACAAGGCACCTGTGTTGGAGATGGTGATGGAGACGTTATGTATCTTGACTGTATCAATGTCCATGTCCTGATTATGACATTGTACTATGATTTTGCGGGATACTGCCACTGGGGAAAACCAAGTAAAGGGCACACTAGAGCTCTCTTGTTCTATTTCTTACAACTGCTTGGGGATCTACAATCATCTCAAATTTAAGAAGCTTAGTCAAAAAATAAAGAGAATGCATTGACATATTTCTCTCCCCAGGAGTAGGAACTACTTCTGAGTTGTGCTATGGTGGAAAGAAAAATAGAGATAATATGACATGTGTGGGTAAAAGTGTCGACTCCCTGTGGGGAGAGACAGTGTGGCACACTGGCACATTTGTTCTTTCATTCATTTGTTGATGCAGTCAATTTGTCTACTCATTTATACACTCATACATTCATTCATTTATAAACTTATTCATTCACTCATTCATTTTTTCTTTCACTCAAACAGTAATATTGACTTGGGACACTGGGGAAGTGAAAGAAGCATAAAACAGCTCTACATTTAGAGAGTTCGCAGTTATTCATTTACACATTTCATCAGCCATGTACACTGCCAAGTCAACCAACTAACCAACTGGCCAGTCAACCAACCAACAAACCAACCAATGCTGATGGTACCTATTGTATCCCCAAGGCCTGCCATACTGCTTGGCATAAAGATATAAGCATACATGCCATTACTTTTATAACTGCTTCCTGACCACATAAGGGAAGCAGGTTTTCAGAGTTGGGTGCCAAATCATCAGCCTTCTAACAACCCAGGAAATAAGTTAAGGAATATGTGGAATAGAAAAGGGGGGAGGGTAATTCACCAATTTGTGTCAAATCGTAAATTCAGTGGGGTCCAATTTTGATTAGCCCCAGTATAAAGTCCAAACTCCTAAACATGGAGCATGAGGTTCTCACCAACATGGCCCCTACCTCCCTTCCCCAACCTGTACCACCTGCCCCTGCCCCAGTCACCTACTAGTTCAGGCGGGTTGCTTATGCTTTCCACATTCTCTGCATGTGTTCCTGCAGCTCCCTCCACAGGAATGTCCCTTCCCCACTTGTAAACCTGCTGACCCACTACTCTGTAGCTTTTGGAGACTTCTGTTACTCAAAGAAAGAGTGAATGCCCCGCTCCTCTCTGTTCCCGTACTTAGGTATATGGCTTGAGAGGGTTCTAATTATATGCAGGTAGGGTGTACTAGGAAGGCCACAGATCAAATGGACAGAGATTGAATTCCACGTTTCCCACTTAACTGACTGTATTAACTGGAAGAAGCTTGCTAACTTCTGTGAATCTCTCTCTCCTTATGACTTTCTAGCTGTGAATAGGCTTCTGTCAGAACCTACGTGTGGGTTAAGAGAAACAGCACATGGAAAGTGTTCAGAAAACTGCCCGGATTATAGATAGCACTGAGGAAATGCTAGCTCTTATTATGGGAAATCTGTTTTGCATTTCTACCCACTTCCTTTATCACTTGAGGTGGGGACTATTTCCTGTTCCTTGAGACCCTTGTGCCGTAATAATAACAACATTACTAATGATAGTCATGCTTGCCACGCAGCATATTACTTATTGGTGCATAGCAGGTAATAAATGTGTGTTGAAACAGCTTGTCTGGGAATCGCTGGATTGCAGAACTTCCTGTGTGTCTTCCAGTTAGATCAAACTGATCTGTCTTCACTGTAATTCTAGTGCTCTCTAGGAGGGTCTGAGGATACCCCAGGGGTCAGGGAGAGAGGCAGGGGGGAAGGCAGGGTGGCTTTGTGGATGGCACATAACAGGAGTCCCTGGGGGTGGAAGATGCTGTCAGCCTAATTATTCATCATTAGAAAGAAAACTGTATCTTATATAAATTTATCATTATGTACAACATTATATATAAGACATTTTGTATGTATATGTATATAAAAAAGACTGCGTTTCTCACATAGATCAGATAGATTTCTCTCACACTTTACTCTAGCCACACTGGTCTCCCTGCTGTTCCTTAAATATGCCAATATGGTCTCATTTTCCATCTTTGCACCCACTCTTCTGCGTACCGGAATGCTCTTCTGCCAGATCTCTTCTGCCCTCACCTCGTTCTTCAAGTCTTTGCTCAAATGTTACCCTCTTGAAGAGACTTATTCTGCCACCTGTATTTAATTCTACAACCTGACCTCCTTATCCTAAGAGTTCTGATCCTCCCCTCCTTTCTCCACCTTTCCCTGTCCTTTCAGCTCAAACTATCTTCTGGTGTACTATATGCCTCATTTGATGATTGCACTTGCAGCTTTTTTTCTGTCTCCCCATCAGGATATAAGCCCTACTACAGCAGAGAACTGCATCTGTTCTGTTTACTGCTGTATGTTAAGGGCTTAGAACAGTGCCTGCCACCCAGTAGGTGCTCAATATTGGGTGAACACAGGAATAAATCACATGGGGCTTTGGGAAGGAAGTAGCTCTTAGGATGGATTTTCTTGGAATTCCTCCAAGGCAGGAACAGATGCAACCCAGGGCTCTAGTTGCCCTATTAGTTTTTCTCCAAGTCCCAGCCCCTGTGTGGGAAGGGAACTTCCCCTTCTCCTGGTGACCCAGCAGACTGCAGAGCAGGCTTAGTGATGGGGAAGAAGAGAGAGGCCATTCACACGTAGTGGTCTGAGACTGAAAAACTCAAAGACCCAAGAGGGCAGTAGTGGGAAAGCTGATGCATCTTATTTCTGAGGCAGGGGAGGGTAGATCTCAGGGAAAGAGTGGGGACGAGGACCGCTGAGGAGAAAGGGGTCAGGACAGAGCCCTGGGGGTGGGATCTGGGCGGGGGGGCTGTTGTGACCAAGCACGCCAGGTGTGTCTCTAATCCTCTACTGCACTCATGGTCTGTTTCCCTTGTAACGTAGAAGAGCAAAGGGAACTAGAATGGGCATAATTCTCCAGGTCCCATAACAACATGGAGACAGCAACGGCATCCTTTCAGTAAAGCACTGCTCAACCAGTGCTGACTAGGTTTAGCCTGTGGGGTGATGCACTCTGTGAAAAGATCACTTAGTGCACCTTCTCCACTTTGCCAGGATTCCCGCTCCCTGTGACTTTACACCAGGGCAGGGCACGCACTTCACTGTTACCATCTGGTGCATGTACCAGTTTGCTTGGGCCCTAACCTTCATTTGGGTGCAGTGTGAATTCCAGGCGAAGAAGGGTGGGCAAGACCATGTCTACAACAAGAAGGAAAGGGCACCCCCCCCTGCCTAGTCTCCGACTTGAAACCACCTGCAAGGACACCCGTGCTGCTCCTTGGTGATGGGAGGCAACTACCCCTGGCTGAACCCCAGCTGCACAGAGAAGGCTCCACCCTCACCTCCCCCTCCCCAGCTAAAGAGACACTCTGTAGGACATTTAGGAACCAAACTTAAAAAGGAGGAGCCCACCACATGGGATACTGTGGATATATTAAAGTGTGTTTTAACTTGCTAGGGCTGTCGTACCAAAGTACCACATACTGAGTGACTTAAACAACAGACATATACTGTCTCACAGTTCTGGAGGCTGGAAGTCTGAGTTCAAGGTGTGGGCAGAATTGGTTCCTTCTGAGGCCGTGAAAGGGAATCTGTTCCAAGCCTCTCCTAGCTTCTGGTGGTTTCCTGGCAGTCTTTGGTGTTCCTTGGCTTCTCTTATGCATCAGCCCAGGTCTCTGCCCTCATCTTCACATAACTTTTCCCCTGTGTGTGTATCTGTGTCCAAATTTCTCCTTTTATTCAGGATACCAGTCATACAGGATTAAGGTCGCATCCTACCCCAGCATGACCTCATCTGAACTACTTACATCTGTGATGGCCCTATTTTCAAGTAAGGTTGCATTCTGAGTTACTTGGGGTTAGGACTTCAACATATGAATTCCTGAACTTCAACATACAAATTCCTAGGGGACACAATCAACCCATGAAAGGGTACAACTAAGATTTCAGTTGTAAAATCATTATTGTTAAAGTTTTAAAACAACTCCTTCAACCTTCTCATTTTATAAAGGTAAAAGAAAAAAGCTTCATCAAAAGCTGAAGCCTTGAGATGTTTCTGAGGAGGTGGGAGCGGGAAAGACATGTTCACTCCACAATTTTAGCTCCATCCCTTATAAACCATGTGACTTAAAGTCCTTCATAGTGAGACCCCTCCTTCACATGGGTGTGGCAAATTCCTGCATGGCATTACCTAGCAGGGGGGACAGAGGTCAGGTGGGACATCGCCATAAAGCTTTGTCAATTTTAATAGACCTATATGACTAAGGGGTCATCTCTTCAAGGTCACATGCAGTAGGTATCTATGGGGCATCCCATCAAGTCTGGAGCTCCATCCTCAGACACGGCCCTGTTCTGACCACCCTGGCTCTGTGGAGGCCAAAGCAGAAGCTTGAGGCTCTCACAGCAGGGATGGAGGGGTACACAGCAACAGCTGATTCTCAGGCCATAAAAGAAGTGGAATTTGGCTTAGGAAAGTCAACCCAACTCTGAGGAGCTCATACAGAGCAAGTGAGCGCCTTTACTCTTTTTATGGGCAAAAGTCTCAGCAAAACCATGAGGCCCAGGGAGGGTGAACGAGCCCACTTTACAGGTGGGGAATACTAAAGGTCAGTTTGAGAGCATGGAAAATTCTGTGGTAAAACTCAAAGCCACAGAGAGATTGTTCTATAAGTAACCAACAGGGTGGAGTCAGACCGGGGAGTGCACTGAGACTCTTCTCTGACTAGCTGTGTTAATGGGGGTGGAAGAGGTCAGTTTAATTAACTTCCTGATGTACAGTTTCCTCCTCTGTAAATTGGGAATAAAGCTATTTATACACAACTGGTCTCAGCCAATTCAGAGCGTGGTCAGGCAGTACTTACTGAAATAAAGCATGTATACACCCTGTGGGCCAGCAATGCCATTCCTGGGTACAGACCTAGGGAAAGTCACACCTCGATGTATAAGGGGACAGGCACAAGGATGATGACTGCAGCATTGCTTGTGGGACCAGGGAAGTGGAGACAGCCAGGTTGTCCATCACTAGAGGAATGGATGAGTGAAATACCAGGAAGCAGCTAGAAGGTCTGATCTACAGCAGTGGTTCTCAAACCGTGGTCCCAGGACCTGGGGCGTCACCATCACTGGATAACTTGTTAGAGATGCAAATTTGAAAGGAGGAATTGGTAAAGGGACATTAAAATCAACTACATTGTATATTGACATAGTAAAATAAAATTTAAAAAGAGAAAAAGTTCGTGGAAAAAAAAAGAAATGCAAATTCGTGGGCCCCACCTCAGTTCTAGTGAGTCAGAAGACCTATGTGGGCCCCAGCAATCTATTTTAACAAACCCTCTAGAGGATTCTGATGTATGCTAAAAGGGGAGAAGCACTGAGTTAGAGATATACCATAAACAGATATTAAAATGTAGTGTTAAGTTAAAAAGACTTTGCCTCCCAGTGGATATTTGACAATGAGTGGAGACATGTTTGATTGTCACACTAGATAAGTGCTGCTAACACCCAGTGGTAGAGGCCAGGGGTGCTGCTGAACATACCACAATGCACAGGACGGACCCTCAGCAAAGCATTATCCAGCCCTAAATGTCAACAGTGATGACATTGAGAAACCCTGATGTAGCAGCTTCACAGAACCTCTCATCTCCCCGAAACCAGTATTTGCCAGAGTGTGTTTAGAAGAATGCATGCATGCCGTTAGTTTTTTCTTTTCTTTTCTAATTCTTATTTTTAAAACATTTTTTGCTTAAACTTTATTTTATTTTTATTTTTTGCTGCTGGCTGGTATGCAGATCCAAACTCTTTACCTTGGTGTTACCAACACAGTGCTCTAAACAAGTGAGCTAACCAGCCATCTCATGAGTTTTCAATTAGGTGTTCTGTCATTGTGTTGGGAAAAAGAAACATCAACAAAGCAATATTTTAACCTAAAGAGTATCTCTCTGTGTATTTGTGCGTATAACTAGAAGCATTCATATAGTTGACTTTATTAACAAATAACCTTACTTGATACCTAAAGCAAGATCTCCAGGCTTCCTCTTGGTCAACAGACACTTTAACAACTACTTGCTACAGATTTGCCATCTACTCAGCGATCACAGGTCTTGGTGTATCCTTTCTCATAATTTCAGCATATATATGTAATGTAATATCATACTTGACTTATTGTATACTAAACATATTCATGTTTAATCACTTTATACAGTGATTAGTTATTCAGTGGAATCATATATATATATTTTGCCATATCTTCAACCCATATATACATATTATATACTATGATTTCTGTTAGTTTCCAGATAGTGTATAATCATTATTGGTATCTCATACTCAAATCTTTGGATCATCGCTAAGTGAGAACGTTGCTTCCGCTTCTGAATTTGTCTCTGTGTCCTATTTGGCACTAGCTTCTTTAATCTGTAAGTTTTTTTGGGTCATATCTGGTTGTATTTGCCTGTTGCCATGTTTTGCTTTTGATGCTGATCAAACCTATGAACTATAAGGACAATGCTGAAATTTTTGCAAAATATCATTTATATACAATTACCTTTCCAGTCTGTGCCCTCTCCCCCATGATAATTACCCAGCCATATTTCATTTAATGTTTAATGTATAGCCTTTACAAATAGGAAAGATGAAATAAATAAGGCACAAAATATGCATGCGGGAAATTTCCCACAGAATAATTAATATACGAAGTCTCAAGCCAATACTTTTTACTACCATTTGTTTTTCAAAATAAATGGGTTTAAAATATAGACACTTATTAATAAGACTCAAACCCTTAACCACATCCTTTGTGTCTTAGTTCTGCTAAACCCGGTCATCAGGTCCTCCCTTTAACATGAAATAGCTTATCAATGTTACTCCAAAATAAGCCAGTTTCTTCCTAAAAGGAACTCTCCTTCATCTGTTAAGATAATATATTATTGTTTTCCCTTAAAGCAGTTGAAGATTTCAACTCAAGTTAAATGCTTCTAATAATTTGAGTTTAATAGTCACCCTACGGTTATTTATTGAGAACTCATGAGCTTAACATCATTTTGTTGCTAGGGACATCATAACAATGTGCAAAACCCGGCAAGAATTCTGCTCAGAGTGCAGAATCTATATATATATATAATAGTGTCATTTACTGTTAATGTGTAATTACGAAAAGAGAAGGCTTTGCAAGAAAGGAATTCAGTCCTTTTAATTCACACCACATGCGTCTCTAACCTAAACTGAGGATCTGGAAGGCATCCACAAAAAACTGGGGATGGTGGTGAGTTTGAAGCAGTGGTGTGCTGATGAAGGCTTAACAATCGCCTCTCGGTGGGGAGGGGAGACAAGCCCTGGTGTGTAGCATATGCCAATTTCCATGGTATAAATGTTCTTACTGTGGCTGATTTCAAGCTATCAATGTCATGTGTCGGAATTTAAGTTGGGAAGACAGGTGCAGTAATCACCATTATGCAGCATTTATATCACACAGAAATGACCTTAAGAGCATATACAGTAGTACAATGTAGTCAAAATAATTAGGAAGTAATGAGTTTTGAGTACTTATTATCTTTGTTTTCAATATAATTTATTCATGAGTTTATGTAATTTCATTTTTAATAATATTTCTGTTTAACAACCAGCTTGTAAAATCCCTGAAAACTTAATAGTAAGTCGTTGTGAGACCTTTCAAGTGATATCCAGCACAACACTGAAGGTGAAGTGGATTTAACAAGATTTGGGAAGCACACCAAGGCAGCAGCATGTGCAAAGGCCCTGTGCTAAGAGGAAGCTTGGCAAGGTTGCTAGGGCTTTTTGCTCTTCACTCTAAATGAAAACTGTACAGGTTTATAAATAGAGGTGAAATGGTCATACTGTACCAGGGCAAGTCCTGTTGTGGGAGGAGGGGGTTTCCCACTGTTGCCAAGTGGTTTTGTTCCAATTTGAGTAAACACGCAGGGAGAAGGATACATGCTCTGAATGGGGACATTTACATTCAGCCTTTCATGTTTCTTCCAACTCTGAAGTTCCAATGACAATGAAAGAGAGACTGAAGTTTTAGAGGACAGCCAGAAGAAGTGAGAACTTATGAGTTAAGAACCTAGAAATGGTGTCTTGCACATTATTAGTAGCCATGTAAATATGTCAGAAACTTGAGAATGAAAAAAGCCTATCTTTAAAAGAAATAGCCACAGGAAGCAAAGTGAGTCAGGTGTTTCTTCTCTCTCTCCCTCCTCATGGGTTTCTATTTTTGAAACATCACTTCCTCAAAGTGTCAGACAATTATATCTGCTAATATATTTTCACCAGAATGATCCTAAAAAGGATAATGCAAATTATTTATGACACTCCCTTTTGGTAGGAGTGAATAGAACAGTAAATGCTGAAACATTTCATTTTAGAAAACTCCCTGTATGAGAGATTTCAGGGAGCACAACCCAAGATTAGGGAGACTGCTGAGTGGCTTTAAATGGCAGGGAAAATAATCCACTGGTGATCTCAATTCCCCCTTTTACTTATGGTTGTGGCTACAGCCTTGGCTTCTATGCTCCACCTCCATACCCAGGTTGTAGCCACAGCTTCCCGACTCCACGGCTGCCAATCTCTGGGGCACCTCCGCTAGCCTCTGCCCTAACCTCACCCATGGCAGGAGCTCTGAAGCCTGTCTCTGCTCGGGGACCATGTGCCACAACCCAGCTCTTGATCACCAAAGCCGTCAGGCCACCACCACCCTGGGCATTCCTGACAACAGGCTACTTTCTGGGGTTAGTCTTAACAAAAATGGCTTTGGAGACAGTCGAATTCCTGCTTCCTCATGTATGAACTATCTGACACTTGGTAAGTTAGGAAAACCCTCTGGCTTCAATATTCTGATGTATAAAATGGGGATTAGAATACTATTTTTTTTCCCAGTTTACATGTTGAGGAAATGAGTGTTTCAAAGTACCTAGTGCAAGCAATGAATGATAACATACTACTTTCTATGCTTATTTTTTTAATGTGTTTCCTGGTCTTCCATGCATCTGTGTATTTTTCAAAGACCTGCTAATTTACTCATTCATTCTGAACAGCTGCAATGTGCCAAGCACTGTGTTGTCCACCTTCTCTCTCAAGACGTAGGTGATAGGAACTAAGCCCAGTGCCTCTTGTATTTTGTCCAGAGATGCTGTCATCACTTTTCAGAGAATATTAGTTCTGTGTTGCTGCTGAGCTAAATGCTAGAGAACCGAAGAGAATGCATAGAGATGTCCTCTCCCCCAGGAGCTGACACTCCTGCATGTTCACTGTGCATAGGTGTCTTTTTGCGAATAGTCAGATCTGCATGCTGTGCTTACTTCCTTAAAGTGCATTTTAAAAGTTAGTCTATGGCTTAGTAGTCCATTAGATAAACATTTTTTTAAGAGTGGTAATAAGAAAAGGAGACAAACTACTACTGAACAAACATCTACTGTGTGCTTGCACTTCAGCAGGGTTTTACAGTCATTATCTTATTTTCTCCCTAAAGCAACCATATAAAAAGGCATCCTTTACCTGGTTTTGTTACTGGGTTAACTAAAGAACAGAGATTTTAAAAAACTAGCTCCTCATCCTAGGATTTGCAAAGCCTGAACCTGGGCTGCCTGACACAAAATCTGAGAATTTTGTTGCATGCAATTCCATAAATAACCAGTATCTTATAATTCCACCATTGTAGTTTTGGGGTAACATTCATCATCTCTAGGAAAGTTACAGCAAAATCAATAGTATTGTATCATCAAGTGATGGAATCTTGACCAGCTCAATCTCACCCTCCTCTTTATCAGAGAATTCAGCTCCCCTTTAATAGGGGCCAGTCTGTTGACAATTTTGTCTTTTTTTGTAATTAAAGGAAACATAACAAAAGAAAAGTTTTATGGACTCACCATTGAAGGCACAGAAGCTTAGCGAGAAATATGGCTAAATGACTTGCAACTTCATTCACGATGGGTCTTGTAGATTATGGCCAAACCTCAGCTGCCATAACAAAGAGAACCAGCACATTTTCTTCACTGTCAAATGCCTGATGTTTTACATCAGTGAATGTTCATAAAGCTCATCCCTTTCTGGCTCCCTTGTAAGGATCTTGGAAGCTGAGGGTCTTGGTCTATTTGATGAGTACAGTGGTCAAGGTGAGACACATCACGTGGAAAACCCTGCCTACTACTCATGAAGACGTGAAGTTGCTTGCAGGGGCCTGGATGCTGCTGGCTCTGGGACAAAGCAGGTGAGCAGAGGCCACGTGGGGCCACAAACCTGACTCACACCTGCTGTTGACATCAAACAGTCATGTTCCCATGCTGCCTGTTCTTTACGTCCATGAGGGCTAAGCCCTGAGCTCAAGATGTTCCCCCTAGAGTCTTCCTAGGGAAGAGGTAGCAAACATGCCATTTTTTTTTTCTTTTTTGATTTGTACACATTCTGTATAAGATCAGTGTGCTGATCCTTTGTTATGTACATTGCAAATATCTTCTCCCAGGATGGGGCTTGCTTCTCACTGTTCTCATGGAATCTTTTGATGAACAGTAGTTCATATTCTATTTTGTATTGATTGGTGGTGGTTGCCTGGAACATTGCTTTACAAAGGGCCCTGAGATCATGGGTTGGCTTAAAAGTAAGGAGCACCATGGTATCCCAGAGATGTCTGACAACCATGAGGGCCCCTGGGACTATCATTTTATAGCCCTAGATTAAGCTAGTAAGCTAGTCAAATGGATTTCAGTTCAATTTCTGCAAATACACCCATTGGATGGAACTCTGGGGACAGGCAAATAAAATGGTAGAAATTCATGAAAGGAGCAGGGATGGTACTAGTAGGGATACTATCTACTATGAAAAGGCAAAATAAGGACATTTTCAGAAAAACAAAAGAGAATGTTTATTACCAGTAGACTGCAGTAAAAGAAAGATGGAAGGAAATTCCTCAGGCTGAGGAATCAATGGAGGCTCAGATCTTCAGGAAGGAATGAAGATCAAGGGAAAAGGATAAATAGTTTCAAATGCAGTCATGTGCTGCATACAATGTGTTGGCCAATGGCAGACTGCATATATGATGTTGGTCCCATAAGACTGTAAGGATATAGCATACAGGCTAGGTGTGTAGTAGGCTGTACCATCTAGGTTTATGTAAGTATACACCGTGATGTTTGCACAATGACAAAATCACCAAATGATGCATTTCTCAGAACTCCTCCCCATCATTAAGTGACACATGACTGTATCTATACATATATACTCTATTTAAAGCAAGAAAAAATTAACATTGAAGTGTGGGGCATATCTAGATGTAAAATACATGAAAGTAGCATAAAAGGTGGGAGAGGAAGTAAAAGGAATCATATTTTGAAAGATTCTTACATTGTTTGTTGACTGGTACAATACCAGTTAATACTAATTACATAATCTATTAAATGTGAAAAGTTAAGGGCATGTAATTTCTAGAATAAACATTCCAGTATCAGTGGATAGTAGAGATGCACATATTTTTCCTCAAGTAAACAGGCAAATTTCACCTTTCTAGAGGTGGTGAAATAAGCTCTGGATCTTAAGGAAGAGCAAAAGCTTATCAAATAAAAATGTTGTAAAAAGTTTTAATTATGGAAGATGAATAAGTTCTACAGATCTGTTGTACAGATCTCTATAGTCTACGGTCTATATCTCTACAGTGCCTATATTCAATGATACTGTATTATAAACTTAAAAATTTGTCTAGAATATAGACGTCATGTTAAATATTCTTACCAAAAAAACTAACTAACAATAACAACAAAACAGAAAGAGAAACAAAAATAAAGGACCCAAGAGGACTTTTGGAGGTAATAAATATGTCTATTACCCTGATACTGCAGTGACGATTTTACAGGTGTATGTGTATGTCAAAATTATCAAATTATATATATTAGGTATGTGTACTTTATTATATATCAATTATATCTCAATAAAGCTTTTTTAAAAATGAACATCTGAAGAAATGTAAATGGGCAGTAGTATGAACAGTGTGGTATGTTCACTGACATCCAGGCAATTTGGTGGGCCTGGGTCATCCCAGGTATAGCAGGTGGTGGTAAGAAATGAGGCTGGGAGGTTGCTGAGGTCTGTGTCTTCATGGACACACCTTCTCTGTGTTAAGAAGTTGGGACTTTACTCCACAAGTTTTAGGGTGCCAGGTCTTGGTCCTGTTTATTAGTGATCATCAGGGTCAAAACATGTAGATAGTAAAATAAGTCTTGGGAGATGGGAAAGACAAAGTAACAGGAACATGAGGTCAGGGAATGCTTAGAAATTAGTGGGTGGAAAGGTAATAGCAAAAAGGAGCTGAGCTAGAGCTTCTTGTTTGGCTTCAGTGGAAGCTTCTATGTGAGGATGGAAGGGTAGCCAGGAAAGAGAGTTTGGGACTCAGTCTTTATGAGACTGAGGATAACGGGAGTAATGTCTAATGAAAAGAATCTCCGGCCCAAGAATTTGGGTAGAAATCCAGTTATCAATCTTGCAGCACTTTGGAGAAGCAAAGTGCCTGACACTTGGGACCAGTACTGGACCATTATGGGGACCCTTTGCCTTGTGGATGATGGGGAAGCTGTTTATAGGACCAAGGCAGAAGGTTAAGTGTGCCTCGAATAAAGCTGACCTGACACTAAGATCTTTCAGCTAAGGTGTTGCCTGAAACCTTAGCAGAGTGAAGGGGCACAGGCTATACCATTGGGCTCTTCATGTCTACAAGATCTTGAATGAAGGTGGTACTGCCACGATAGGGTAAGTAGCCTAGTATATGTCTAGTAAGATTAGTATAGAGACTGGAAGGCAGGATATTCCTCCTGGCTGCAGGACAGGAAATGGGGGTTTTCTCCCCAGCTCTGCTTCTCCCTCTTCTCCATCTCTTCCTCCTCCTCATAGCCAGAACTTTTAGAAAGAGGGATTTAAGCAGTTCTAGCACCACACTCCTATACTCACTATCAGGCCAATCTTGTGATTCAGACCCTGTGCTCCAGTTTTGATTAACCCAGCATCTGCCCCATGTTCCCAGGCTATGACTCAGTTTTCATTAGAAGCAGTTCAGGCATTGCCCAGCTGAGCAACCTTGGCCAAGTGTCAGGGACTCTCTGAGCACCTGCTTCCTTATCTGTAAAAGAAAGAGAACAATCCCAACATTATAGAGTTGATGTGAACTCTATAGGGGCACTGGTGAAACATACATATACTATACACTAAACATGTTTGCTAAGTGCTCAACAAATGAGTTGGTTGCTATGGTGACGATGATGGTGATGGTGATTGTGATGTATGCTGACCTGTTCTCTATGAGACATACCTTGGTAGCCTCCTCACTAGTCCTACTTGCTCCAAGAGGAAAGCAGGCGTATGGGCTAGTGACCGAGCAAGACACATATAAACGGAAGACTTCAGGGTAGAATGGGAAGAGAAATCAAGCTAGAGAAAAAGGCAGAAGTCAAATTAAGCAAATTCTAATTTTAAATTTTAAATGTCTTCTTTGTGGCTTCAGGAGAAAGGTAACTGTATGATTATAATGCAAAGATAGTATGAAATGCAAGTTATAGGGAAAATGAGGGAGACCTTGGGCAAATTGAGTTAACCCAAAGTATTAATTTCTTTTTATGACAGAAGATTTTCCATGTTTTGCGTATAGCAAGTTGAAAACCCCACTTCATCCTTCTCCCAGGCTGTGTTACTTTGTCTTTCTGTTTTCCCTGTATAGATCCTTCACATTCCACTACCAGATTTTATCGCAATTTTCTGTTTGTGTGTCTTTCCCACCAGACAATGAACTCCTTGGAAGTGAGGACTATGTGTATATTCTACCTTTGTCTCCTGGCACAAGATAGGCAATAAGGATCTTTGTGCTTGTGAAAGAAATAAAAATTCACTGTAGTAAAACCTCTCAGACAAAGGGTTTATAAACAGTTCTCAAAGGATGCTCATGAAAATGTTGTTTCTTGGAAAAGGGGTAAACAGAAAAGAATCAACCAAACCAAGCATGTGTGTAGCAAGGAGAAATATGCAATGCATCATCACTAGTATTGGTTTGATGAGTAAGAAAGCCTTTTAACCAATAATGTCTGAGCCCAAGAACAGAGCAGGAGCAAAAGAGATCCCTCAAGGTGTAATGGAGAGCACCAGGGAGACAAGACTGCCGAGGGCTAAGTTATTGAACCACTATTTTTAAAACTGCCTTTGAAGAGAAGCCTGAATGAAAGAATTTGTGCAATTAGAATGTATTTTTCCTTTGTGCTCTTATCTGCTTCCTTCACAAGCTATTTTTGTAAGTTTGCATTAACCTTCTAACAAAATGCCAATTAAAGCAACTTTTAATGGGCTACGTTTAGAAAACCGAATCGAAAGAGGAAACTGTGTTAGATCAGCACGTCAATATAGAAACCAGATTCTTAATCCTACTTGGATAATAACTGAAATTCTCAGTTGTTTTCACTTGGGATCGCAACACACTTAGTGCTAAGGCAAACTCTCCAAGCGGCGATAAGGAATACGTGCATCCAGTGCTGGGCTGACTGGCTGCCTTTGTTTTCTCGGATCTTTTCTTTTTTTCCACTATTTTCTCTTAACAGTAACTTGTTTTCCAGCTATTGTCAAACGACATCCAGTGTCCATGTTTATAACACAAACTGACAGTACACTCCAGTCTGTGTTGATATTTTGAATGATTTTAGTGACACCAGCTTTCCCGTTTCTGGGAATCTGAGTTAAACTCCACTGCAGTATTTACGTTTGCGTTGCAGGTGTTCTGGGTGGAGTTCCTATTACAGTCAGGACTCTCACTGAAAAACAACCTCAACGTGGGGCCAAACAAGGATTTGACTTCGTTCTACACACACCCTTCCAAATGAACCAGATTCTGATTTCTCTGTGACATCTCCACGTCTTGATGTACTTTCTCTCTACATTCTGTTCCTCCTTCTTTCTTTGAGTGTTTAATTTCTCTTCATCCAGAGTCTCCTTCAGACATCCGTGTCCCTAACAGCAGTGTGTGCTGGACTCATTCTTCGAGTTCATAGCCCTGACTTGTCATTAGAGTCGCTCCCCAGTCTCTCTCCACCTACACTGTGAGCTAACTGAGGGCAAGTCTTCACAGTATTGACTGGGACACCCCTGCTAATAGAGGAACCCATGAGGCAATATGTGCCTGTAAAATAAAGACAAATTCAAAAATAATAGATAGATGGGCAGATACCTACATATGTAGTTCATAGATAAATATAGGTGATACATGATGGATAAATATGGATAGAAAGACGGCCAGAGGGATAGACAGGTAGATGGATAGATACATACGTAGACACTAGAGGTGGAGCTATGAGAAGGAACGACACAAGGGGGTGAGGCCAATGCTGCTCTCTTATCTCATCGTGTTTTTGTTCTTCATAACCGTTCCATTCAAGTCTTTGGAAAATTCTAAGGGATGTCCATATTATTTACATTAAATTAGTTGTTTTTCGTTTCTACTCTCAACCTGTAGAAGTAGAAACCCAGACTTTTGTCGTTGTTGAATAAGCATTCAATTTTGCAAAGCTGTCTACAGCTGATATGTTTTTCTTTTGAAGCCAATTATATCTGATAAGACAAGCGTTAAGTGTTTAGGTGGCAGGAGTCCACCCACTACACAAAAAGGGAAACTGAGAAGCGCTGCATCCAAGGCCATCGCCGTTAGTCATCGGAGGGCTAGAAAGGCTGGCTACTCTCTTGCCCTGATGTCTTTTCTGCCAAATGAAATCAAACTGATGAACTACAGGTGCTGCCAAGAGGAAGTTCTCTGACATGCTGCTCACGGCTTATGTGCTGGATATGATTAATGTGAAGAATGCTTTACTTTCATGTCTGACTTCTGTGGATAAACCCGAGGTGGCCTCATTTGATGGGAAAAAATCTCCAGCTTACAGAGTTAAGCCCAGAAACCTAAGCCAGAAGGAAGTTCTATTTTCTTTAGGAGTAAATGTGGGTTTTTGATGGAGGCCTAAGGCTCTTCCTTTTACGGTGGCTACAGAATTCAGAGTAGGGCAATGAAATAAATCCCAGGATGGGTGAAGAGTCCCTGAGGTTAATACAATTGCATGCTGTATAAAAATACCCAAATACCACATTGTACTTCATAAATTTATACAATTATCATGGGTCAGTTAAAAAATTTTTTTTTCTTAAATTCAGAAACAAGTAGATTACAGATTATCAGAAATTGGGGCGGGGGTAATGGAAAGTTATTGCTTAATGGGTACAGAATTTATGTTTTGGATGACAGAAAAGATTTGGAAATAGATATAGGTGATGGTCACACAACATTGTGAATGTAATCAATTCTACAGAATTGTATGTTTTGAAATGGTTCAAATGGCAAATCTTATACTGTATATATTTTACCACAGTGATAATAATGATAAAAAGATTCACTAAGTGTGGGATCTAGACAAATCATTCTTAGCCCTTGGAAGGCTAACAAGGACTAAATTCTCATTAAATTTCCTTCTTAGTAATTATTTGGATGTTTGTAAGAATCCTGTAAAGGAAACTATATGTTTTAGATTTTTGCCTTAACAACTCTAAATTTGACTTTATGGGTGATGATTAATTTTTGGTTCAATATCTCCAAGACTAGACTGAGGGTTCACATTCTTGTAGATCCCTTCCTCCTGTCTCTTACTGTTCCTCCACTTTTTCTCCCAACCCTTAAACACAGGTTTTCACTTTAAGTGTTGTAGAGACGTTGGTACATCTATTACAGACAATCTCTTAGGAGTTGCTAGTTTTACAGAAACCCCAGGAAGTAACTTGGCTGTAAATATTTGTACTGATGTATGAAAAAAGGAATATAGAATATGAATGGAAAGACTCCCAGGCTTCACCCTTTTTAACTGTAACCTTGGCTGAGTTGTCCGATGTATCAATCCCAGGTTCCACATCTATGGATAACAAGATGCTTGACTTTTTGTAAAGATTCAATGACCTAACCCAAAGAAAGCATGTATTGGTGTGCCTAGCATATGGTAAATGCTCAGATATCTGCTATTATTAAAATAATTATCTGGAATGTGTCTTACCTGCCCAGGATCAGTAATGGAGGTGCCCTTGTTAGTCTGAACTTTCATTGTTTTTTTGTCTCTCATCTAATCAAATGTACTTGACACAGGAAATATGAGCATTGTATTTGATGTAGTGTCCTCCCCCAACTGGTTGATTGCTGTAGGGTCAAGGTCCAAATTTGCTAGCATGGCAACCAAGACTACCCCGATCTGCTTTCTTCAGCTTCAATTCCCACTGCTTCTCTATGTGCACATTCATGCCAGGAAGATGGCTCCTACAGCATACCTGGTTACCTGCTCATGTACTCCTTCATTCAAGCAGTTTTTATCCAGAATGATCTCCAACAAATGGAAGGCCTATGTATTGCTTCTGTGAGTCAGATGGGAAGCTACTGGAAAGGCTTGAGAGAGGAAAATCCAAAGCCTCTGCTGTGATCTCCTCGACTGTATAGAACCAGGCCTGAGCTACACGCTGGGTCTCACCTCTCACTTCTCCTCTTCGTTTGCTCTGTCCATTCCAGCCCTACTGAGTGCCTTACTTTTTTTTTTTTTCTTTTTTGTGACCAGTAAGGGGATCGCAACCCTTGGCTTGGTGTCGTCCACACCATGGTCAGCCAGTGAGCGCACCGGCCATCCCTATATAGGATCTGAACCTGCGGCGGCAGCTCCGCTGCACTCCCAGTGCCGCATTCTCCTGAGTGAGCCACTGGGTCGGCCCTACTTTTCTTAGACTCAGTAAGAATGCTGTATGCCTCAGTGCCTTTGGATTTCCTGTTCTCTTTTCCTGGAAATACCTCATCCCCAGCTTTTCACATGGCTCCCTGCTTTTCTTCCTTTGAGTGTCTGATGAAATGTCAGAGAGACTATACCATATTAAAAGAGCAAGACTTCCTTTGTCTCTTTCTATTCTTTTATACCACTTTATTATTATATTTTTTCACAGCACATATTATCACTGGATGAGTCTGTCTTTATTTTTAATTTACTGTAAAAAGTTCATGAGAGCATGAAGTTTATCTTATCCAAGCTTTGTTGCCCAGGATAGTGAGTTGGTACTGTTAACCACTACCTCAAATGGCTGGAGCCCCCACCTGCTTCTGTAGTGTTGTCTATACTTCCCCCTTTCCTAGAGGCTCCTCTCTTGTCTTTAAATTTAGCTGATCTTTCAGCAGCTACTCAAATCTATCATCCCTTAGAGTCCCTCAATGAACAGCTCAGCCTATAGTACTCCCGTGCTCCCCTGCATTCCTGAAGAAGTGAAAAATGTTAACTGTCTACTGTCATCTGTAGCCTTATAGGTGCAGAGTAGAGGGTTGGGTTAAGTGAATGAATTCTGGGGTCAGATTGCCTGGTATCAAATTCTGGCTCAGACATTTATGAACTGGATGAGTGATAGAATTTGACTATGTGTGACCCCACCAAAACTCATGTTGGGGTCTGATCCCCAGTGTGGTCGTGTTGAGAGGGAGAGCCTTTAAGAGGTGGGGCATGATGGGAGGTATTTGAGTCATGGGGGTGGGTACCACATGAATAGGTTAGTGTCCTCCCTGGAGAGCAGGCGAGCTCTCCTAGGAATGGATTAGTTACAGAGAGAGCTGGCTGTTAAAAAGAGCCTGGCACCTCCTTTTCCTCGCTTTTGCCTCATCTCTCACCACATGATCTCTTGCATTCACAGCTGCTTGCTGCTGCCTGCCATGAGTAGAAGCAGCCTGAGTCCTGCGCCGGATGCAGCTGTCCCAGAATCATGAGCCAAACAAACCTCTTTTCTTCATAAATTACCCAGTCTCAGGTACTGTCTTATAGCAACACAAAACAGATGAATTCAGTGACATTGTACGAGTTACTTAGCCCGCTTGGGTGTCATCCCCTTACCTGTCAAAGAAGACAATACCAGTGCCTACTGCATGAACTTGCTGCATGAATTACATGAGTTACATTTATCAAAGCACCAGGCCTGGCACATAAGTACTCAGTTAACGTTTGCACTTATTTTTATCACCTAACTAAATTGTGTCCCCAGCTAGATCAAAAGTTCCATTCTTTGTATGCCCTGTACCATCTGGCAAAGTCTGCCACACAGCAGGTGTTCAATAACTCTTTTGACTTTTGGTAAAGTTATTTCTCAACAGAAATGTCAGAAGAAATGCTTAGAAAAATTATGCCAAAGCAGTTATGTTTGTAAAGGTGTTTGGGGACTAAGAAAGGGTAAAGGAGAGTCTCAAAAGAAAATTCCTTTGCACACTCATTCAGAAAACATTTTCTAATCATGCACTGTAAGCCAGGCTTCATGCTCAGTGTTGAAATGCTGCAATAGAAAAGGCAGGTTTGTTTGTGTTTTGGGAGGGGAAGGGGTTTGTGGGGACAGATATGTGAATATGTGATATGTTGTATGGCTGCAACAGTGTGAGAAGGGCTGAAAGGTGTGTGTGTGGAAAGTGTCACTGTGTCACAGCGGTCATTTATGGGTGGGGGATGTATTGGGGTTACTTTTTCAGGTTGACTCAGGTAGCCTTCCTTTCTACTTCTGTGTGCTGCACGGGTGATTTTGAAAATGAGAACAGCATTAAAATTGAAAATGAAATAAGGTCCCTGGGGAACAAGAGCAGAAGTGGTTTGAGGAGAATATACTGAAACTATGTAAAACAAGAAGCACGGATTGAACATAACCTAAAAGAAAAAAAATTCCTGAGGACAATACATTGAATAAGACTTAGGATTTGTTCTCTTAATTGTCCTAGCATGTTGTTAATTAATAAAAGTCTTTCTATCCTCAGTGCTGTCTAATTGCGAGAATGTAAAGATGGCATAAAACCGTAGGGAAGCTGGCAGGGACGTGCAGAACAAAGCACATACGCGCTGCTTTCTTTTTTTTTAATTTTTATTTTTATTTTGTCAATATACAATGTAGTTAGTTATTGTGTCTGCTCCTGCCCATCATTCAGATTTCTTTTTTTTAAAAAAATTGTTTCTGTGCATGTTTTATTCGATAATCAAAATAATAATAATGATGTAAATTAAAACATGTTCATCGTAGATAATTTGAAGGAAAAAACAGAAAATCATTTATTTACCTCAACCTAGAAATATTGCCATTAGCAATGTAGAAATACTGCCAATAGCATTTTTTTCTTTTTGTAATTTTTTTCTTTCTTTTTTAATTGACATATTGATTGTGCATATTTATGGAGTACAGAGTTATATTCCAATACATGTATATAATGTGTGATGATCAGCTTTCTGTCTCCTCTGGCAATATCTTTCAAAGAGAAAAGTATAACTAAGATAATTTTCTGATTAATGCAAGTTTAAAATGTAATTCTAATGAACACTTTTAAGAGATAAAAGAAAAAGCAGGCGTCTTATATTTATGAATTTACCTGTTCACAAGTAAACTGTGTGGCTGGTGTTCCTACTGTAAGTGTAAAGCAATAAAGACCAATTTACAAAAGACAATTACAATTCTACACACTAGCAATAAATAATCTGAAAACTAAATTAAGAAAACAATTCCATTTACCATAGCATTTAGAAAGATTAAAGTACTTAGGAATAAATTTAGCAGAAGTAGTACATGATTTGTACAGTGAAACTAAATAAAGGGAAAGCTATCCTATGTTAATATATCAGGAGACTTAATATTGCTAAGATGGCAAAACTCCCCAAATTGATCTACAGGTTCAGTACAATCCCCTATCAAAATCCCAGCTGATTTATTTAGAAGAAATAGACAGGCTGATTGTGAAATCTATGTGGAAAAGCAAGAGACCTAGATTAGCCAAAATGATCCTGAAAGAGAGCAACACATTGCAGAACTCATAAGTTTTGATTTCAGAACTTAATACAAGTCTACAGTAATCAAGACACTGTGGTACTTTCATAGGAATGGAAATATAGAACCATGGAATAGAATCAAGAGTACAAAAATAGACCCTTATATTTATTATCAAAATTAAAAATATTTGCTCTTCAAAAGATACCAGCAAAAATCCAAACAGATAAACCACGAAATGAGAAAAACTATTTGCAAATCATACATCTGATAAGGGACTTGTATCCAGAATATGTAAAAAAAAAAATCTTATAACTCAACGATAAAAACACAAGTAACCCAATAAAAAAACAGGCAAAGGATCTGAATAGTCATTTGTCCAACAAAACAGAGAATATTTCTCCAGAGAAGATATACAACTGAACAATAAACACATAAAAATAATGCTCAACATCTTTAGTTATTGGGGAAATATGTATAAAAATCACAATGATCTACCATTTCATACCCACTAGGATGGCTAAGATGAAAATATGATCAAGGATGTGGAGAAAATATAAAAAGAGTTATTCTATGACTTAGAAATTCCACTTTTAGGTATACTCCCAAGAGAAACAAAAACATATTTCCACGTAAAAACTTGTACACAAATATTCATAGCCCCATTGTTCATAATAGCCTCAAAGTAGAAACATCTCAAATGCCCAAACAGATAACCAAAATGTGATAGATCCATAGAGTGGAATATTATACAGTCAGGAAAAGGAATGAAGTACTGAGACATGCTACAACATAAATGAAATTTAAGTACATTATGCTAAGTGGAAGAAGCCAATCACAAAAGACCATATACTGTGTGATTCTATTTCTATGAAATGTTCAGAACAGGCAAATTCATAGACTCAGAAAATAAACTGGTGGTTTATAGAAAGAAGGGGTAAGGTGAGATAGGGAGTGACTACTAATTGATATGAAAGCCTTTAAGGAATAATAAAAATGTTCTAAAATAAGACAGTGGTTATTGTTGCACAACTCTGAATAAACTAAAACCCCTGGAATTATATACTTTGACAAGGTGAATTTTGCCATATATGAATGATATCTCAATGAAGCTGTTATTTAAAAAAAAAAAAAAAAAACTGCAACAAAGTCAAAAACGACAATAAAAACATGTTTTCAATAACAGCAACACTGGAATCCTAGACTCCTCAGGTCTGAATGAATCTTGAAAGACTTCTAGGACAATGATCCTTGGTTTGGTTGAATTCTCTCCAGGAAAATGGTTACAGCCGTATTAGTCTCACACCAAAGACCAGGAATCATTACTATTCCTTCTCTGAATAACTCTTTTCTTAAATTCTTTATTTTAGTTTTATTGATTATATATATTTTTGGGGTACAGAATTGAATATCATTACATGTGTATAATATGTGGTGATCAAATCAGTATAACTAGTATATTCATGTTTACAAATTATAATCAATCTTTGTGACCCTTAACTGGTTCCTTGCCAAACTCCCTCCCCCTCCCCCTTTCCCACCTCGAATAACCACAGTTCTGTTCTTTTTATTTGAAAGTTTAATGTATTATTGTGATTCTTTCCTTCCTTCCTTCCTTCCTTCCTTCTTCCTTCCTTCCTTCCTTCCTTCCTTCCTTCCTTCCTTCCTTCCTATTTATTTATTTTAGCTCCCACTTATGAGTGAGGACATGAGGTATTTCTCTTTCTGTGCCTGGCTTATTTCTATTTATTTATTTTAGCTCCCACTTATGAGTGAGGACATGAGGTATTTCTCTTTCTGTGCCTGGCTTATTTCATGTAACAATTTTCTCTAAGTTCATCCATGTTACTGCGAATGGTAGAATTTTGTTCTTTTTTATGGCAGAGTAGTATTCCATTGTGTATATGTACCACATTTTCCTTATAATGCAGCTCTGGATGACACTCCTTGCCTGGTGTGAAGCTATAATAGCTGCTGTTATTATTATATGGTTACATTCCATTTTTTAATGTTACATTCTATTTTATTATGTTTGTTATGAGCCAGGCACAGACTGCTTTATATCCTAGGTATTTAGTATCTATGTTATAAATTGGTTTTGGAGGTTATGATTAGCTTCATTTTTCAAAAACAAAACTGAGACCTGGGAAGTAAAAAGAACGTCCCAAGATTACATACCTCAAAAAAACCCGAGATCCGTCTGACTTCACAGCCCACTTTTAATTAGTGTTCCAAATTGGCCCAGTTCTAAATTCCAGTATTTCTCACTGCAGTTGTTAACCTTTGGTTTTTGGTTTTTTTCCCTAACTCTGTCATGTCACCTACAGGAGTCTGATCCCCCTCATAACTAACAGCCCTTCACTTATTTGAGGATGTTTTCATGTGCCCTAAAGTCTTCTCCACATTACGCATCTTGATTTCTATCCTTCCTGTCTTAGGTTTTCAAGTTATGGTTCTGAGACCTTTCCTATATCTGTCTCCAAGTGCAATGGCCAGAGGTCATGAAATAAGATAGAATTATTCCCAATCACACTGTTCTGTTTTCACCTTGAAAACAGGTTCTTACTTTTCCCAACCAGCCTTTAAAGTTAGGCAACATTTTGTATATTTTGCAAATAACAAATTGATCTCAGAGAGGTTAAGGTGTTGTAACAAACTCAGGATTTGCAGCCATGTCTGGTTTTATTTGTTGCTACTGACCTGAATTAATGAATAGACTAGAAACCCCCCGTTCCGTCTGCGTCATAGAAAGACAAGAATTAACTGCATTAGCCGGAAGGATCCTATTGAAGAAATAAACTTCTCCAGGCAGCTGGAGGTTGTAAATCTTAGGATGTAAGTTAGTCTGAGTTCAAGCTTATTTGTCGTAATTAGAAGTCCTTACAATTTCAGAAGAGCTCTTTGTTTGCTGAGCTGGCCACTTTCTCTTGAACGGGAAAAGCAAAATTTCATTTTATTTTATTTTATTCTGTTTTTTTTTTTTCTTTTTTTACCACAGTGAGGTAGTGTCTGGGTGAGAACATTCCTTTTCTTCTCATTCCTTCTCCCAGAGTCTCCTTTTCATAGAGCGCCTTTTAACTGTGGCATTTTCTTTAAAACTTGGCAGTTATTTTGATTAGAGCATAAAATTTGCCTTTTATGCTGAGAGATATTTTTTCCAAAAGTGTCGAGGGTCATTGCAGCCATTTGGCAGAAGGTTGAGAATGGGGAATGTGTATGCACCCTTGATTTGGATGCCTGAGCATTTGGCTGCAAGCGCTGGTCACCTCCGGGGGGTGGCTAGCAGCCCTTTTATATGATAGGCCCCTGGCCATGGAAGGCATAAAGCAGGCTTTATTTTAATGAGGCAGCTGGTCCTAGGGATGCCCTGAGTCAAGCTATGGCAACCAACGAGCCTATTGGAAATGGTTAACAAATGACAGCCCTTTTCCAAAGACATCCCAGAATTGCCCCAGAGAAGAGTCAGCCTCTCCCACGCCAACAAAGGAGACTGTGCCCCAAGGAACGCTCATCTGAGAGATGACTTCTGTTTCCCATTTTTTACTTTCAAAATGAAAAGTGGGGAACCGAGGGCTTAGTTAAGGACCACGGAAGCAGGCTAAGCAGCAATATCATACTTCTCCAACAGACAGGTGTGTCCTGCTGGAAGTTGAGGCAACGCTAATCACAGAACACGCTAAGGGCCAGGCTTATTTAGTAACTTTCACATGTATTTGATAATACAATAACCTTTATAGTGACTCATCTTAACCCATGTGTATATTTTACATATACATATATATACTTATATGTATATTTTACATATATATATATTCTACATATACATATGAATATTTAAGTATATTCATATGTATATTTACATATATTTTCACACACACACACATGAAAATATATGTAAATATAATATGAATATATTTAAATATTCATATGCATATTAAGAAGTAGACCTGGAATTTGAACCCACACCTGTGTCACTTCATGCATTTGCTGTTATGTTTCAGTCTCACCATAGAACAAAAGAAACATTGTCTTCCATGATTCCATTAGACTTTTTGGCACACCACAGAATTGAAGAAATAGTTCATGTTTTAATGAGGGAAGATTTTTTGCTTTTTCTTTCTAGGGCTCCTGACCTAACCCATTCATAGCAGGTAGCCTCTTATCTGTTTAGCACCACTGCCTGACTCCATTCTTTTACTTATTAGTACTTACTTATGTGGGGGCTGAGGATAGAGTCATGGAAGTGTAAACCAAGACCCTGACCCCATAGATCTCATTCGGGCAAGAGGGAACCAGTCATAAGCAAATGTTCTACAAAACAATGGGAGTCAATGCTGAGTGTTTTAAAGTAGAGCACAGTAAGGGTGTAAGGAGACAGAGAGTGTGGCTACTTAGGTCTGGTGGTGTGGCAGGGGAGGTTCTTTGGGACAATAGCATTTGAGTAGGGCTCTGAATGAAATGAAAATTAATGCACACAGATATCTGAAAGAATATTCCAGGCAGAAAGACCCATTAGCATCGTTTAAGCAAATTTTTCTGTAAAGGAAGATTACTATTTTAAGCATCAATATGTTTTTAAGGACTTAACTGTATTTTGGGGAATCTTTGCTCAGTGAATGATACCCTGGAAACCATGCTAGTACCATGGCTACGAAAAACTCTACCACTTCTCCAAAGAGTTACAGTCCAGTGGTGACCTAGAGTACTGAGTTTAATCTGATGACTGGGTGAAAATCCTTGTAATATCAATTATTCTGGAGAGCAGGTTACTTTTCTATAAACAGCTGTGAAAGGGGATGTCAAAAAGTTCATGGAAAAATGGAATTAAAAGACAAAACCAAAAATATTAAATTTATTTCTTAACATAAGCTTCATCAAGTTCAAGACACTTTTGTAAGAGATACCAGCCATTTAATTCATCTCTAAAGAACAGAGCCCTGGGAATTTAATCATGTCAATGCAGTCTTTTTCACATTATCAACTTTAAAAAAATGAGTGCCCTTTAAAGATTTGTTAAGATTAGGACACAAAAAGAAGTCAGAAGAAGCCAAATCAGAACTGTGAAGTGCATGCCTAATGATTTCCCATTGAAACTCTCACAAAACTGCCCATGTTTGATGAGAGGAATGAGCAGGAGCATTGTCCTAGTGGAGACGGACTATCTGATGAAGATTTCCTCGTCACTTTTCTGCTAAAGCTTTGGCTAATTTTCTCCAAATACTCACATCATAAGCAGATAGTATTGTTCTTTGGCTCTTCAGAAAGTCAACAAACAAAATGTCTTGAGCATCATTAAAAAAAAAAAAAAAAACTCTTTCCATGACCTTTGCTTTTGACTGATCTGATTTTGCTTTGACTGGACCACTTCCACCTCCTGGTAGCCATGGCTCTGATTGTGCTTTGTCTTCAGGATTGTACTGGTAAAGCTTTTTTTCATCTCCTGCTTCAATTCTTAGAAGAAATGCTTTAGGATCTCGATTCCACTTGTTTAAAATTTCCATTGAAAGCTCTGCTCTTGCCTGCAACTGATCTGAGTGCAACAATTTTGACACCCATAGAGCAGTAAGTTTGTTCAGTTTTAATTTTTCAGTTAGAATTGTGTAAGCTGAACCTGTTGAGATGTTTATGGTGTTGGCTATTGTTTCTGCTGTTGTCAGTTAGGACACATACAAAATTAACTTTTTCCTTATAAATTGGTGTGGATGGTCTGCCACTATGTGTTTTATCTTCAGCATTGTCTCTTCTGCTCTTAAAACAAGTTATCCATTTGTAAACTGCTGATTTCTTTGGAGCATTGTTCCCATGAACTTTTCATAAAGCATCAGTGATTTCCCCAATCTTCCACCTAAACTTCACCATAAACTTGATGTTTCTTCTTGCTTTAATTTTAGCAGAATTCATGTTTCTCTGATAGGCACTCTTTTCCAACTGATATCCCTCTTAGTGCCTCAAACTAGATCCTGTTCAGACATGTTTTAGCACATTAGTATAAATTTATTTTGGTGCAAAAATAATTGCAATCCATGCAGTTTTCTTTTCATAATATGCTTTTTCCATGAATATTTTGAAGACCCCTCTTAATGTAATTATTTTAGGCTTTATGGGCCTTAGGATCTCTTTCACGTGACTCAACTTTTCCATTGAAGCAGGAAAGCATCGGTGACAATAGGTAAACAAATGAGTTCTGTTGTGATCCAATAGACTTTATAATAACAGGCTGCAGGCTTGTGGGCCTGGTTTATGGACTTCTCTTCTAGAGTGATTCCTTAAAGGATTCTTTGAAATCTGGATAGATGTCTGCGCTGACATGAAAAATGGCCAATTGTTAGGCTTTTTGGTTTCTTCTTTCTTCCCTTTGCTCTTTTATCTCTGCCATCACTGCCTGCTTCCTGTGTCAACTTCCCCAAGACCTCCTTATTTGGAGCTTATCTGTGCTGTGGGCTGGTCCATCCATAATCACACATGTTAGAGTCCTTTATAAATAAGAGTAAATGGCTTCTAAGGAGAAAATGAGTAAAGGAACAAAGAGAAAATGTAAGTCAGCCCTAAGGATCATTTACGTATGCTTCAGAGCATGAGCTTTCTGGAGAGCATTCTGGAGGCTCTAAAGCCTTTATTTGGCTTTTCCTGTGTTGTTAACTGAATTGTGATGAAGTCAGATTTCTGGATACAGAAAATAAGACAGGACTATAGAATGAAAACTCAGTTAATTGATCCTGTTAACTAAAGCCTTGAAATAACTGTTATGCTTTCCTTTTCTTCACAGGTTGATTTTTATGAGAACGAAACAAATATTTGCAATTGTGTTGCTACTGTGAATTTATTGATTGTCCAGTGTAGAATTCGTTCTCTAGGGCATCACTGCCATAAATCAATACAATTGAGAATTGGTGATTTGAAGATGATCCTTGTGATAGAAGGACCTTGGGTGGTGTTTCACACTGACCTTTAGGGTCACATAGGGGTGTCATTGGACTGTCACCCTGTGCAACTCTGAGGGGTACCATTTGCAACCCATTTGGCCAAACATGGTAGCCCTGGAAGGAATGATAATTTTATAATTAAAAACCAAGACTGACCCATTTGGCAAGAAACATCAACTCTGAATCACAGCCTCATTATTTATCATGTGATGATAGCAAAAGCTATTTCAGAATGATTTTGTGAAAATTAAATGAAATACAGTATGAGAAAATGCCCAGTACTGTGCCTGGTGCATAGTAAATACTCAATAAATGATATTTTCCTTCCATTGAATAAACAATGAGTGAGGGTATGCAAAATAATAAATCATAATAAATTATTCATAGAAAATTTTATTTAAACCACAGAAAATTGGTGAAAAATTTATTTGAAAACTTTTCTACTACAAACTTAAAAGCAATGGGGTTTTCTAATTTCAGTTATCCGCAGAATTCTGTTTTCTATCACTCTCTTACACTTCTTGTTCTGGCTTCTAGCAAAAGTCCTCTACCACAAACACTCTTTCTCATTGAAGATGGACTGTATTAACTTCTGAGAATAAAACCTTTTCACTACACTTATGATCTCCCTTACGGTATTTTCAGATAATGAGAACTTACTAAATAATAAAGTTATGGTAAATTGCAATACAACTCTCTATATATTGAGGATCTTATAAAAACCCGAGGGACAGTTTTATGAATACCCTATTTCTACAACACAAATCTCATCGTTCAAGTTCCTTCCTACCCTAGAACCTGTTGATTGTTGCATGTACTCTTCAGGTCATGGTCCATTCTGTCTCACAAAGTCCATCCCCAGATGCTTTTCAGCAAAGCCTTCTCTGATCTCTGTAGCCCACTTTCCGCTGACAGAGTGGAGACACAGAACCCATGACTTTTGTATTTCTCCCCTCCATGCCTGGAAGTTTGCTTTATTACAGCACTGGGAATGTAGATGATTACAAAACTAGGTGATCTTTGTGCCCCCTGCCCCCCTACACACACACACACACACACACACACACACACAAACACACACTAGTTAGCTCTTGTATTGCAGAGAGGCACTTCTGTCTTAATTCATCTTTGAATTGGTGGAATCCAATCCAATGACCAGGACTCAGTAGGCAAAGCAATAATGTTTATTGAATGTATGTTTAATTCACATAGGATGATAACTGTTAAATGTCACCTCATCACTACCGTACTGAACCCCTGGCTTTGTCCTCAGTAAAAGATTTTAATGAAATTTCTAGAATTCTCTTCCTTTGTTTTAACTCCATTTATTCCTTTCTTCTATGCAATTTAAATAAACTTGGCCATCTAGTTTCTCAATTCACGGGAGGTTAAAAGACAAATCAGAACATAGGATTCTTTAGACTGGGAAGCTTAAGCATGAATGTTTCCTTTTATTCTCTTTCAAGGGGGTGGGGGAGGAAAAGGTGGGAAGTAGGAGGGACCTCACCCCTCTTAATAGCATTCTACATGACAGATACTGCACAGGGTGCTTGGGGTGGGCTTCCACATGATGAGATCACCCCTCTATGAGGAAACCAGATCTGGAAGTGGTGAACTACTGGCCAACCCCTACAGAGAATAGGGCTCCAGTCTCTGTGTGCATTTCACCCATGATGCTGCAAAAGAAAATAGTATATAGGATAAGGAAAGCAAGACAGACGTTTCTGAGTCTAGAGAATCATGACCAACAGCACTTTTTATAAAATCCTAGGTTTCCAAAAAATTATTATGAAGTAGGCTTTAGGTATGTGTACGTTCCTGGAATTAAAAGAAAAAAAAATGTTTATTTGGACTAAAAATTTCTGAATTTATTTCACATTACCTTTCTCTAAAATATACCTCATCTTTGCTGTGCATCACTGGTCTGTCCCTGGTACAATCAAAAGCCAAGCAAAAATCAAAAAGTAGGACTTTGCCCTTATCAGAGTTCTCACTTTTGATTCCTCACAGCAGAAAGTAGGAAACTGCGAGTGCAGAATGAATTCTGCTGTATTACTCATACTGTTTAATCAGACCACAGCGTTTTTATTTCATTTCAATTCTTGATATAAATGGTGTTCCTTAAAATAGAAAATTGTAAATTCTAAGCTATACAATTGTAGAGTTTTTATTCTTTTGCCATTTCTTTCGGTTAGTATTTAATAACTACACTAAGTAAATCTCCAACACATGATTGAAGTCAAACCATACTGTTGACAAATTGAAAGTATAATCTACTTGGCAGGTTTAAAAAAAAATACATCTTTCATTGTTTAGTTACATTACTCCCCCTGAAGAGGTAAGATAGGGAGGTGAGTTCAGGTTTTTGAATCACTATTGTTTTTGAAGCCCTGTGCAAAGCCTGGCGGGGTCGATACAGGATCAAATAGTACCTTGAAGGGCTTGTAGTCTGGAAAGGGAAACATAGATTTAGACACAAGTGAAATGCCTTATTATAAACACAAGTGTAGTTGCTCAAAAAATAGAAATGATAAAAGGAGGGATACGTAAATTCTGTCTAGAAAATGCACTGAAGGTTCTACTCAAAAGAGTATGTCTTAGCAAAGTTTTGAATAATGTGTGGAAATTTGCCAGGTGCATAAAGGTGTGGAGAGGGGTTCAAGCAGAGGCTGTAGAAGACACAGAAGTAAATGAGCATAGATTTGTTAATTAGTTGGGTGTGAACATTCCAGTGTACATGAAGGTACTTCCTAAAGTTCATGTTAATACACGTGTTATCCTTCAATTCTATTTTTCTACAAAATTTTTGAAGTACCTTATACATGTATCAAAACATCACACTGTACCCCAAATATAAATACAATTAGTATTTGTCAGTTAAAAATAAAGTTAAATTTAAAAAAAGAGAAAATGGGCACGGATGAGGGTAATGTCTGAGGAAAGGTAAAAGAGATTGAGCAATGCTGCCATTTAAAGTATAGTGAGAGAATGGGTAGAAAGTGGGACTTCAAAACAGGAGATCAGATGGGGAAAAATTAATTAATGAATACTCAGGTGGGATAAAACCAGATGCTGTAAAACACTTAAATACCTGAAACTTATATTAAAGCTTGACTTACACCAGTTCATTACTTCAGGGTGATTTAACTAAACAACCCATTAAAAAATCTTAAAACATTTTTAATTAATTTCCAAAGGCACAATGAATACACTCTCATATTCCCTACCAAAATATTAATCCCCACTTATTGTTGTTAAGTCCCAGAGTAAACACAGATACTTTAAATCCTGGATTGCTGCAGTTAACATTCTTTCTTAGTAGGAAAAAAATAATAATAAAAAGACTCAACACGATTAAATCCTAGCTCTAATTAAAATTAGGAGGGGATTTAAATTATTATCCAGAAAATAAGCCAACAGCTCAAAGAAATGAATACAAATGCTAGGAAATGGTGATATTTTCCAGCAAATATCAGTAATACTTTCCAAACACATCTGCTTCAGATGATAACTGACAAAGCAAGAAGTCACTTCTTAGTGACTCAGAAAGAGACTAAGTAAAGATTTTTAAATTTGGGGAACTTTATTTCAAAATCAATCTTTGAGGCTCTTGCAAATGCAGATAGGTTAAATGTGTGGCCTAGCTGTATCGCTGAAATTCTTCTCCATGTATGCAAAAAATCTCTTTTTAAAATCATTTAAAATATTCATCAACATGGCAGGAATTCCAGGGATGACTTATGGTTTCTGCCATTGAGGCATTCCTCACTTGCCACCCTTGAGACCACTGACTCTCCTGAATGAACAAATTGGAATTGTGTTCATGAAGTCCTGAACTTACCCCTAGGGTGAGACAGAACTCCTCTTCCCCTCTGTAAAGTGGAAATAGAATTGTCATGAGCATGACTTGATTTGGCACCTGTGTCTGCAGATTGTGTATGGGGCTTTATCCCCTCTCTCGATTCTACCACTGCTGCCCAGGGAAGGCTTCCATTGCCTTTCCCTGGGACTCTCACGTGAATGTCTTAGCTCACCTCCCCCCCCCACTCCAGTGTAGCTCCACCTGGTTTATTCTCCACCCTGTTGAATTATTAAATTATTAACTTAAATAAATATCTGAACACCTCCTACCCTGGGTCTAAATCCTTCATTTACTGCCTGTTGCCTGTAGTATAGATTGTCATATGCCTTAGTCCTGCACTCACAATGGGATGCACACGTCTTTCCAAAACTGGTTTTCTACTCATGCTGCATCCAGATTCCAGACCATGTCAAGATATGTCCTTTCTCCGTGCCTCTGTATGTTTCTCATTCTCTGCCTAATATTTCACTCTGCTATTTCTCACTCCACTCAAACAAAACAAAACAAATGGTTCCTCTAAGAACCTTCCTGAGATTCTCAGGCAATGGGTGAGTTCCTCCACCATTTCCTCCAACATAAATGGTCCCTCTGGTTTGGCTGGGGACTCCCTGAGTAAAGGACCCACGCTTTAGCACTCTGTCTTCAGAGTGGAGCTTAGAGCCTGGCACGAAGTCTGTGTTTGGTAAATGTGATTGGATTTGATTTCTGGCACAGATGTCAACCATGCTGAGACACATGTGAGTGGCCTTTCCTGTTCTCTCCTGGCAATTCTGAGCAGCTTCACTGAGCTCAGCAAGAGGCCAGTTCCAGTTAATTTTGTTTCATGATCTGCAGGCCTGTGATAGAGGATAGAAGACCACAGTCATTGAGAGAAAATGGCTAGGACTCACAGCACGAAGCAGAGAGCCTGCACGGGGCTGCCACACAGGCAGGCCAATCCCACAAGCCCTGGGGATTTTCTCCTCAGAAGCTGTGAGCCACTGTGGCAACCACATTTCCCAAAGCTCTTTCAGGGGAAAGAGACTATTTTAGGTAACACAGACTTTGGTTACGATTCAAACATACCATTGTAAAGGAAAATAGCAATTGGAGGCTTTTTCCCTAAAGCCTTTTCCCCATTTTCCTGTCCTCCCCCCCCCTTCATTCAATCCAGTGCCTCCCTGCAGATGGAGACTCCCAGAGTCAGGATAGGACCCTCCCTAACACCCTGCAGTACTGCTGATTGCCTGTAATGGATGGAATCTAGTGGAAATCCCCTCACCTCACCCCAAAGCCTGCCTCACTGTGGCATCAAGCTACATAACCACCCTGTTTCCTCCATCACAAGTCAAAATGTGGCATTCTCCATGCTAAAAGTTTGTTACTCTAATACTCTTCCTAGTGTCTTTTTAAAAAAATTTCATTTTAACTTCTCAGTATACATTGTAGCTGAATTTCGTGATCCTTTCTCCCTTCTTCTTTCCCCCCTCCATCTCTCCCCTCTCACCCACTATATCATATCTGTTCACTTTTCTTGACAAATTCAAGGAATTGTGACTATTGTGTCTTCTTCCCCCACCTTATTTGTTTCTGTGTTTATTTATTTATTTATTTATTTTTAGCTCCCACAAATAAGAGAGAACATGTGGTATTTCTCTTTCTGTGCCTGACTCGTTTCACTTAATATGATTTTCTCTAAGTCCATCCATGTTGTTGCAAATGGGAGTATTTCATTCTTTTTTATAGTAGAGTAGAGTTCCACTGTGTAGATAAACCACAGTTTCCGTATCCACTCATCCGATGATGGACATTTGGGCTAGTTCCAACCCTTAGGTATTGTAAATAGTGCTGCAATGAACATTGGAGAACAGGTATCCCTTTGAATTTTGATGGGGATTGCATTGAATCTGTAGATCACTTTGGGTAGTATGAACATTTTCATAATGTTAATTCTTCTGACCCAAGAGCATGGGATATCTTTCCATCTTTTTGTGTCCTCTTTAATTTATCTCAACAGTGGTTTGTAGTTATCTTCATAGAGATTTTTCACATCCTTGGTTAACTTTATTCCTAAGTATTTTATTTTTTTGGTGGCCATTGTAAGTGGTCTAGCTTTCTTGATTTCTTTTTCTGCATGTTCACTGTTATAGTATAAAAATGCTATTGATTTTTGTGTGTTGATTTTGTGTCCTATAACTTTGCTGAAGTCATTTATCAACTCTAAGATTTTATTGTGGAGGCTTTAGGCGTTCGATGTATAGAAGCATGTCATATGCAAACAGGGACAGTTTGACTTCATCTTCTCCAATCTGTTTGCCCTTTATTTCCTTCTCTTCTCTGATTGCTCTGGCTAGTACTTCCAACACTATGTTGAATAGGAGTGGTGAGAGTGGGCCTCCTTGTCTAGTTCCTGTCCTTAAGGGAAAAGCTTTCAGCTTTTCCTCATTCAGGATGATATTGGCAGTGGGTTTATCATATATGGCTTTAATTATGCTGAGATACTTTCCCTCTATACCTAACTCATAGAGAGTTTTTATCATAAATGAGTGTTGAATTTTATCAAATGCTTTTTCAGCATCTATAGAGATGATCATATGGTCCTTGTGTTTGATTTTATTGATATGGTGTATCGCATTTATTGATTTGTGTATGTTGAACCAACCTTTCATCCCTGGGATGAATCCCACTTGATCACTGTGTATAATTTTGAGTATGTGTTGCTGTATTCTGTTAGCTAGTATTTTATTGAGGATTTTTGCACCTATTTCATCAAGGATATTGGCCTGTAGTTTTCTGTTTTTGATGTATCTTTGTCTGGTTTTGGTATCAGGGTGATGTTGGTCTCATAGAATGAGTTTGGGAGAATGGCCTCTGTATCAATCTTTTGGAACAGTTTGTAGAGAATTGATATTAATTCCTCCTTGAAAGTTTGGTCGAACTCTGCAGTGAACCCATCCAGTCCTGGGCTTTTCTTTGTTGGGAGCCTTCTGATAACAGCTTCAATCTCTTCTATTGGTATTGGTCTGTTCAGATTTTCTATGTCTTCTTTGCTCAGTTTTGATAGTTTGTATTTTCCAGAAATTTATCCATTTCCTCCAGGTTTTCAAATTTTTTGGCATATAGTTGTCCCTGCTGCGCAGAGAGGCCCAAGCACCACCAGGCCCACATGCCCTGAGACAGCCATGTCAGAAGAGGCAGGGACTGCAGGACCCAAGTCCAGACTAGTCCCTGTTGCCCAGAATTAGCAGTCCCTTCAGGATCCATGCCAGACATCAGGGTGGAACGATTGGACCATGATACCCCCTGCCACAATGATTAAATACCAAAGGAAAGATACCAGAAATATGAAAAATCAAGAAAGTACACCACCAAAGGAAAATAATAGCTCTCAAGCTTTAGATCTTATAGAACAAGAAGTACTTGAAATGATGGGCATGGAATTTAGAGTAACAATTCTAATAAAACTAAATGAGATTCAAGAAAATTCAGACAACACAATGAAGGGAGAAAAAATAGGCAGAACCTGAAAGAAGAAATGTATAAAGAAATTAATGCCCTTAAAAAGAATGTGGCAGAGCTTGTGGAGCTGAAGAATTCATTCGATGAAATATAAAATACAACAGAGAGTCTAAACAGCAGGCTAGAACAAGCGGAAGAGAGGATTTCTGACCTTGAAGACAGGCTGTTTGAATTAACACAGTTGTACCAGAAAAAAGAAAAAAGAATTTTAAAAAATTGAAGAAAACCTGAGAGAGAAAACAGACAACCTTAAGTGCTCAAATATCTGAATTATGGGTATTCCAGAAGGGGAGGAAAAAGGAAATGACATTGAAAACATATTTAATGAAATAATAGCAGAAAACTTCCCAGGTATAGGGAAAATCACAGATCTTCACATTCAGGAGGCCCAAAGATCCCCAAACATATTCAACTCCAAAAGGTCCTCTCCAAGACATGTGATAACCAAACTGGCAAACTCAAAGACAAAGAGAGAATCTTAAAAGCTGCAGGAGAGAAGTGGCAAGTCACCTATAAGGGAGCCTCAATCAGAATAACACCAGACTTTTCATCAGAAACCCTAAATGCCAGAAAAGAATGGGATGATATATTCAAAATACTAAAGGTCAAAAATTGCCAACCAAGGGTACTTTACCCAGCAATGCTATACCTGCAAAATGAAGGACAAATAGTATGTTTCTCAGACAAACAAAAACTACTGGAGTTCAATACCACACGACCAGTCTTACAAGAAATTCTCAAGGGGGTACTGGGTTTGATACCTGAACAACAACCATCACTGCCATGAATACTCAAGAAAGAACAAAACCTACCATTAAAACAAAAATGCTAACAATAAAGAGAAGTATAGTTTATCTACCACCCCAAGAAACCAACAGAGAAGACAAACAGAAAATCAGAAAGAAGAGAACAAAAGACATCTAAACAAAAATCAATAAAATGCTAGGTGTAAATCAACACCTTTCAATAATAACTCTTAATATAAAAGGATTAAACTGCTTAGTCAGAAGACACAGAGTGACTGGATTAAAAAGATGGACCCAACAATGTGCTGCATTCAAGAGACTCATCTCACCTGTAGAGACACACATAGACTAAGCATGAAAGGAAGGAGAAAAGATATATCACGCAAATAGAAATGAAAAATGAGCTGGAGTAGCTATTCTTATATGAGACAAAATAGACTTTAACCTAAAATCATAAAAAGAGATAAATTAAGACCACTATATAATGACAGAAAGATCTATCCATCAAGAAGAAATAACGATCATAAATATATATGCACCCAATGTCAGAGCAGCCAGATTTATAAAGCAAACATTATTAGATTTAAAGAATGAGTTAGACACTAACGATAATAGCAGGGGACCTGAACACCCCACTCTCAACATTGGACAGATCATCTAGGCAAAAGATCCATAGAGGAACACCAGATCTAAACACACTTTAGGCCAATTGGACTTGGCAGATATTTACAGAACATTCCATCCAACAACCTTTGAATATTCATTCTTTTCATCAGCACATGGAAGACTCTCCAGGATAGATCACATGTTAGGTCACAAATCAAGTCTCAACAAATTCAAAAAATTGGAATTATCCTGTGTATTTTTTCAGATCACAGTGGATTAAAATTAGAAATCTATAACAAACAAAATTCTGGAAACTATACAAACACATGGAAATTGAACAAAAGTCTACTTAATGACATATGGGTCTAAGAAGAAATTAAACAGGAAATCAAAAAATTTCTTGAAACTAATGAAAACAATGATACATCACACCAAAACCTGTGGGATACTGCAAAAGCAGTACTAAGGGGGACATTTATCACATTAAATGCTTACTGCAGAAGAATGGAAAGAGGGCAAGTAAACAACCTAACACTTCACCTAAAAGAACTAGAAAAACAAGAAAAATCCAAACCCAAAGTTAGTAGACAAAAAGAAATAATTAAGATCATAGCAGAACTAAATGAAATAGAAACCCCAAAAACGTACAAAAGATCAATGAAACAAAAAGTTATTTTTTTGAAAAGATAAATAAAATTGACAAAACTTTAGCAAGGCTGACTAAGAAGAGAGAAGACCCAAATAACAAAAATTCACAATGTAAAAGGTGATATTACAACTGATATCTCAGAAATACAAGGAATCATTAGAGACTACTATAAACGACAATATGCCAACAACTTTCTAGTGTCTTTAATCAATAGCACTAGCATACTAAGGCAAAGAATGCACAGCACTAAAATTAATATATATTTATTGTCCTGAAATCTTTTGAAATCTGTAAGACAGGTACACTTTACCAGACTTACAAAAGGGGACACTGAGGATCAGAGGATAAGCAGCTTGTTCATTTCTCATGAGCACAGCGAATGAACAGACCATATTCAAACCCTAGTCTATCTTTCTTTACACCAGACTGCAGTATCTTTGGTACTTTCTTTACCCCCAAATTGCACCTTTTCCAGGAGACATAACCCATTACAAAAAAGTCAAAGCCCAGAAAAAACAATTTGTGGTAAGGAAGCAATTTAAGGCTCAGTGACAAGTTGTTTCCCCTGTCATTTCTATTTATCATGCTTTCATCTTTTCTTGGGTTATTTCTGCTTAGTGAAACATCAATATCTTTGTGCTCCACTATTTTATTAAGCATTTTAAATAGGGGAATTGCATTCACAAAATGTTTTTTTTTTTTTTTTTTTTTTTTTTTTTTTTTTCCGTGTCCGGCAACGGATCGCA
>NW_007726162.1:411092-415864 GCF_000696425.1 Galeopterus variegatus
GCAACGGGATCGCAACCCTCGGCATTGCTCCGGGAACCGGTCTGTACGTGGGATCCGAACCCTCGGACGGGAGCACCGCCGCGCTTCCCAAGCGGCGCACTATCCAGTGCGCCACCGGGCCAGCCCCACAAAATGTATTTTGAAAAGTGCAAATCCTCTTCAAACAGAGGCAGTTTTAGGACTGTGATCATTGTTATGAGTTTTTCTCTTGCTATAGTTTGTTGGTTTGTTGTTTCATCTAATCTGTCTTATTGTACATAGGTTTGGTGGAGCCTTCTAATTGCTTCCCCAATACCTTTTTTCCCATTCTTTCTTATTAGTGGAACTTCATGTGTTTGCTCGGTATCAATGTTCTTGGCTAAAAACTACATTTCTCATTTTCCTAGTGGTTGGGGATGGCCACGTGGCACACTTTGATACAACTTAGTGTAAACAGAAATCATCAGTCAAACTCTTTGGAAAGAACCTTTAAAAGTGGACTTGGCTGGCTTGTATCTTTCTGTCCACCTTCCTTTCTGTATTTGTTTCTCTGGAATGCAGACATAATGGGTGGGATTATTGAGACTGGAGTACCTTGTGACCATGCTGGCAATGCCAAGATAATCACAAAGATTTTACCCCCAACATCCTTGAGCCAACAAACGAAAGCCAATAAAACACCTACTCTTGAATTTCTTCTTATGTGAGAAAAAAATAAAATAAGTTTCTGTTTAGGGTTCCATTACATAAATTTTCTGTTTTGCTGCTAACCTCAATCCCTAGGTGACAGAGTGCTCAAGAGGAAGCAAAGTATGTTGTAAAAGTCCAGCTCTAGACACCTGGGGTCTCTTCATTGGTCTCGTAGCCAGACTTCTTATGTTTACTCATATCGAGTCTCCATGTTTTAGCCAGCATGGTCTTTCCACTCCTTGTTTAAAAGTCTATAACAGATTTCGGCCGGCCCGGTGGTGCACTGCTACAGTGCGCCGCTTGGGAGTGCGGCGGCGCTCCCGCCGAGGGTTCAGATCCCACATACAGACCGGTTCCCGCTCACTGGCTGAGCGAGGTGCGGGAGCAACACCGGGGGTTGCGATCCCGTTGCCGGTCCCGGTCCGGTGCGGGCGCGACACTGAGGGTTGCGATCCGTTGCCGGTCACGAAAAAAGACAAAAAGACAAAAAAAAAAAAAAAAAAAAAAAAAAAAAAAAAAAAAAAAAAGTCTATGACAGATTTTCATTGCTCTGAGGATAGACTCTCTAACTCTTGCTGTAACTAAATGTCCCTTCTAGATCTGGCCCCTTCCCACCTCCCTGTCCCCGTCCCTCGTTTCATTGTCCTACCCTCCCCTCCGGCCACATTGATCTTCTCTCTGATCCAATGTGCCACATGGTTCTTTGGTTTTACTTCCTGAGAAGATATTTTTTCTGCCTGCAGCATCCTCCCCATCATAACTCCCTCTTTAAATTTCAAAATAAATGAGACACTGTTCATGAATCCCTCTTAGACTGGCTCTTTTCATGCCATTGTGACTATCCCCTTTGAAAATGTGCAATTACTTTCTCAATGTCTTCCTCTCTAGACTGTTGATTCAGTGGGAGGATGGGCCCTGTGTGACTTGTTTAGCATGATATTCCTGAAACTTAGTCTAGTGCTTGTCATAAAGCAAGTACTCAGCTTATAACACGAGTGTATACTTCAGCAAGTCATCTGTCCTATTGCAGAGTTTGCTTCTGGGGGAAAGCACAAATTAAGGCCTCAAATGCAAAGAATTTATTTGTAAGGTGGTCCCAGGAAAAACTGGAGGAGTGGGGAAGTGAGAGGGAGCATACAGGAAGCTAATAAGGAGGGTATTATCAGGCAATGTGATTATGGCTGCTATGGCACTGTGGACAATCGCTTATTTCACGGAGGAATTCTGACAGTGTAGGACACTTTCAGAGTTGCATTGCTGGGGCGTTAAGAGTCAGCTCCCACCACGCATTGGTTGAGGGCTGTTGGATGGTGGTGGTGGTGGTGATGGCGACAACTCCCCAGCAATGCTGGCCATCCTGGCGCACAGGCAGAGAGAACTTGTATTCTAAAGAAATCCAAACCTTCAAGGAGAGAGCATGGGTCCTGGCAGTTAGAAATGAGGCAGTGTGAATGGATGACAAGTAGCCAGAGGGGACAGATGGACACTCACAGGGTCTGCCACACCACTGCACCCCTCTCAGCCAAGCTCCTCATCCATAAAGTTGACATGGCAATGACTTCAGGTATTTCTACAGATTGAATTATTGATTCTATTTGGAACACTAATCTTCTGATAAATCTTTAATTGAATAATATTGTTCCGTACAGCTTTATTTCCTTTGAAGCTGGAGAGTCTGTTTCTTCTTATGTTAAAATTAAGTTGCAATATCATTTTTGCCATGAATTAAGTAGAGTCCTGTCAAGTCACCTGGAGAGAAGACCTGATGGGGATTATAAAATAGGCATTACTTTGTTTACTAGGTTGTAGTTGTAACAACTGGGAAAAGATCTAGCACAGGCTAGGTGCTGAGAGGTGGTGGGCACCATGGCCAGAGGCAGGGCTTCCAAGTTAGATCAGACTCTTCTTTGTCTGTCTATGAACTCGGGTGAAGTAATTGAGCTCTTGCTGTCTATACTTATGCATAAAAAGGGTTAATAACTGCTAGGTTTCATACTTATTAAGAATATATATATAGGTATGTATATACGTATACATACATATACATACACACACACACACACACGCACATATATATATGGCAGCAAATGTTAGATAATTAAGAAATGGAAGACAGTACAGAGGTTTGGGGTCACATTATCCAGATTCAGGTTCCAGCTACACCACATTGGGAACATATCTTAGTCTAAGTTTTAGTGTCCTCATCTATTTAATGGACATGATAATAGTATTGCTTTATTGTTTTGTTTTTATGGATTAATGAAGTATAGAAAATATAGTTTCAGATATTGAGAAAGTGCTCAATACAGATTAGTTGCAATTATTTTTATTTCACTATTGGTAATAATAACAATTATATTGTTATTTTTTAAACAATAATTTCTGCAATAGTTTTCATCAGCCTTGCAACTTTATTCATGTGATCTTCACAAAAAGTGAACACATCTTTTGATGGTGAGCTTTGACTTGTATTTTTTATACCAACCTCTATTTGCTGATCATCCTTCAAGTACTTTGAGTTTTTCATCATCTGGGAATTTTTAGTTTAGAAGGGGCCCGGGGCTTTAAATGATTCATACAAAGAGAATAGGTGATAAATTGGTACTGAACCTTAAAGCTTCTATCTTTTATTCACCCCAGATCTTTGCTCCACTTCTCCCATCACTATCTTGCTGATGGCTGGATCTAAACGAAGCATTGGCATAAATTATAAGGGCTAACCGAGAGTCATCAGTCCTCTGTTGAGGGTCAAGTCACTAAATGGTAAAATTGATAATAGGCCTTCATGGTCTCACCCAAATCACTTCTCCATTGCCAATAAGTGTTGGCCTAGCACATTTGCATGTTTCCCTGAGACACCTCTGGAGTACCTTAGCCTTAAGGTGCACAGCTGACATATTAACAAGAACACCTTTTATATTTAGGCTATCAGAAGTTTCTCTTCAACCATGACTTTAATTGTCGATGGAAGTCAAGCTTGCAGAAAGCAGAACATTCATGCATAAAGTGGGATAAAAGTTCAATTCATTTTCTATAAGAGGCATAGTGTTACTTTTAAAGATCAAACTCGGCTCAGATTTGTCACAGTATTTTGGAACTTGAAGGGATCTAAGAGGTCTTCTAGTTAGAACACCTTCTTTCACAGATGAAGGAAATCAGGCTCAGAGAGGTTAATGAACTGCCCAAGGTCATATAGAGCAGCGCTTCTCAAACTTTGATGGGAATAAGGATCACCTGAGGGGATCTTGTTACGGTGCAGATTCTGATTCAGCAGGTCTGGGATGAGACCTGAGGTTTGCATTTCTACAGGCTCCCAGGGGATGCAGCTGGGACTGGTCCACGGATCACTCTGAGAACAAGGATAATTTTGTGAGAGAGGAATGTGAACCCAAGACTTTTTGATATCCAACTTATTTTATTTTACTTACTGAATTATCCCTTGTTGATGGGAATAGGATGTTCAAAACCACAAAGACTTAGAGCGTTGACTGTCACTAGTCACTTGGGGCGAAGTGATGTGCTTTTTAATTAACCACAGCCTGAATATACAAAATCTTCATGTAAATTGTCAACCAATCCATTGATTGGTCACTTGGAAGAACCGTTTTTAGGAAAAAAGGATAAAATCATCCAGGATGCTGTTGACAGACAGCCCTCTGCTTGCAGTCCCCTATGAAAAGGGCCTCAGCTTAAGAGAGCTCCTTTACCAAGTTCATGCTTTTTACCTGGGGTGCTCTGCATCCAATGACTGTGTCACGAACATACCAGGTAGTCATTTTTCCTGGTCCCCAATTACGTCTTGGAGTAGACATTTATTACAGGTTGAGTTGCATCCTCCCCAAATTCATATGTCCAAGTCCTAACTTCCCAATACCTCAGAATGTGATCTTATTTGGAGATAGGGCCTTTGAAGAAGTAATTAAGTTTATTTATTTATTTATTTTATTTTTTATTTTGTCAATATACAATGTAGTTAGTTATTGTGTCCCATCACCAAAACCTCCCTCCCTCCTCCCTCTCCCCCCTCCCACCCAGATGTGTCCCCTCCTTTTTCTCGTTGTAAGAGCTTCAAAAAAAAAAAAGTTGAGGTTGTTAAATCTTGC
>NW_007726162.1:416042-431167 GCF_000696425.1 Galeopterus variegatus
TGAAACGAGTCAGGCAGTGAAAAAGAAATACCACATGTTTTCACTTATTGGAGGGAGCTAAAGGTGAATGAATCAATTCACACACATACATACATACACACACACACATACACACACACACACTCTCACACACACAAAAACAAACAAACAGCAACAACAACAACATCAACAACAACAACAACAAAAAAAAAAAAACGGGGGGGGGGGAGAGGGAGAGAAGTAATTAAGTTAAAATGAGGCCATTAGGGTTGGCCCTAAATCCAATATGACTAGAGTCTTTATAAGAACAGGAGATCAGGACATAGGCATGCACAGAAGGATGACCATGTGAGGACACAGGGAGAAGACAGCCATCTACAAGACAAAGAGAGAGGTCTCAGAAAGAACCAACCCTGCTGACACTTGCTTTGAACCTGTGGTCTCCAGAGTTGTGAGAAAGCAAATTTCTGTTGTTTAAGCTCCCATCCTGTGGTGCTTTGTTACAGCAGCCCTGACAAACAAATACAACATCCTTGGTAGTTGTCACACTTCCACAGCAGTTCCTCGGTTTGTGGGGTAAGATCTCTGAAACTGTATGACCTTTGGCCAAAATGGTAAATCTAAACAATAGTTCCTACCAGGGAGAATAACAGAAATTAGCATCACCATTGGAGAATTAAAAGATGTAGAGATGGTGGTCCCCATTATTTTATAGTTTAATGACTCAGACTGGTTCCTGCAAAACCCATATAAATCCTGGAGGGTGATAATAGAATACTGCCAACTCGTCAGAGTGGTAATCCCAATTATAGCTGCTGGGCCACATGTGGGTTCTTTACTAGAGCAGGTTAGCATGATTCCAGGTGCATGGTATGTGGCCATCCATTTGGAAAATCCATTCTTTTTCGTGTCTATCTATCAGAAAGAGGATTAATGTTTGCATTGTTCTGGACCGGATGGCAATACATATTTGCTGTCCTGCCCAAGACTATCCTAACTCTCCCACCCTCTGTCATAATACATGGTCCTTATCCAAAAATTCCAGGAGTATCTGGACATTCTGCAGAACATCACACTAATCCACAAAGTCGATGACATTATCCTAATCAGACCAGATGGGCAACATGCATCTAATTTATTGGAAGCTTTCATAAGACACACGCACAGCAGAGGGAAGAAGATAAGTCCTTCAAAGATCCAAGTCTGCCGGTCCTCCAATATTTCTTTCCTGACAAGACACAAGAAAAAAGGAAACTGGAACACCTTTGTACATCTAGAGACCTTAGCCCCACAGAAATTCTGTAGAATAAAAAAATGGCTTAGGGATTTAAAAAGTGATATTTTATGTTAATGTCTGTCTTCCCATGAGCCTTAAAGCATATGAGAATCTGATCAGCCATGACTGTTAAACACTTGCATTTTTTTCCTGTTAACCAGGAAAAATGTTTGTCTTTGATGATGAAATGAAGCCATATGTGTAAGACACTTAGTAGTGCCTGTTATTAACAAGCTCAACAAATCTTAACATGTCCATGTAACATTAGCTATTGTCATTCAACATATCCTACAATATCCTAAGCTTCATTAAAGAAAGCTGCCTTATAATATCAGAGCTTAATGAATACCCGAGTTTAATTCTAATAGAGTTATTTTGAGGATACAATAAGTTAATACATACCAAATACTTAGAACAGCTCCTGGCACATATTTATTGCTTAAATAGGTCAATTATTTTCAACATTAACCTTCTTTTTCTACAGTTAAACAAAGTAAGCTTATAATATTGGCTTGGTCTTCTAGGGAATAGAGAGCTATTGTGAGTTACAGATCATAAGAGAACATTTTAGGAAAATTAGCTTGGCAGAGAGCAGGGGAAGGAGATTTGAAGAGAAAAAGGCTTAGACTAATTCAGCATTTCTTAATCTTGGCACTGCAGGCCTTTGGGTCAAATAATGTTTTGTTGTGGAGTTTACCATTTTCATTGTGGGATATTTAGCAGCATCTACACTCCCCAGTTTTGACAACAACATTGCCTCCACACATTGCCAAATATGCTTGAGGTGGAGGTTGGGAGTTAAAATTGACCTTGCCTGAGAACCACTAAATTAGACATGGAGGGCCGGCCCGGTGGCGCACTGCTACAGTGCGCCACTTGGGAGTGTGGTGGCGCTCCCGCCGAGGGTTCGGATCCCACATACAGACCGGCCGCTCACTGGCTGAGCGAGGTGCAGGAGCATCGCCGAGGGTTGCGATCCCGTTGCCGGTCCTGGTCCAATACGGGCGCAACACTGAGGGTTGCGATCCGTTGCCGGACACGAAAAAAGACAAAAAGGGGAAAAAAAAAATTAGAAATGGAGAGGAATATGCTTCATTTGGGGCAGGAGCAGAAGAACTGGTGTCAGAACATATGGGAGGGAGGGATCTGGGGAGATTGGTGACTGATCAATTGGGAGGAGTCAAGGAAAAGAAGGAATCAAAGATTATCTCAAGTTGTTTGCTTGTTCCCTGAATACTTGGGGTATCAACAATAACGTGTATGGAAAGAAGTAAATTGGTTTATGGAAGAAATAGGTGAGCTATGGTTTTTGATTTTCCAATGGAGAATTCTTGGGTGCTAATAGCTACCACCGTTTATTTTATACAAGTTTGTTTTACATACGTTATCTTATTTAATCTCACTAACTACCTGGTGGTAAGTAATTGTTTTCCTTTCTCCATACGCAATATGAAATTCCCAGACCAAGTGACTTTCCTGAGGTCACAGGGCTTTTAAGTGATAACAGCATGATGTGGAACTGCATCTCCTGACTCCCAACCCATGTTGTATTTATTGTCTGTCACCACCTTCCTGAGGTACAGAAGTGAGTTCTGGAGACAGGGGATTTGGAAGGAACCAGCATAAAGCATGGGAGAGGCTCACATATTCCAGGCAGTAAGGGCAACAGAGTCACACTGCCTGGGATTTGTCTAGAGCCAGCTAACTCCGTGTTATAGCATTTGCATGACTGCAACCCCAAAGAGGCTCTCACTCACATCTGGACTTTTCCAGTAATCAGGAATCTAACAATCAAGCACACACTCACACTACCAGTGAATATGTGCTGTGTGTTCTTGGCTTTAAATAGAAGGCGGACTTTGGCAGCTGGGTGCCAACGCCACCTCCGGGGAGCTGTTACTCGTACGCTTTCTTTTCAGCCATGTTAAAATCCCTGCATTAGTCTGTTTTCTGTTGCTTATAACAGAATTCCTGAAATAACTGGATAATTTATAAAAAAATGAAATTTATTTTTTACAGCCGTGGAGGATGGGATGTCCATGGTCCAGGGGACACATCTGGTAAGGGCCTTCTTCTGTGTGGGACTCTCTAAAGAGTCATGTGACAACACAGGTTATGACATGATTAGGATGGCAAGACCTCTCTTGTGCCCTCCATATAAAGTCACCAGTCTACACCCATGATAACCCATCACTCCATGAGTGGATTAATCCATTCATGAGAGCATAATCCTCACAATCCAATCACCTCTTAATGGCCCCACCTATCGAATACCATAACTGGATTTTCCACCCTTTTAACACTGTTACAATGGAGATCAAGTTTCCCATACATAAATCTTTAGGGGACACATTCGACCCACAGCAGTCCCTTTTCTTGAACCTTAGAGCATGTGGATCAGGCAGGAGGAGTTGAGCAATGGTGCACATTAGGCCAGTGAGCACCCTTGCTGTTAGGATGAGGTCATTTTTCCTGGGAATTGCTCTGTTTGTGTTGGCTCCAAAAATGCTTATCTTTGGCTTGTTAGCTTAAAGCAGAAATTAAAGTTAACAGTTAACCCCCAAACAACCCTTCTGCAGTAAGTGATTCCAAAGCCAAAAGATATATACTGACATGCACAAAAGATGTCTCAGAAAGGATTCACAATAAATTGTTAGCAACAGTTGCCTCTGGGGAGAACCAGCAGTGAACAAGGTCAGAACAACTTACTTTTCACTCTATATGTTTTTTGAACATTTGAATTCTTCACCATGTGAATGCGTCTTTTGAAAAAGAAGCACATTGTGATAGAAATTGCTAGAGTGCTAACCCTTACGAGCGGAAGGGGGAAGGAAGGGGGGCTTCTGGAAGCACTGTTAATGTTCTATTTCTGGGACTGGGGGCTCACGTTGTGAAAATTCATTGAGCTGTCCACTGATGATATGTGCACTTCTCTCTAACCATGTAATATTTTCATAACATTCAAAACAAAGTATGTGAAAATTTAAACAAGGAAAAAATAAAAATCTGTAAGAGTACATTTGGTAGACCGAATGATTCATTTCTACATTTTTATTTAAAAAAAATAACAAAACTGTATCCTTTGTGTTTACTTTGTGACACAAACTGAGAATACGAAGGTGAATCAGGAAAGCTCCTTCTCCCTGAGGGAACCGTATGATAGGGAGAGAAGTTACATTACAATGAGACCAGAGGGTGTGTATACATTTCCTATTACTACTGTAACTAATGACCACAAACTTTGTGGCTTAAAACAACGCACAACGTTTATCTGACACTTCTGGAGGTCAGAAGTGCAATATAATCTCATTGGGCTAAAATCAGTGTTGGCAAGTCTGGGCTCCTTCTGGAGGCTCTAGGGGAGAATCTCTTCACTTGCCTTTTCCTCCTTCCAGAGGCCTCCTGTATTCTTTGGCTCATGGTCCCTTCGTCCCTCTTCAAACCACATCACTACAACCTCTGCTTCTGTTGTCACATAGTCTTTTTTCTGATTGTGTCACTTGATTCCCTTATTTCCTTCTTTCAACATGATGAGTAATTACTTTGGACACACCAGGATAATCCAGGATTGCCTGTCTCAATATCCTTAACTTAATCACACCTGCAAAATCATTTTTGTCATTTAATGTAACAGATTCCTATATTCTGGGGATTAAGATGAGGACAGATTTGATTATTCCATCTACGAGCATGTATGCCGTAGGTGGCTCAGAGTAAAGGAGGCAGTCAGAGTAGTCAGTGTGGGGTGTGGGTGAGGACGGGGGGCAGTGGGTAGCAGGTAATACTTCAGGTGACCTGAAGGAAGCATGAAGATTCATGTGGAAGCAGGTGCATGTGAAGACCCCGTGGGATGCCAGACATGGGAAATTACATATACAAACTGTTGTGAGAGGCTTACTCAGGTTTGACACCCGAAATATTTTCCTAGGAAAACTACCTTCTAACCAAATCTGGATGATAAGTAGGAAATGACTGTGAAAAAATAGTGCAGGAAGTTCATTTCAGACAGAGGAATGAATTTGCACAAATTTAAAGGGGGGAAGGTAGGAGTCCAGAGCACAGTATGTCTGAGAAGTTGACAGGCAACAATATGGCCTGGCTCAAGTAGAGAGAGTTAGAAGAAACATAGCAGGATGAGGACCAACAAACTAAGAAACTACAGCTGGGAGCTTTCAGGTAGCATCTTGCAGGTGGGTACAGACATAGGTCAACAGAGCTCAATGAAATCTCACATACTTCCAGGTAGTTCCTCCTCAGCAGTGTCCTCTTCATTGCAATAGACAGTGACACATCTGCATCGACTTTTTTGGAAACGAGTGAAAAATCATTTACCTCTGCCAAGTGTCTTTCACATTCTAAAAATGACCTTCAGATTGATATGCTTTGCAGGTTACTTAATATGCAAGAGGGGCTAAAAATTATGAATTATGTCTTTGTCATCATCTCGATTCTTGCACAATTAAGGCTCTTTGTTTTATTTTTTTTTAGGTAGGACCAGAGTTAGGCCTATATCACTCCACACAAGACACTGATGACTTGAGTATTGTTGCTACCTTTTTCCCACTGCACTTATTGTTCTGGCATTCAAGTCCTTCTAGAACCTTGTCCCATGCTTGTTCTAGTTTTGTAGCCTATTCCAGTGCTGTTCACAGAGTAAACTCTTTGTTCCTGCCAGAATTCTTTATTCTCCATTTCCCAAAATAAATCATCTACTTCCTCCACCTCCCAGCCTTTCCTCCTTCCATCATCTCACACTCCATACCTGGAACGGACAACCCATCCTTTCAGGTCCCAGTGTCTGCATCTTGCAGAGAAACTTTCCCTGACTGAGCCAAGACTTGCGATATGCTTCTCTCTTAATTTTTTTGACATTATTGGAACAGTGAGGCATAATGGACGGATGTGAATTTTGAGGTTCATGAGCCCAGGCTGGCCATTTAATAGCTCAGGGGAAAATAGTCCAATCCCTTAGATTTTCATTTTCTCCACTTTTACAAATGAACAAACAAAAGCAAAGTTAAATTATATTCAAGAGGGAAAATTATCTTTAACGACCTTCTGTCTATATCTTGTGTGTTCTTAGGGACTGGTGTCTTTAGGGTTAGTTGGCTGTGTTTGCCAAAATGCCTGGATAGGCCCAGTTTGATATGAAAGATGTTAACCCCCTTTGCCCCAGGGCAAGGCCAAAAGCAGTGTATTAATCAAGGTTCTCCAGGGAACCAGAAATAATAGGACACACACACACAAATATGTAAAGGGATTTATTTTAAAAACTTGGCTTATGCAATTGTGGGGGCTGGTAAGCCCAAAATCCTCACGGATGTTGCCTAGAAATTCTAGCAAGAGTTGATGTTGCAGTCTTGAGTCCAAAGGCAGTTTGAAGGCAGAATTCCTTCCTCATCAGGGGACCTTAGTCTTTTTTTCTTAAGGCCTTCAACTGATTGGATGAGGCCTATCCACAGTTTGGAAGGTAGGTAATCTGCTTTACTCAATGTCTACTGATTTAAATGTGAATCATATCTAAAAATCACCTTCACCACAGCACCTAGACTTGTGTTTGACCAAAGAACCATGGCCTAGCCATATTGACACATAAAATAAACATCACAAGAGCTGACTTGTTGTAAGAACTTAATAGAATTTTCAAATATTTTCTCCTATTCTATAGGTTGTCTCTTCATTCTGTTGATTGTTTCCTAGGCTGTACAGAAGCTTTTTAGTTTGATGTAATTCCACTTATCTATTTCAACTTTTGTTGCATGTACTTTGGGGGTCTTATCCAGAAAATCTTATCATTTTCATGGAGCTTTTTCCCTATGTTTCCTTCCTGTAGTTTTACATTTTCAGGTCCTACATTTAGGTCTTTAGTCCATTTTGAGTTGATTTTTTGTACATGGTGTGAGATAAGCTCTAATTTCATTTTTCTGTTGGTGGATATCCAGTTTTCTGAGCACCATTTGCTGAAGAAACTGTCTTTTCCTCGTAGTGTGTTGTTTTCTTGGCACCCTAAAAATCAATTTATCATAAATGCTTGGATATATTTCTGGGTTCTTTATTCTGTTTCATTGGTCTCTGTGTCTGTTTTTATGCCAGTGCCATGCTGTTTTGATTACTATAGGTTTGTAGAATATTTTGAAGTCAGGTATTGAGATGCCTCCAGCTCTCTGTTCTTTTTTGCTCAAGATTGCTTTTGCTATCTGATGTCTTTTGTAGCGCCATACAAATTTTAGGATTATTTTTTTCTATTTCTGTAAAATATAGAGATTGCATTGAATCTGTAGATTGTTTTGGGTAGTATGAACATTTTAATGACATTATACCTTCCAATCCATGAACAAGAATTAGGGGCAGATGGAGACACTGGGAGTAGTATCAGAAATGACAAGGTAGAGATGACGGAGCCCAAAATACTTGAAGTGGTCTTGTGAAGGGAGATCACAGGACAACTTGGTAGAAAGATAGAAGGAATGGGAAGAAGAGACAGCCAGTGAAAATTCCCCAATATTATGCAAGATGAAGTCTTTCAAACAACTCTCTCAGTTCAACTATCCAGTTAAGAGTCTCGCTTTATGGTGTGTTCAGTGAAATACTTACATGTTAATCCCAAATTGTCAGTAAACTCTGAAAAGCATTGCTTTTGTAGTTGCTTTGCAGAACCAAAGGAGAAGGGGCTGTCTCAATATCTGAGTTGGTCAAGAGCAAGTTAACTGTGGTGATGAGACATAGGGAGAGCCAGAATCCAGCAGCAGCAGGACACTTGTGGGAGCTAAAAATAAATAAATAAATAAATAAGTATACAAACAAATAAAGGGTGGTGGGGGGAAGAAGACACAACCATCACAAAAATTCCTTGAACTTGTTAAGACAAGTGAACAGATATGATGGGGGAAGGAGACAAAGAGGGGGAAAAGAGGAACAGGTAAAGGGACATGGAAATCAACTACAATGTATATTGAGAAGTTAAGATAAAAACAAACCAGCAAATGAACAAACAAACAAAAACTCCCACTAACATTTCTTACAAAGTGCTGCAAACTAAGTGACATGAACAGATTTACCTAAGGTGAAGCTCAGAATTTCTGTGTCTAGCATTGGGTGTTAAATGCAAAAATTAAAGTGCTGTCACTAAGAGTGTTTATTCAAGTTAAATTTACAGATTTATTGTTTTAAAGGGATAATGAAAGATTTTTCAAGCCCTGAAGTAATACTTGACTCTATAATAAAAATTTATTAAAGAAAAAAAAAGAAATATGCACACAGGTATTGATATTCAATACTGTACCCCACAGATATGTACAATCGACTATGTTCCAATAAAACAAAATTTAAATTAAAAAATAAAAAGAGAAATAGTCTCCATCATGATCTGTGAAGATATTTTTTCAATTGGTAGATGACAGATTTTCTACTTTCTGGATAATAAGGTTTAAGCCATTTTAAACCTAAGTTTTCAGAACAAGTGACCTCAAAAGACAAGAACATTTAGGGACACTTGAGCAGGTGACACTTGGGTAACAGCATTTTGTAGAATTGCTGGGATGATTGAATGAGGCAGCATATCTCCAGACTTAGTACAATGCCTAGCATGCAGTAGGGGTTCAGAAACTGGCATTAGCTATTGCTGTCTTCTATGTTAACTATTATTATTAACATGTAGTAGTGTTTGTGAACACATCTTACCTGTCTTACCTCTGTGATCACTTTGTAATACAGGGACTGTGTCTCACCAATCATTTTGTAAGATTCATGGACATTTCCTTTTTGGAAGCACAGCACAGAACACCTGGGAAATACCAAGATAAAGCCACTAATCTTACCTCAAATGAATTCATAATCTAAAAGGGGAGATAAAATTCATACTGATAATTTCATGCAAGCTACAAAACAACATCTGCAGTGGTGGCCCTCAAATTTTTTGTTTGACCCACACAAACCTTTAATATTTTTTTAATTTGGTTCCAACATTTCAAAATCTGGGAGTTTTATATAAAAATATGAATTTCTTTAAGGTTCTCCTGAAAAACTGGTAAGGGTACCTACTGAAGTCCCAGTACTAACTGGCGCTTAATAAAAAAATAAATTAAGAAATGATGACTGAGTGGAGTTACCAGTATATCAAAATAATGGGGAGCCTAAACCTAGCCTCTTGTTTCCTTGATCATAAATGACTAGAAGTTGAGGATCTACTTTATGCCATGCACCAAGAGGAAGGAGCAGAACCAAGGAGAAGAGACAAATTCCTGAGCACAACCTGGAGCTATGTAATAATAATTGCAATAATACTTGCCATTTATTGAGATCTCTAAAGAATACCAACCACTGAGCTAAACTTGATTACACACAGCCCGTTTAATCTTCACAACAAAACTATGATTTTATGTATCATTTATCTATGACCATGAAAATACTGCAAAATGAAAAGCTACAAAACCCACAAGAAGAGTGAATTCTTGCTCACACATCTGGGGTCAGATGAGAGGAAACCAGGCAAGACTGCTTCTCTGAGCCAGGCACACTAAAGCCTGGGGTCAGCTGGTCATTGGCTGATCTAGGCAGGCTGGGGCCAGAGTGAGTCTGTTTCAAGCATCGCTTGCTCTCCAAGGCTAGCCCCAGCATGTTCTCGTGGTGGCAGCAGAGGTGCAAAGGCACACACAGATCTGGACAAGGGCTTTTTCAAACTTCCATTTGCATACCATTTTTTTCACATCTCATTGGCCAAAGCAAATCACTTTGTTGGTTGCGATTCTGAAGTGGGAACATATTTTCTCTTCTTTAGTAAGAAACTTCAAAGTTGCATGGCAGAGTGTGTAGATACTTGGAGAGTGAAGAGTTACAATCATTAATGAAATAAGTGGTAGCATTAATTCAATTTTTATGAGGAAGCTGAGGCTTACATAACCAAAAACAAACAAATGAAAAGGGTGATATATTTGAATTTCAAATTCCTACCTTTTTAATTCTGCCCTACATTTATTTTGTCATCATTCTAATTTGAAGGAACCCGGGCAATCTATGATGTCAAAGACACAAGCACTGCAGTCTAAGATGAAAATGTTGAGACAAATAAGTCATGTTTTCCTCTGTAAGAATGTGGGGATGCAGAGAGGAAAATGGATTTATTTACTGTAACACACTAGGCACTATAAATAAAGGTGTAGAGCAAGGAATTAAGGGTCCTCTCCCCACAAAACAGGGACTCGCTTGTGAGGAGCAAGAGGAAGGGAGCAGAAGGTCTTCCTCCAAAGAGGTGATGTTAAGTGGACTTGGGAGACGAGAGGAGTTCACTAAGAAGAGAAGGGGCAGGTGAGAGGTGAGACACAGAATGGAGAGTTCAGAATCTAACTGAACACTTCGAATTCCAGATAACAGGTTCTCCAACTTTAGTGTCATCAGTGTTACCTGGGACACTTGATAAAAAGGCAGCTTCAGGGATTTACCTTCAGAAGTTCACATTCAGCCTGCCTGGATAACAGGTTAGAGATCTACCTTTCTGTTAATCACAAGTGACTTTGAGGCAGGTGGCACGTAAACTCATAATTTGAAAAACAGCCTTTCTGTAAGATGAAAGAAATGGAGAGAAGATGGGGGATGACGTAGTCAAGTAATTGGGGATCGGATTAAAAAGGGTCTTGTAAACAGTGCTGAGTAAAAGGAATCATTTAGGAGGTGATAGTAATAGTCCAGGTAAGTCATGTCAAGGATTCAGGTGACTCGAACATATCACATAATTGATTCTGGGCCATAGCTGTAATCTGAATATACTCATTAAGTGCTGAATGAATGAGTGAGTGAATGAATTATGGAGCAAATGTAAAATGTGTGTATTTGGGGTAGGAGGGATAATGACTTTTATAAGACCAGCACTCATAAATTGGAGTTGAACATACATTTGATGGATTCTGCTTTTTTGATGAGCATAATCTTGATGGTATGCATTTATTCAGAAATTAATCCCCTACCTGAATTTAACCTCATAACAATTCAATCCTCTTGGAGGGAGCATAGCTCTTTTATTGAAAGATCATTAAACATACACATCTCCTTTCCAGATTAATTAGGTGATCTCTCTAGGTTCATTCTATTAACCTGTAATTAGAATGTAAAGACACTCATGCTCCATGACACGCATTTTAATTGCATCATGCCATGTGCTGATATTACACACATCACTATAAAACAGGGTGGGAGGAAGGTGGTTGCAGAGAAAAGTAGCTTTGGATCTTGTATTAATTCCAAGCATGGCAGCTCTGGGTCTTTACCCTCATTTATCCAGTGCCCACTGGTAGATTTTCCTATAAAAGGTAGCCAGAGGGGGGATGCAGGTTTCTGGACATTTTGTAAAACAATTTGGCTCAGGTCTATCAAACAGGAATATCTGTGACTTTCTTAAGTTCCTCCGCTTGCCCACAGTATATTTCCAGCAAGAACCAATGTCTTATGATGCATTCGCCAGCAATAATAATGAATTCTGAGAATGCAGGACAAGAAATAGTTCCTCACATTTCAGATGAAAAACTAGGACTTGGAAACAGGATACAAATCTGACTCTTTTGATTTCTAGTCCAATTCTCTTTTTAGGATGTTCTTATCCACCTAAGCCAGGCAAGTGAGTGTAAATCCCAGAACATCTCCCCAGAAGCTGTGTAAGAGGGTAGATTACCTTCCCCACCCTCTTCCATCCACGTATCCAAGCACCAGTGAGCCAGAAATCTAGAGCTAGTGCTTTGAAGAGGCCCGGTGTCTGTCCTCATGGAGATAACAGTCTCAAAGTGAATTAATTTCAGTTTTGAAGGGGGCTACGACTACAAGTGAGAACTATAAGTTTCTGTGAATATCCTCACCTGTCAAAATGTAAATGTTCTCCATCTCAGCTGGACTCCCTGTTTCTGCTCTTACCAAGAAAAGCAAAGGATCCAGAAAAGGAGACTGAGAGGAAGGTTAAAGAGGAAGAAGTATTGGGAGTTGAATGGCAGCTCTCAAAGGATATAGACACATCTGAATCCCCAGAACCTATGAATGTGACCTAACTGGGAGAAGGAATCTTTGCAGATGTAACTCAGGATCTTGAGATAAGATCATCTGGATTATCTGGGTGAACCCTAAATCCAATGGCAAGAGTTTTTGTAGGAGACAGAAGGGGAGAGAGATGTATCCATAGTCAAGGAACACTTAGAGAAACCAGAAGCTGGAATAAGTATGGGACAAATTCTCCTCTAGAGCCTTCAGACAGAGTGAAACCCTATGACATTTTGATCTTGGGCTTCTGGCCTCCAGAACTGTGAGAGAAAAAAATTTCTGTTGTTTTAAGCCACCCAGTAAGTGGTGATTTGTTAGGGTAGCCCTAGGAAACATGTACAAGGACCAAGAGCCAGGTTGAGGACAGGTGAGACAGGTGGGCACGTAGGAGGAAAGAAGTAATGAGACACTGACTCCCAGGTTCATATAAGCACAAGGTCAACCACTGCATGAACCCCAGAGCCAGCCCCAGGCACCTAGCTTGCCTCACTCCAGTTAGGGCCAGGAAGAACAGGTTTTGAAAGAACAGAACTGAAGACAATGCGACCAATAGAGAGAAGATATTTCAAGAAAGGAGAGGTCATCAGTGTCACATATTAGAAAGGCCAACAGGCCAGCCACTGAGAAACAGAGACAACGTGCACTAAAGAGCCTGAACACAATGAGTGCTCAGCAGGTGTCCCTTTGATTTTTATCTTTTTCTCTTTGACTCTCTTTGATATGCCTATCTGTCACCTACTTATCAAAGAGAAAGGAAAACCACCAATAATCAAGTGTTCAATTCTTAAAATGCAACATCTTACTTCAATTCTGAAAATAGTTTCTGAGTTAGAAGACATAATTCTCAGTTTGTAGGTGAAAAACTGAGGCTCAGAGATGACCAGTGACTTTTCCATGTGTTGGCGTTAGGGCTAAAATCCAGATCTCTGTGACTGCAACCCAGCCACACCACAATGGCTGAGTTTGACCCACAAGCTTTGAGTTCCTGCCTTCTGTCTGATAACCTACCAATGTGCTCCTTACTGTCTTAGCATCTGAACAAGATATTTCTGCCTTTAGTTGGCTCATGGCCTTGTAAAGGGGGGAAGAGCTAGAAAGAGGAATAAGGTAAATACCAAATAGAAGAATAAGCAATAATGAAGAAACATCTAGGACTAGAACCCTGAATGTTGGTAAATGAGAACACACAATACACAATCCATGTGGGAAATACCCTTGTTTATATACAAATTCATTTAATCTGAGGTTACTTCTACCTCAGTTGGACCAAAAAGCCATCTTACATCTCTTTTTCTGTTGATCTTCAGTGTTTAAAAATACCTCCAAAGCAAGCTAGGAAATAACTTTCCATTTTGCCAAGGTTTGCTTTTCAGTGTTTTGAATGAATCTTCTCTGCAAACTGCTAAGCTAATTGAACCACCACCAGTTCAGCTGAAAAAACATCCTGCCTTGCCAAAGCACATTTGCTTGTGTATTCAATGTCACCAATGAGGGGGCCAGAGCTGGGGGAAATAATAGTTTTTAGTTTAAGTGCCAGGTGCAGAATGGAAAGTTTTTTGTTTTGATCTGTTCTGTTTGGGGGAGTATCAAGAATGACATTTGAAGAGCCCCCCTTAAATGTCATGATCTTAACAGATAATATTTTTCTTGGTTCAGAAATGTAAAGAATGAATAGCTCAGAGAGGTCAAGTGACTTGCCCAAGGTCATAGACAGACAGGTGTCATGCAAATTCCCATGCTGCTGTCCTGTCCCTTAAATGCCACATTCTCTCAGGTCATAGGCTAACCCATGAAACATTAGAGGAATTTAATTTCCACCCTGGTATTTGCAAGTTGACTTAATTAAAGGGATGGTATTTACATTTAATTCTGTATCACACTCATGCTCTTATTTGATTGTCTTGTGTTCCAAATATACCATTCAGCCTCTCATGAATGTGACGCACTTAGCAAAAAATAAAAATAAGAAATAAATCTTTAAAAAGATGCTCTCAAAAGGAGCCTCAAAACTTTCCATGAATTGGATTTATTTGAGCAAAGTATCACCTATCCTTAAAAAAATCCAACTTCTTCTCTTGACAGATTTATAAGACCAGGTTGTTTCATCATAAAACCAGCTATCCATGTGTGTGATGTGGATCAAGAAATATGAAGAAATATGCTGGAGAGTAGATTCTTCTCTCCAAGTTCTAAACGTAATTCAGGAACGTGGTAGAGGAAAGGGGAGGTCGGGATAAGTTAACATCACCGGGATAAGTAGAAGCATAAATTACCTTAAGAAAGGAGAGAAACTGACACTGGGCAAATCTAATTAAGTCTCTTAAAAAGGGAGAGATGGGATGCTGAACTAGAACTCACTTTGAAAAAAGTATGTTTTTTGGCCGAGCCTGTGGCGCACTTGGGAGAGTGCGGCGCTGGGAGCACAGGAGTGCTCCCGCTGCCGTGGGTTCGGATCCTATATAGGGATGACCGGTGCGCTCACAGTGCTCACTGGCTGAGTGTGGTGTGGCCGGTCTCAAAAAGGACAAAAAAAAAAAAAAAAAAAAGTACTTTTTTTTTCTTAATTAAAACAGTGCTTAGTTCAAGGCTGAGCTTTTTAATGGCTGAAACTTACATACGTTTGAGCAAAGACCATCTGATATTTTGAAGTTAAGTGAACTGTTCTATAAGTAGGTAGGTTTCCAGATATGAGTTACTGAGTGAATAACATAGACATATCTGTGTCACCCAATCCAGCACTCAGCTTGGAGTTGGCATATGGAATGCATTAAATAAAACTTATTGAACAAAAACTAGGTTGTATCTAATTTAAGAATGAATATCTCAATAGTTTATAAATTTTATATTACAACTT
>NW_007726162.1:431662-482380 GCF_000696425.1 Galeopterus variegatus
TGCGGCCGGGCTCAAAAAAGAAAAAAAAAAAAAAAAAAAAAAGTACTTTTTTTTTCTTAATTAAAACAGTGCTTAGTTCAAGGCTGAGCTTTTTAATGGCTGAAACTTACATACGTTTGAGCAAAGACCATCTGATATTTTGAAGTTAAGTGAACTGTTCTATAAGTAGGTAGGTTTCCAGATATGAGTTACTGAGTGAATAACATAGACATATCTGTGTCACCCAATCCAGCACTCAGCTTGGAGTTGGCATATGGAATGCATTAAATAAAACTTATTGAACAAAAACTAGGTTGTATCTAATTTAAGAATGAATATCTCAATAGTTTATAAATTTTATATTACAACTTTCAAAGTCAGACAACATTCTCCCAAGGAAGCAAAGGAATACACTAATGTTCCTCTGAATTAGTGCATGGAAAACACAATATCATGCGTAGAAGTAAATCATGCGTAATACACTCAACCACCTCAGTCATAGACAGAGACTCTGAAGAATATCTCAATATCATGCTTATCTCTGTAAAGCTCATTGGAGTCTAAATTAGATTAGGAATATATCATTTACAGTGTAATGAAAAGAGTAGCTAACAAGTATGTAATGGATACTGTGTTCCAGGCAGTGTTCTAAGTGATTCATGTTAACATGTTTAATGCACAACGATATTACAACCTTATCCCCACTTACAAATGGAGAAATTGAGGAACAGAGTGGTTAGGTAACTTGCTTAATATTGACAGGAAATGGCAGGGATGGACACTTGGACTCAGGCCATATGGCTTAAATACTGCACATGTTGCTTCTTTAATTTACACACCAATTGCTGAAATCCAGCCCCAGCGTCCATCTGCCCAAATTCCATTTTAAAATTTTAAGCCAAATATAATCCCTAAATAGTGGACTTTATTACTTTTACATTTAATTTTATTGTGGTTATATTTATTATTAACTGTTATGTTTCAGGGACTTTACCTAAACTGTCTCAAGTAATGACCACGTAATTCTGGGGACGGCTAGCTAATCACATTTTGTGCAGAAGAATGTGGAGGCAATACAGGTTAAGAATTCTACCCAAAGTCTCAAAGCCAGCAAGTGGCAGAGACAGGATTTAAATCAAGGTTTCTTTCTTTCTTTTTTTTTTTTTTGACTCTAATGTTGAGGTTTTTTTGGTATTTTAACAAACTACAAGCATGCTAAAATTTAACTTGTAATTTGTCGCACAATCATAGCTTATCCTATAATGGGAGGGGACAATGCTAAAAGGGACTGGGCTCCACCTGGAGTCCTTCGCTGTGGGTCATCCCTCCCCAAGCTTCAGTCTCCTTCCACCCTCGAACAGCAGCTTCCTGTAAACGCTGCTCTCTCCAGCCCCTTCTAGGGCGAGAGGTCTCACTAAACTGTGATGCTGTTCTATTTTTTTTATTCTTTCCCTCTCTCTTATTTTTGTCATTGGCATTTTGGGGTCTGCGTGTCGGCGTGGCAAGGGCTGGGGAGGTCTGCAGGCATGCGCATGAGTGTGCATGTGCACACAGTCACTGTTTTGGAGAATCTCAGCTATTAATCAGTGCACTTGTGGACTGTTCCCTTGTTTGTCTCTCATCTTCCTCCTCTTTCTCAAAACTGCAGCCTTTTGTTTGTAAGCCTGTGTGCAGAGCCCCTGAGAAGTATTATAAACTCACCTTTGATTAAAAGGCAGATGGTGGCTGGACAGGAGAACTGAAGTCGCCCAGAGCCCTGCCTGAGAAGGGGACTTGGGGCAGTGGTCTGCAAGGTGGCCTGAATAAGGAGTTACTGGTGCAAGTCCGGGCGGGGGTGGGAGGGCAGGGTGCTGCTGCATTCCAAATGGCCTTGTTTAGAGACACCTGGCAGGTGGCTGTCTGTATTTTTCGTAGAGGAGCATCCTTTGAGAGAGTGCGGTTCTCTATTGTCAAAAGATGAATGTGTCTTTAACTGCAACCCATCTAGGCACCAGGCATTTTATGCTGTCATCTGGCTGTCAGCTGTAGTCCTGTTACTCTTGAGGTACAGAGAGGGCTGGTTGGATTCTGAAGCCCTTCATGGGGTTTCTGCAAATTCCGAGGGGTCTTGTATCTGAAGGTTGATTCTGCATCTCACCAGCCAATGTGTGCTCCTCACTTTTGCTGATTTCAAATGTGAAACTCCACCCTGTTTTCAGCTTGGACCCTGGATTCTTCCCCCCAACCTGAGGGGGATGAGTCTTCCAACAGCCATGGCAGGGGCCAGTTCTTTCTCGGCCGTGTCTTCTATTTTCCATGTGTCCCTGGCCCCTAGTTCAGGGCTCAACACATCCTTGTGTGGCAAAAGGACCTCCACATTTTCATCACATAGATTTGGAATCTGAATGCTAGGAAGATCATCATTATTGTTGTGATATATAAAGGCCCGCATGGCCAATATATATACAAGCACGATTTTGTTTCATTTACCCTCACAGTGAATACCATGAGGCAGACTAGAGATGAGGACTTGAGCTGTGTAGAGGATAGAACTATGTTCCTGGAAAAGATATGTTTAAGTTTTAACTCCTGGTAACTGTGAATGTGACCTCATTGGAAAACAAAGTCTTTGCAGGTGTAATTGCTTTAAGATGAAGTTATACTGGAGTAGGGTGAGCCCTAATCCAATGGTTGGGGTTCTTATAAGAAGAGGAGAGGACACAGACACACAGGGAGAACATTACGTGAAGACACAGGCAGAGATTGGAGTGATGTATCTACAAGGAACATCAAAGACTGCTGGCAACCACCACAAGCTAGGAGAGAGACTTGGTAAAGATTCTCTTTCAGAACCTCCAGAAAGAACCAACTTTGCTGACACCTTGATATCCAGCTTCCGGCCTCCTGAACTGTGAGCAAATACATTTCTGTTGTTTCAAGCCACCCAGTGTTTGATACTTAAGATATTGCAGCCCCAGAAAACTAATACAAGCTCCTAGGGGTAAAGCAATTTGTCTGTGGTCATAGTAAAGTCAGGGGTGTGGCCAGGATTTCATAATAGATTAAGCTCAATCTCAACTTTAAACACATGATCCCTTACTCCATGCCTAGACTCAGGGTCTCCTTTTTATAAATGTTCCCTGAATGGTTGAGCTGCAAGATCCTGGGGGATTCCTGGAAATGAAGCAAGAAATTAGAGACAAGAGTGGGAGGAGGAAATCTGGTTATTTGCAAGTGGGAAAACTGGATGTGGGCATGCACATGTGCAAAAGCAGCCACAGGAGACAAAGACAATTTCAGACAAGGAGCTCTGCCCCCTCACTGGGTGCCATTCAGTTGGGCCAATGAGCTCACACCAGCTAGGGCACCAATCAACAGAGACTCCAGTCAGGGCTCAACCAATGACCAAATGACATGAATCCAGCTAAGAGGACTTAAACCCCTGGGAATGTACCTGTCGGGGCTCTTGAGCCACTCTCTCTTACTTGAGCCCGCTCTATCCTCTCCAGAGTGTACTCTCGCTTTGCTAAATAAAACGGTCCTGGGCTTTTCACCTCTGGCATGTCTCATCCAGTTCTTTGTTCCAGACACCAAGAACCCAGATTTAGCCAGTGGAACTCTTCTATTTCCCTTAACAGAAATGCCTGTGCTGTCACTCTTGGGATAGTCGATTATTCACAAGAGCTAGCTGCTCAGGGCCGTTTCTCAGTAAAGTCTGAAGATCTGGGAGTCTGTGCATGTGTAGCTGAAGCTTGGCTGAAATGCACGGTCTCTGCTTCCATGGGACTGTGAATGTTTGTGTGTGTGTGTATGTATGTGTCCTTTTGTTTAAAGGCAAAGCTTATTTATTACAGACAATTGGGAATATGGAGAAAAGTAAATGGAAGGAAGGATAAAGTTCTATGTAGTTACCAACCTTTTTTAGGATTCCAGGCCTTTTCTGTTGTGTCATGTTTGATAAAGTTCCACACAAAATGATTACATTGTATAATGATAGGTATAGCAATTATCTTGATTTGAAAAATAAAGAAATAAAATAAAACTTTACCACATAGTAATAAAAAAAAATTAGTAGTACTCCTACTGCTAACTGGACCACTACTGCTAATTGGAAGTAAGGGATGACTATTGCATGGGTGTGTTTCATAGCAACTAATACCATGGTGAATAGAATGAAATAAAAGACTTGCATAATCGGTAAGGAAAAAAAAATCCATTCTGTTTAAATGTTGCATTTTCCCCAGGTACAGAGAAGATCAGTGCAGTCCAAGACAGAGAAGGCCGGACATTCTCCTCAGAAACAGGCAGAAGCAGCCTAAAAGAGAGAGATGACTTTAAGAGAAATCAAGCAAAAAACCTAATCTATTGCTCAGACAGAGAAAAGGGAGCTTGTAAGACTCCTGTCAGGGCTGTTTTAGGAGAGGAGCTGGAGTTCCTCCTGAACATAATGTACAAGAGAAGCAAGGCGCATTTTCAGGCCTCTCCTTGTGAATTGGAGTCTGCCCACTGATTCGGGCCCCTGGCCATCATCTCCAGCAGGTGCTCAGCCACTCGGTTTATTTTATAGATGAGGAAACTGAAGCTGTGAGAGCCCAGTGTAATGCTCAAAGCCTCATTCACTTTCTTCCCTCTGAGCTCTGAATGCCTTTATAGATAAGTCTTTTTTTTTTTTTTTTTTAAATTTCAAAGTTGCACCTGCTTACCTGCTCTTTGAAGAAAAATTCAAGCATGGAAGCCCCTTCCCCTGGCATGGTTCTTCCCCTTACCTTGCTGTCATTATTGCCACACTTAAGTTCTACTATTCACTGTTTGTGAACATCTTTCCAGCTCCACCCAACACACGCACATTCACACGTATACATACATCCCTACGCTTTATAAAATAGGAGCATCGCAGCTTGCTTTTTTTAAAAAAAATAGTACATAATAAATATGTTCTTATACCAGTACATATATTTATGCTCTCCTTAATAAAACAAAACAAATAACAGAAGAAAAAAAAAGTCTAGACAGTATTGTGCAATAAAGATGAATATACTTGACACCATATACTTAGTAATGGGCATCTAAGAAGCTCCCAGGGTTTAGGTGCTGCCAGCGATACTGAAGGAAAAGCCGATGGCTGCTCAGTGCACAAGTCTAGGTGCCTCTGTTAAGACACTTCCCAGAAGTGCAGTCGTTGGATCAAAGGGTTGAGGCATATTAAAATTTTAATCAATAATTTCAAGTTGTGTTTTACAATTTATATTTGATAACTCTTTCCATTTAGATTGCTAAATTGTAATCTTCAACCATTCTGTGATATTTTAAAAAAATGTTGGCAATAATAATTTTAATCTCCAAGAATCATTCTTCTCTGATTTTCTTTCTCTCTCTCTTTTCTCTTTATCAGCCAGTTCTTATTTGGGGAAGCAATAGCTTCATAAATCATTTGCTGCTGTTATTTGGAAGTAGAATAAAGGGAATAAAACAAAGCATTGCTCTGTTTTTTAAAATCTATCTCTCTTTCCTCATGTTCTGAAGCCCAGTAGTCATGTGGCTGGAGTTTGCATCCTGGCTCTGGCTCCTGCCAGCTGTGTGACTTTGGGAAGTTGCTTAACCTCTCTGTTTCAGTTTTCTTACCTGCAAATTGAGATGGTGGTTGTACCTTTCTCATAGAATTTTGTGAATTTTGTGAGGGGTAAATGAGACAGTACGTGTGATGAGTTAAAATACTACCATGCATATAGCAAGAGTCCAGTCGAAGTTAGCTCAGCTTGTTACTTGATGCTGTCTGTGGGTTTTCCTCAAACACCTGGAGATCTCCAGGCCTAGACTGGGCTCTTGACAAGGTGAGGATGGTGCTACATTGTCGATATGCCCTTTCATGTCTTTAGTTCTTGGGCAGGGCTGCTGCTTTTCTTTTCTTTTCTTTTTTCACCCCTGCCCCTCCATACCTTGGTCTCTTATGGAGGTTAAGACTCAATGGGGTCCTGCTTTTCTCATTTGTCTTCCAGGTAAGGGCCCCTAGAGAGGTATTGACCCCATTTCCCAATTACTAGCAGTAAGTAAGTATTCAAGAATGTATTGAATACTTAACTGCTAGTCCTTGCTCTGGGTATGGCCGACATTGTAATAAATAAATCAGTCCTGCTGTCATGGAGCTTACAGTCTAGTGGGGTCGGGGAGGGCAGGAAGACAGTAAACAAATAAAAAAAGAACATCAGATGAGAATGCACTAAACTTTTGTCTGATGCTTTACTCTCAAATGATGGAAGAAATTAAGTGGCTAGGGACAAGTGTATTTTGCTGTCAGGATCAGATGAGCAGAATGAAGGCGCATCAGGATGGTTTCTGCCTGAGGCAACACATAAGGGTTTTCGAGCTTCACCTCTAATTAAGACATTCTGGGTTTCTTGAAAAGCTGGAGGTGGCCAGGTGGGCTTTCTGGGGCAGATGTGACAATATTGGAGGCAGCAGGGCAATTTCCTTGAGTTCTCTGTGGGCAGCAGTGATTTCTCATCAAACTTTAGGACATTGCTGGAAATCTACACTTGAGTTTAATTTCCAGCTCTCTCTCAAATGAAGTGAGCTGCCCAATGTTCTTTTTAAAACCTTTTTCTCTGTTTAAGCATCCAGAATCATCATCTAATGCTTGCAACTGAGACCCCCAGTTGAACGGCATACTATGTGTCAATCAAACATAGTTCCAGGGCATTAAACTGCATCAAATCCTTCCAGCAGTCTGTGATAGAGGCATCTTGTCATCATTGAGAAGCAAGGAAACTAAGACTGAAATATATACAGTGAAAGGCTTAGCATCTCACAGCTAGACCAAGCCACAGTACAAATGCACATCCTCTTGGCTCTCAATCTATGCCTTTTAAAGTATGCCATCCCGGTTGCATGTTTTCTGCTTTAATTCAGAACTAGTTCTGGGTACAGTACAAAAAGACTGCACAGGGAAAATTAAAATCCTAGCTCTGGGAGAATGAGATACAGAGAAGATGTGAAAAACTTGGACTTGACCTAACAAGTGTGAATTTACATATGAAGAACACACAAAGTAGGGTTAATATTGCCTCCAGACATGTAGAAGGAATCAGTCTTTACGGTACCCTCCGTTCCACCTCCCTTTCCCCAAAAGGACGTGCCATTTTCTTCATATCCATGTTGATTTAAACTATCACGTGAATGTCAAACGTATTCTCATTAATTTTAATTTTATAACATTTTTCTCCATCCTGTGTAAAATTTCTCTTAGAATGTTATAATCTCTTCGGCTCGGGTACATTCATACTGATTACTTAACATTGGATAATTTTTTGAATACTTCTCTCCAAAGCTCCTGCACACATCCTGCAGTAACACAGCAAAGTGGCCTAATCAAGATTTCTCCTGATATGACATCTCTTTTCATTTGTTCCATGTCTCTTCATTATTTTGCCCTTTTATCTTTTGGTGGGAGCAGAGGATTTAAATGAAACATTGGCAACAAAGAAAAGCTTATATTCAGACTGGGAATAGATATGCATGTGCCTGAGTGTGACATAATACTTGGAGAACAATGGAAAATATCCTGATACACATTTTTTTTTTTTAAATATGAACTGTGATTAACAGGGAAAAGAAATACTGAACTTAGTTGGAAATCTCAGATTTTTAACTTCATTTCTTTTTAACCTTGCGAAAGTCATTTATGTGCTCTGAACGGAGTTTTCCTATTTTTATTATCCTACAGATAATCTCTCATAGTCTACAAAAAAGGATAATAGTACATTCTTTCAGAGTTATGAGAATTAAAGAATTGCAAGTAACTCCACCAAAACCATATAACCATACGGCATATATTTGGGACATCTGGGCTTTGGACCCTAACATATCCAGCATCAAAACTATGTTAAGTCGACAAAACCAGAGCCAGAAAGATTAGTAGAAAGTAGAAGGCATGAAGACTCAGGTGGTCAGTGGGTCTGAAGCTGGGCGAGTGGATAGAAATCAGCAGGACAGAAATGTAATAGGTGGTATACAGCATCTTATGCCAGGATGATCCTGGAACCTGAGATAGCAAAGCAAACAGGGTCAGACCTAGATTCCGGACACTTGTATTTACCAGTCCTCAGTGATGAAGATGTCCAACTGCCTGAGCCAAGGACAGACTCTACACTTTTGATGAAGACATCCATCTATCCATCTATCAACCCGCCCATCCGTCTATCTGTCCATTCATCCATCTGTTCATCCACCCATTTATCTATCCACCCATTCATTTCTCTGCCCACTCATCTATCCATCCACCCACCCATCCAACAGCTGCTGGGCTCTTTCCACCATGCTAAGACCTGAGGGTGCAATTCTGAATAAACTGACTCAGTTCCTGTCCTTTTGGAGTTTGTAGTCTAGTGGGGTCTCAAGAAACACTAATATAATAATGATTATATATTATTATATAATAAATATATTAATATAAATTGTGGTAAATATAATGAAGAAAAGGTATCTGTGGCTAAAAAAGCCTATAAACTAGGGTCTGACCTGGTCTCCCTCAAGGAGGTGATGTTTGATTCACGTGGTAGTGAGCACTCACTGGGAGGAGGGAGATGGGAGGACTATTTCTGACAGTGGAATGTCACTGAGAAAGGGCCTGAACCTGGCTTTTTAATTCCTCAGTTGTACTGTGCTCCCTTCTTTGTAGCTGTAGGACCAAGACTTAGTGGCAGGGTGTTAGGGAACCAAACAGGGCAGGTGGCAGGGACAGCCCACAAGGCCACAGGAAGGTTTTTGTGTTTATCTTAACAACGTGTGGACATCTGAGAAGCACTGGTGGATGGTGAGTTGAAACTCAGATTTACCTTTTGAAACTGTTACCCAGACTTCAAAGAGACTTGTTGGGGGAGAGAAATCATGGGGAGACCATGCTGTGAGTCATGGCCTAGATAGGCACTGCCATTGTGCTCATGCTTACACCATTGGCAAATGACACCCTGGGACCAGAACCCAAGGCCTATGAGAGGAACCAGCCTCTGACAATAAGAGATGATATAGGTGGGATGGGGAAGAAGAGACTGACCCTAACTGTGCAACAACCATATTACATTTTTTATGGACTGAGTTAGTTTCCTAGGAATTCCATAACAAAGTTCCACAAACTGGGTAGCTTTAAATAACAGAAATTTATTCTCTTACAGTTCTGGAGGCTAGAAGTCCAAAATCAAGGTGTTGGCAGGGCCACGCCCCTTCTGAAGGCTCTGGGGGAGATTCTGGTCCATGCTTTTCTCTTAGCTTCTATGTTGCTGGCAATCCTTGGTGTTTCTTGGCTTGTAGACACATCACTCCAATCGCTGCCTCCATTTTCACATGATGTTCTTCCTGTATGTCTCTGTGTCTTCACGGGTGTCTTTTTATAAGGACCACAATCATATTGGATTAGATCCTGACCTAATGACCTTATCTTGACTTGATTACATCTGCAAAGATCTTTTTTCCAAATAAGGTCACATTCACAGATACTGGGTATTATGACTGCAACATATCTTTTTGGAAATGGGAGTTATTATTCTCAGTCCTCCCAGTGATGTCCACATGACAAACACCTCATCTCTGCCTGTGTTTCTTCCTGTCCACCATCTCTAGTGATTGCTGCCACACACGGAGTGCTGCCATGTGTTGGGGGAGCTAATGCTTCATGGGCAATGCACCTGACAGTCCTTTAGAGAAGGATACGTGGGTCTCCCGTTCTGCACAGCTGGAAAGTCACAAGTTGGCATTTGTGGTGATTCTTGTTATCGACAGAGAGATGAATATATGGATGGGTGGTGTTTTGTTCTACGCCAGAGTGGCCCTAGTTCTTGCATTTTTACCTCTCTGCATCCTGGTAAGGTGAACTCCTATCTGGTGTCACCTCCTGCAAAGAGAAAAGTCAAGCAATCCCTGCTGCATCAAGAGGGGCCTCAGACTGAAGCCTCGAGGGGAACAGGTCAATGATTTGTGGTTCTTCCCTCCTCTGACTTTCTAACTCATATAGTTTGTAATTCACTTTTGAATAATATCACTCTCTGTCACATTCTCATTGTTAAATATTATACAATCAAAATGTTCATTAAAATAAGTGTGCGTCATTATTGGTGTAATTAGGTTTAAAAGATGGAGTTATAAGGACATTGGACCTGATATTTTCCTCTCTCTTTTCTTGCCTTTTATCCGTCCTTTCCTGCTTCCCTCCTTCCCTTTCTCATCCCCTCTTTCTTTCTATGTTCTCAATATGTGAGTGGGTTTTGTGTGTGTGTGTGTGTGTGTGTGTGTGTGTGTATTTGAGCAGGTAGCAGAAATACAAAAAAGGCGCTCAGCCTCTTTACCATGCATGTAATTCTTGGTCAAGTAATAGCACCATGCTTTTTTCTTTTGGGATCTTATTCATCAAAGCAAAGGCTTCCCAATTGCCCTTAAAGCAATCACATGAAATTGGCAGAAGAAAAACAAGTGGGACTTGACTTTACATTACCTAGCTTAGCTACGTGTGTGTGTGTATATCTATCTATCTATCTATCTATCTATCTATCTATCTATCTATCTATCTATCTATATTATTTCATTTTTGCCTTTTCTCTTTCTTTAAGTCATCACTGTACCTTTCACAAGGTGGATATGGTAGAGAGAGCAAAGACATTTAAATCACAGACCCTGGTTTGAACCCTGATTTAGGTACTTCTTAGTAGTCTGATGTTATGCTTCTCTTTCTCTACATGGCCCTGAAATTCATTCACTTATTTGGGACTTTCACAAATTCTTATTGAACACCTCCTCCTGGTGTGTTGAGCACCGTTCTAGGTACGGAAAATGTTTCTGACCTCAAGGAGCTTACATCCAACATTCAGTGTTTTACACTTTTGTCAAGATGTCTGTGACATTTTTACTCAAGCATATGCCATGTATTCTGTCATCCAAATTCACAGTTGCCACATATAGATGAATTCATGACGTATTTAGTAGATGAGCTGTTTCTGCTGAATCCCTGTAAATTCAATCTCCATTGGCTCTTTCCCATTGGATGTCCCCAAAAGCACATTAAACTCAATATTAAGCTTGTAATCTACCTCCACCAATGAATGTCTTCCCTACGGCTGACTCGCAGCACAGCCTAACAAATGTATAAATACATATAAAGCTGCTGAGAACAATGCTTGACACCATCCTGTCTTGTTCATGTTTTACCTTCAATAGTAAGTCAGTAAATATGTTAAGTAAATAATGAAAAAGAATGACAAAGTAAAGAGTACACTGTCTAGGAGGGAAGATAGATTAGGAAGAAAATTAAAAAGAAAAAAAAAAAACTACAGTTCTTCTAGCACATTGGAAAACACCTTGTCTAGTCTGGCAGATAAAGCATCAAGTCCTCAAATGAAAGTGTTCTGGAAAGGTATTAACACAAGGCATGCCTAAGTCAGTAAATTCTTTACTGAGAAAGCAACAGGTTAAGTGAGTCTTTAAGAAATAATAGTATATTTTAGATGGAGAAAACTTTCAGGAAAAAAGAAAAAGCAGAATAAGTAAAGGAGAAGAGCCAAAGCAGATTTGTTGAATGAGTGCACGTGACAGGGTGTAGCCTAAACACACTCAGAAAATGTTTCCCTTCTTTACTGTCAAGCCCATTGTATCAGTCTGTTTCTGTTGCTTATAAATACCTGAAACTGGGTAATTTGTAAGAAAATAAAATTTATTGCTTACTATTTCAGAGGCTGGGAAGTCTGAAGTCCAGGGAATACATCTGGTGAGGGTCTCACATGGCAGAATGGTGGAGAGAGAGAGACTCATGTGCTTTCTTCTTAAAGCCCACAGAACCACACCTATGAACTACGGCCTGGTCCTACAATCTAATCACCTCTTCAAGGCCCGACCTTTCAATTATCCTAATAGGATTTCCCACCCTCAACAGTTGCAGTGGGGATTAGGCTTCAATGACTTTGGGGGGCCATTCAATCCCTTGTGCCTCTTCTGTCATCTCTCCCTTTCCAAAATCATTTCCAAAATGGAAGCAATATTTAGAAAGTGTTTTTAAATCACTTTCAGACATCTATTAGTCAGCTATTTTGATAACAATGTCTTGTAACAAACCACTCTAAACTTAGTGGCTTACAGCAGTAAGCAATTATTTTCCCTCTCACTGTTGGTAGGGCAACTGTGGTTCAGCTCGCTTGGACTAGGCTGGGCAGCTCTCTGGCCATGGGTTAACTGGATTTGGCTGTGGGCTGTAAGTTTGCTCAAGGTGGAAATGACAGTAGCTATCATGAGATATGCCCAACCCCTGGCATACAAGAGGAAAACGAAACCATACAAGGCTATCAAAGGTTTCTGCCCACATTATGCCTGCTAACCTCCCACTGGCCAAAGCAAATCACATGTCCAAGACCTACATCAATGGGCAAAGGTTTGATTTCTACCTACAATGTGGAGGAAAGAGGAATAAAATGCTCCAGAATAAACTAGAATATCACAAGGTGTTTTCACAAGGTGAAAATCTTTTTGGATATTAAAATGTTCAGCCCAATTTTAATCAAACCTTCAATATATCATAGAATTTCAAGCTTTTCTCCTGTCCTGCCTTAGGCCTGAACAGACTCTGAAGCTGACAGTGAGAATGGAAGGCTACAGTCTCCTCTCTCTCTTGTCCTTGCTCATTTTGGTAGCCCTTAGAGCTGCTCACAATTCCACTTCTTTCTCCTTTTTAGAACAAGTATGATCACACTTCAACACCTACTTAAAGTTAGCTGTGGTCATGTGACTTGCTTTGCCAATGAAGTGTGCAACTTCTGGGCAGGAGCTATAAGAATAAGCTCATGCATGGCCACGTTCTCACTGTCTCTTCCTGGAGACCAGCAGCATTCACAGTGGTAGTACCTGAGTAGCCTGGGCCTCTGGCATGCAATTAACAGAGCTCCTGGGATGGACATGCGTGGGAATTCACTCATTCATTCATCCACCCACAAAGTCCTAAGACACATGGGAAGCATGCCTCTTGCCACATCATTGGTGAAACGTTCTTCCCACTACACCTTTCTTTCCTTTGTCTGCTACCAGGATGGTTCCAGCCAGCCTGTCCCCTGTAGGCAAGTGTCCAGAACCGTCCCTATGCCCTTCAACTCTAAGGCACAAGTCTGTCCATCACAAATTGCTCTCATTGCACACTGCAGATCTCCATGTCAGAATGGAAAGTAGACCTTGCTCACACACGTTCTGCCCTCCACAGGGAGGGCAGGAAAAAAATGCCTCTGTTCACTCTTCTAGACGGACAACTGTTTTGAAAAATGCCTCTCCAATCAACCTGCATGATGAATCTCCAGTCTTCTTTTGTAGACAGATAGGTTGGTGGTGAGTTTGGGGCTAAGAGTCTCAGAACTTGTTTTATCCATGTCTTAGCAGGTCTGGCAGAGATAGGCTTAGTCCCCCTCCATAGAATACAAGGGAAAATAACCTCTGTTGCCCAGCTTTGGAATCTGAATGGGAACTATGGAGACAAACATACTCCATTTACCATTTTGCAGAAGCATAAGAGATTACCACATGTCCCAGGAGATGTGAGAAATTCGGTGTGATCAGAGTAAATGTTTTTCATACCAGGGAAGAGGCAGGATGTGGAGATGGACAGGCAGGCTGGGCCTGCATGATTAAAACCCACATGGTCCTGTTCTCCATGGTACCAAGAATCACGCCTTCTATTCCATCTTGCTCTTAACTTATGCAGGTCTCAGTCCAACTCGGGTTCTTCCCTTCTTTCTCCAATGCCATTTTTTTCAACTACCAGTAGTGGGTTGAATGTTGTCCCTACAATATTCATATTCACTTAGAATCTCGTGATGTGACCTTTTTTGGAAATAGTGTTTGTTTCTAAACATAATTAAGATGAAGTCATACTAGACTAGGGTGGGCCCTAACTTCGGCGACTGGTGTCTTTGTGAGAAGACGAGAGGACATATTGAGACACAGAGGGAAGCATGTGAAGACGGAGGCAGAGATTGAAGCCCATGATCACAAGGGATGGTGAGAGATGCCTGAAGGTGGAGAGGCAGGGAAGAACTGTCTCCTGGAGCCTCTGGAGGGACTACAGCTCTGCTGACAGCTGGATTTCAGACTTCTGCACTCCATAACTGTGAGAGAATACCCTTCTGTTTTTTTAACCATGCGGTTTGTGGTAATTTTTATAATAGTCCTAGGAAACTAACACACCACTATCTACTGTTTCCGTGTCCATTTTCTGTTGTAACAAAAGTGCTAGTTCCTCAGATGACAGGAATATGGGTTTTATGTCCCTTTAGGTTTCCTCAACATAGTGCTTTGACATGGAGATATGGATTATATATTTGCTGCCATAAAAGCATTGGTATGTAGTTGATAATTAGTTTTAATTTGAAATCACTTCACAACAAATTGGAAGTTTATAACAAACAGAAGAAGTGTGAATGGAAGAAATGAGTAATTATATGCTATTTACCTCCTCTGATTGTTCCTGCCTCATGATAGATCCCCTCTCCCATCAATTTCAAGTTTGCATGCAATTATTTGGGTCAATTCATATTTTTTAGAAACAGTTTGCATCTTTGTTCAACCCATTTAAACTTCATCTGAAGGAGTGAACTGATTAAAAAACACGGATTGAAATAAAAACAATTTTGAAACTGCAAGTAAGTAGAAAATTATTAAAAATAATTTGGATAATGGCTTTAGGAGAGTGTAATTTTTTCTTTCTTAATTTACTGGCAGAGGGGTAATTGTTCAATTATTAGAACACACAAAAGAAAAGATGATGTTTATCTTCACTAACAAATGTCTTATGTAGTTTTTTTTTTGTGAATTTCTCAAGGCAGAGTTCTATGATCAAGACTCTCATTTTATTGCATTTTTACCTTGACCATTTATTTTAAAAATCTCCCTGCTACTTAGGCTGAAAAAAAGTTTTCAGAGCTAGACTACCACACAATAAAAAGAAAAGTGTTTTTATTACATAAGATGGTGTTAATTTAAAATGAGGAAAGGCAGATGAAATTATTATAGCAACTGAAATCAGAGGAATTTAAAACAAGGAATTAAATGCATGAATTTTGCCCACTGTGTATATTGTGAGTATTATGTATATGATTACATATAAAGACAAAGTGGAGGGAAACATACCTGACTTGTATGAGAAACTTTACAGTCCCAACTTAAACGTTTTGCATGAAACCTTCTTTTCAGAGTGGATCACAACTGTTACTTTGCTGAATTATTGCAAACTTCGCATTGGCGGGGCTCAGATTAGCAAGGACTGACTGCATATGTAAAACGAGAAGGTAATATGTGGACAACGCTTCCTTGTTTCTTTTCTAATGTGTCATCCCCAGATGGTGAGTTACACACCAGAGACTGGAGTTTTTCAAGTTTGTTAATTTTTTCCATCTTACTTCCTGCTTATCGATACTTCTATGCAAAGCCCTTTTCTGCAGTGAATATAATTTAGCTAATGAGGAAGCAGGCAGCACGTCTGTTTGAATTATGGATCATGTGCTGAGAAAGAGGCTTCTCCATATGTCACTTGCATCAGAGTGAGTGAAAGGAAGACTCATATTATTGTTTTATTTTAGCTGGAATGGCTCAAGTCACTGGCTTTCGTGATGTGGTGGCTTTTTGTGGGGGGAGTAAATAATCTTTGTAAATGGGCACTTCCTGCCAATAAAATGTTACCAGCCAGTGGCGGTCAGGAAGTGAGAGCCTAATCCAGTCTCTATCCTTATTTTCTTGGGTGACCTCGGTCCAGATGTTTAATCCTTAAAGGTGATCAAGATTCTCTCCTTGACCAAGATCTAGCCAGGCTCCTTTGAGCCCCTTCTTGGTTAGACCATCACCATGACCTATGAAGTCTTGAAAAAACACTACCATAGTTTCTAAAAGCTCAAGCCGCATCCCTAGGATGACTCAAGACCTTCTTAAAGTACCTGCCTGGGAAAACTCAAGGCTGTTAAAATAATTTTCTGTTTTTTCTAGGAACATCTGAAGGAGTGGCCCCTGTCTCCCAGCCTCTGTGGGAGGACAGTAGCCAGTTAACAAACCCAAGTGGGTTTTACATGGACTAACCTCTTTTATGCTTTTTACAATTTTTACTTCCCTGCCTCCACTGAGTTCCCACTCCCTTATTCTCCCTTTGAAACACCCAGTCACCTCCGTACAAATTGAAGTTGAGTTCAGTTAACAATAGACTCTTTTCCCGATTGCAATACTTATTACTATTTGAAATCTGTCCCATCACTTTAGCTAGTGTCTGGCTTTGTTTATTTTTGACAGAGTACACGGTTCTCTTACAAAGGGAGAAATCAGTAATAACCAAAGTCCCTGGCAGCTCTAGTATTTACTGATTTGATCTTGTGATGGTTCATTTTATCTGTCAGCTTGACTGGGCTAAGGGATGCCCAGATAGAAGGTAAAACATTATTTCTGGGTGTGTCTGTGAGTCTTTCCAAAAGAGACTAGCATTTGAATAGGTAGGCTGAGTGAAAAAAAGTTCACCCTCACCAATGTGAGTGAGCATCACCTAATCCATCGAGGGCCTGGATAGAACAAAAAGGAGGAGGGAGCGTGAATTTAGTCTTTTTTTTTCTTGAGCTTGGACATCCGTCTTCTCTTGTCTTGAACATCAGAGCTCCTGGTTCTCAGGCCTTTGGACTCAGAACAAATTATACGACCAGCTTTCCTGGGTCTCCAGCTTGCAGACAGCAGATTTTGAGGCTTCTCAGCATCCATAATTCTGTGAGCACTGTGTGTGTGTGTGTGTGTGTGTGTGTGTGTCCTATTGGTTTTGTTTCTCTGGAGAATAGTGGCTAATACAAATATATTAATTGCAATGGTTCTTTGAGAAAAATAATGGTCGGTTCTGTGTGGGATTGGGCATCTATGACTTGTTCCCTGAAACTCCCCCTACTCACTGGGCAAAGAGAGTTTGCTTATGTGAATCTTCCTCATCCAAATGAATAAGACCCAACTTCACTCTTTTCTATCACCCCATTGAATGAAATTCTTGCATTACCTCAATTTCTCAAAGGACCTAGGAAAGAGGGAACAGAACCTGTTGGGAGAGGCAAAAGATAGAAAAAAACACTAGCTTTATTGATGACTTCTGCTTGGAAGTCAAATTATGTGGAGAAGTACCTTCTATTCTCCACAGGAAAAATCAGCGTGCACAGGGGGCTCCAATTTCATTGGTATGGTAGGAAGCCATAGTCCTATGCCTTGTGTCGCTCAGGTTTCCTCAAACCACATCAGCCTGGAAATTTAAAAAAAAATGTTTAATTAGACAACATTCTCTGGTGAAGTTGTGGAGAACAAGCATCCTTATATATTGCTGATAGAAATCCAAAATGGTGCAATATCTATAGAATGGAATCTGGCAATATTTGTTAAAAAGTGCATGCATATTTATTCTTTGACCTGATACTCATACTTCTAGGTAATTATGTAAATATCCCAAAGGTAAATTGTCAAAAAAAAATCTAATGGTGTGCATTACACCATGACGTGAGGTATGATGAGAGAGGAATCACCATCCAGCAGGGTTAAGGAACCCACAGGGCAAAGGGGTCAGGGCTGCAGGACACAGTAGGGCTGCAAGGAATCAACTTGTGATTATGAATGGACAAGTGCAGCTTTGACCACCCAGGAAGGAAGGACTGGGCCATATCTCCCATGCCTGATGGGAGTCCCCATGTGCTGCTGAATGCATATCAAGGAGGGAGATGATGAGCACCAGCTGCATCCTAAACCTGAATACAGCAGCAGGTGCTCGAGGGACCTTGTGCCAGGCATTTGAATCACAGAGGCAATCAAGATTCTGTCTTTAACCAAGCTCTTGCCAGGCTCCTCTGAGCTCCTTCTTGAATAGACCTCCAACTTGACCTACAAAGACTTCAATAGAACTAACATAGTTTCTATTTTTTCTTAATTTTAACTTCTCAGTATAAATTCTAGTTGATTTTCATGTCCCTTTACCTGTTCCTCTTTCCCCCTACCTCGCCTCCCCCCATTACATCATATCTGTTCATGTGTCTTAACAAGTTCAAGCAACTGTTGTGATTGTTATATCTTCTTCCCTCCCACCCTTTATTTGTTTGTATATTTATTTATTTATTTATCCTTATGGTATTTCTCTTTCTGTGCCTGACTTATTTTACTTGATATAATTTTCTCTAAGTCCATCCATGTTGTTGTGAATGGCAGGGTTTCATTCTTTTTTAGAGCAGAGTAGTATTCCATTGTGTAGATATACCACATTTTCTGTATCCACTCATCTGATGATGGACATTTGGGCTGGTTCCAACTCTTAGCTATTGTAAATAGTGCTGCAATGAACACTGGAGAACAGGTATACCTTTGACTTGATGATTTCTATTCCTCTGGGTATATTCTCAGCAGTGGGATAGCTGGGTCATATGGTAGATCTATCTGCAATTGTGTGAGGAACCTCCAGATCATTTTCCATAAAGGCTGCACCATTTTGCAGTCCCACCAACAATACATGAGAGTTCCTTTTTCTCCACAACCTCACATTTAGCATTTATCATTCTCGGTCTTCGGGATATTAGCCATCCTAACTGGAGTGAGATGGTATCTCAAAATGGTTTTGATTTGTATTTCCTGAATGCCGAGTGATGTTGAACATTTTTTCATGTGTCTGTTGGCCATTCGTATGTCTTCCTTTGAGAAATACCTATGCAGCTCCTTTGCCCATTTTTTTCTAACATAGTTTCTAACAGCTCAAGCCTCACTCCTAGGATGACCCTAGATCTTTTAGTTTTTCCCACTAATGTCCCTTTTCTAAGTTTCCCCTCAGAAAGAAGAGCTGACAGGACCATAAAGGGACTGTTGCAGGAGTGTGTATGGCTGAAGTATATCGCCTGGTGCAACATGTGGATGGTCATAGCCTGGGGTGTGCTATGCAAATCTGCCCACTTGTTCCTCCTTCCTATTTTCTGATTCTTGATATACAAGCAAAGAGGCCCCTTGGCTTTCCACCTGACTTCCAACTAATTCCTTACTTCAACTGTTCGTTATGATTCTGTAGTGCATCAATGCTCCTTAGCAATAGCCACCTGTTATGGACTGAATTACATCTCCCCAAATTCATATGTTGAAGCCCTAATCTCCATGTGACTGTTTTTGGAGATAGGGCCTTGGAGAACATAATTGTGATTAAGTGAGGTCATCAATTGGGTCTTAATCCAATGGCACTGGTGTCCTTATAAAAGAGGGAGAGATACCAGAGTTCTCTCTCCATGTGCCCACAGAGGAAAGGCCATGTGAGGGTGCAGTAGGGAGGCAGCCATCTGCAAGCCAAGGAGAGAGGCCTCAGAAGGAACCAACACTGCTGCCACCTTGGTCTAGAACTTCCAGTCTCCACAACTGTGAGACAATATATTTCTGTCAGTTAAGCTGCTCAGTCTATGGTGTCATATTATGGTAGCCCTAGTAGAATTATGCATCATCCAGTCCCCTTATTCTTTTTTTTTTTTTTTTCCTTTTTGTCTTTTTTCATGACCGGTAACAGGATCGCAACCCTTGGTGTCGCGCCCGTACCGCGACCGGCAACGGGATCGCAACCCTCAGTGTTGTGCCCGCACTGCGCTCAACCAGTGAGCGGACCGGTCTCTATATGGGATCCGAACCCTCGGCGGGAGCACTGCCGCGCTCCCAAGCGCCGCACTCTACCGAGTGCACCACCGGGCCGGCCCCTAGTCCCCTTATTCTTGATGGCTACTATTTTCTACAGACATTTCAAATGCCAGAATATTCTTTTTTTTCCTTTTTGTCTTTTTTCGTGACCAGTAACGGGATCGCAACCCTCGGTGTCGCACCCATACTGCGACCGGCAACGGGATCGCAACCCTCAGTGTTGTGCCCGCACTGCGCTCAACCAGTGAGCGGACCGGTCTCTATATGGGATCCGAACCCTCGGCGGGAGCACTGCCGCGCTCCCAAGCGCCGCACTCTACCGAGTGCACCACCGGGCCGGCCCCTAGTCCCCTTATTCTTGATGGCTACTATTTTCTACAGACATTTCAAATGCCAGATATACCCCCCTGTTTAATACATTCTTTTCTATCTAAATACTCTCACAGTTCACCTCCAGTAAATCTGACAATTGGGCCATCTTCTGTGACAGCTCTCTCTGTTCCACCTACCTCCAGGGATGAGGTCCTCCGCCAGCCAGGTGATGGATCATCCAGTTCCAAAACTGCCCTCTCCTTTCCCACTTCATCCTACTGCTCCTGTGTCAGTGGTTGCAGGATGGCTTTTCTGGAAGCAGGTGCCGAGGTGGCTGAAAGGTATTTATTAGGAATCAACACTTGTGATAGGAAGCAGGAATATTCAGAGGAAAAGTGAACAGTGACACAGGCATGGCAAGCCTCAGAAAGCATGGTGGGAAGCTGTGAAGCTAGTACTGCCTGCCAGACATTCCCATGTTAAGCCAAAATGGCCAGGCCTTCATAGTCCCACCTTACTTAGTCTCCAGAGATGAGCTGCCTTGTCCAGGGCTTGACCTCAGCTGGGGCATCTCTGCAACTAGGCAGACCCTGGAAGGCTGACAGCTGCAGGCTGTCTGCTGACCACATTCCTACGGCTGGGCAGCACTTCCTTCCTTGCTGGGGGGCATGAGTGTCACACCATCGTATTTACCTCTGTAAAAACCTAAGCAAAAATCATTTTTAATAATGGATTGTTTAAAAGCATTCCCTCTATGATGGGGGAAAATACAAGGCTCTCCTTCTTACTCCTTCTATTTGGCATGGTATTAAACTTACCTGCTAGTGTAGTATGGTGAGGAAAAAAGAAAAGCAACAAAATTGTCATTATTTGCAGTAATTTCTCTGTGTATACAGTATTGTAGCAAAATGTATGTTCTAACCTAGCCCCACCAATACCATCTCATATGCTGCTTATAGTATGCCTGAGACTCCTCCCACCAAGTGGAGGTGTCTGTCCCTCTCTCCTTGAATTTGGGAGGGGATTTATGACTACCCAGACCAAAGGAATCCAGCAGAAGTAGTGTTATGGCTCTCTTCCTCTCTCTCTCTCTTTCTCAGGGCTTTGCTTTTGGAATCCAGACGACATGGATTGGCCACACGGGAGTGTTCCAGCTGATAGCCTCAGCTAAGGTCTTAACTAGTATTAGCATCAACTTCTGGCAAGTGAGTAAGATTTTAGCTGATTCCAGCCCCAGTTTTCTAGCTGAGGACATACACTGCAAAGCAGAGACAACCATTTCCACTCGGTCCTGTCTGAATTCCTGACCCACAGAAACCATGTGTGACAATAAATGGTCATTATGCTTTAAGCCACTGGGTGTGGGGATAATTCTTATGCACCAATAGATTTCTACAAATATTGAAAGAACTATAAATAAAATATTAGAATTCATAAAATTTAGCACAGCTGTTAGATATAAAATCAATGTAAAAATCAATTGTATTTCTATATGCTAAAAACACACAGAAATCAAATTTAAAAACTTACAATAGCATAAAAATATAATTACCTAAAAATAAATACAACAAAGCCATACATGGCTTTCTAAGGGAAAGTCACAGAACTTGATTCAAATATTCTAAAGAAGACAAAAAAGAGAAAGATATGTATTGTGTTAATAGATTCATAGAGTCGATATTGTGTAGATATCAATGCTTTCAAAACTGATTTACTATGTTGTGCCAACCACAATCACAATTACCTTGTAACATGATTGGCTGATTCTGGAATTTATAAGAGAATTGCAAAGGCTAAGAATAGCTGTGGTCCTCCAGAAGGAGGACGAGGTGAGTACTTGCTCCAGGATTATAAAGCTAAAAGACTTATCGTTATTGATGCAAGGACTGAAACATTGGCAAATGGGACCCAGTAGAAAGCCTGGATGCTGTCCTGCATGGGTGCAGAAGCCTTAACTATGGCAGATGTGGTATTGAAGACCGCTGGTGAACTGATGGATTTTTCCATGAATGTCATAGAGGCAATTTGGTGCCCATATTGAACAACAAAAAAATAAAATTAAATCCTTCTACACAGAAACGAATGCCAGGTGGATTAAGGTCTATGAAAAGTGGTAAAAAAAGGAAAAAAGGAGAAGATTTTAATAGTAAGATTGAAAAATATCTTTACAAACTTGGTGTAGAAAAATGTTTTGTTTTGTTTTTTTCCTTAAACGTAGTCTAAATGTGCCCTCCCTTCACAACTAAGATTGGTCAACGTTAGTACATTAAAGTCGAAAGCTTCTATTTATCTAAAGAATCTTTGTAGGTTATAGATGAATTGATAAAAGCTCTTAACTTGCTTTGACATAATCCAGTGGAGCCAGGAGCGGGGGCAGGGGGTATATTTGACTCAGGTGTGGCCATATGATGATGACTGTGTAGCCAGGCCATGTTTAGAGGAGCAAACCCTGGAAATAATTAAATACTGACAAAGTACAGAATAGACAAAACATGTATAGCATATTCACCCAATGAAACAATACAGAAGAGAAAATGGACGACGGCTGCATCCATCCACATGGTTCTCATCTGGATGGTTCTCATCTGGAAAGCAAGAAACAAAGAACCTAATCACTATCATTCAAAAACAGGCAAAGCCAAATGACCTTTGTTGAGGAATGCAAACATGGCTGGTAAAATGTTAAAGACAGGAATAATTATCACAACGCTTTGTGTAGTGATTATCTCAAAGGAGAAGGCAGAGAGGCTTCTAAATAACTTAGAAAATTCAATTTCTTAATGGTACTTCCATACGTTTCCTTCATTTTAAAATTTTATATGTGGGTACTCCAAAAAGTTTGTGAGAAAACAGAATTAAAAGATAATAAAAACTGTTCCATGAACTTTTTGAAGAACCCTGCTATAGGTTAGATGTTTTTCCCAAAGTTTCATGTATTAGAAACTTAATCCCCCCTGTGACAGTGTTAAGAGGGTGGGAAATCCTATTACGATATTTGAAAGGTGGGGCCTTTGAGAGGTGATTAGATTGTGAGAATTGTACCCTCATGAATGGATTAATCCATTAATGGTGTAATGGGTGGTCATGGGTGTGGTTCTGATGGCTTTATAAGGACAGTGAGGGAGAAGGTGAACTCTCTTGCTTAGCCATTTGCCATGTGAGAGCCACCACCAACAAAGCCCTCTCCAGATGTGCCCCCTGGACTTTGGATTTCCCAGCCTCTAAAACTGTTAGAGATAAATTCTATTTCTTTATAAATTACCCAGTTTCAGGTATTCTGTTATAAGCAATAGAAACAGACTAATACAATCCCTCATACTGTACATGTGTATTTATGTGCTTTTCAGCATGTGAAATATAACTTACAATAGAAAAGAAAAATGGTGATAGATGTAGCTATGATAATGTAGCTTGAGAAGAAAAACGTCTAGGATTTCACAGGTAGTATTTTGTAAACTAGCTGCCTGTAAAAGTAAAGTCTCACCACTGTCATTCTCTGATAAGTTTGTGGGCTTACATATTTTATTGTCTCCTTTCTCTGTGTGAGGCATGTTATTACATATTGGGAACACAGAGATAAAGAAGACTCAGACCTTGCTGTCAAGGGGTTTGCATTTCAGCATATGGATGTGTTTAGTGTGAGAGGGATAGCTGAGCAACTTAGAGCCTGGAACAATGTTTCTCAGACTTGCATGTGCATCAAAATCACCTTAAGGGGTTGACAAAACACGGATTGGTGGGCCCACCCCCCAGAGTTTCTTATTCCATGGATCTGGGGCAGGGCCTGATAAACTGCATTTCCAGCAATTCCTAGGTGATGCAGATGCTGTTGATGCAAAAGGCCCTACTTTGGGAATCACTGATTTATAATATTTTTATAATCTTACGTGTCTTTCTCAATTTTAATGACTTTTTAATTCTCTGATAATATTTGTTTAAAAACATTAAAGAAAAATTAAAAAAGAATCATTAAATGGCCTCTTCACACACGGAGTTTAAAATATGACATTTTAACTTTTCATGTAATTTAAGTTTTTTTCCATACCTCATGCTTTCTTTTTTTATTGAAGCATAATTGATTACACATATTTATGGGGTACAAAGTTGACTATCGATAGTTGTGTATGATATGTGATGGTCAAATCAGGATAGTTAGCTTAGTCATCATTAAAATACATAATCATTCTTTGTATCCATTAACCAATTCCTCATTAATCTCTTATTAACCTCTCTCCCCCTTCCCCTTTCCACTTCTAGTAACCATAGTTTTGTTCTTTCCTTCTAAAAGTTCAATGTATTATTTTGATTGTTGTTTCATTCTTTCTCTTTCTTTTTCTTTATTGTTCATTTGTTTATTTATTAATTCAGCTTCTACTTTTGAGTGAGGACATGTAGTATTTCTCTTTCTGCACCTGGGTTGTTTCACTTAACATATTTTCTCCAGGCTCATCCATGTTGCTGCAAATGGCAGAATTTCATTGCTTTTTTATGGCTGAGTAGTATTCCATTGTGTGTATATACTACATTTTCTTTATCCAGTCATCCACTGATGGGCATTTAGATTGATTCCAACTCTTGGCTATTGTCCATAGAGCAGTGCTAAACATGAGAGTGCAGGTATCCTTTCAACACAATGATTTTCATTCCTTTGGATGTATACACAGTAGTGGGATTACTGGATTGTATGGTAGTTCTACTTGTAGTTGTTTAAGGAACCTCCATACTGTTTTCCATAATGGCTGTACCAACAGTCCTACCAACATTTCAGAAGAGTTTCTCTTTCTCTATATTCTTACTGGCATTTGTTAATTTCTGTCTTTTTGATACTAGCCAGTCTAACTAGGATGAAATGATATCTCAAAGTGGTTTTGATTTTCATTCCTTATTAGCGAAGTTGAGCATTTTTTCATAACCCCAGTGGCCATTTGTATGTCCTCACTTGAAAAATGTCTGTTCAGCTCCTTTGCCCATTTTTTAATTGAATTATTTGTTTTTTTACTGTAAAATTTTTTGAGTTCCTTGTATATTCTGGACATTAATCCCCTGTCAGGTGCATAGTTTACAAATATTTTCTCCCATTCCGTAGGTTGTCTTTTCACTGTGCTGATGGTTTCTTTTGCTGTGCAGAAGATTTTTAGTTTAATTTGTTTAATTTTTCTTTGTTGTCTGTGCTTTTGGGGTCTTAATCATAAAGTCTTTTCCCAGTCCTACATCCTGGCATGTTCTCCCTATGTATTCTGCAAGGAGTTTATTTATTTATTTATTTGTTTGTTTGTTTATCTTTAAGTAGTTTTAAAGTTTCAGGTCTTATTCATGAGATCTTTACCCAGTCCTGCATCCAGGAGTGTGTCCCCTATATTTTTTACAAGGAGTTTTAAAGTTTCAGGTTAGTTAAAGAGGACACCAAAAGATGGAAAGATATTCCTTGTTCATAGATTGGAAGAATCAATGTAGTGAAAATGTCCATACTACCCAAAGACATCTACAGATTCAGTGCGATCCCCTGAAAATACCAATGAAAATTCTTCATAGAAATAGAAAAAAACTATCCTAACATTCATATTGAACAACAAAATACCCCAAATAGCCAAAGCAATCCTGAGCAAAAAAATAAAAACTAAAAAGGTGCCAGAGGTATTACACTTCCTGACTTCAAATTATATTACAAAGCTACAGTAACACAAATAGCATTGTACTGATATAAAAACAGACACTCGGACCAATGGAACGGAATAGAGAATCCAGAAATCACCCTACATATTTACAGCCAACTGGTCTTTGACAAGGACACAAAGAACATACAATAGGGAAAGGAGAGCCTCTTCAATAAGTGGTGCTGGGAAAACTGTATATCCATATGTAGAAGAATGAAACTAGATCTATACCTATCACCATATACCAAAATCAACTCAAAATGGATTAAAGACTTATGAGTCATGCTTTCTTAATAAAATTAAAGCTAGGGAGCTATGGGCATTTGTGGTGCCATCCACAGTTGGTGGCTCTGCTCATGATCCATGAAAGGCCCCTCCAGATATCATACTTGTATTCCAGGAAGGAAGAAGAAAAGAGGGAAATGCATGAAAGGGCACACCACCTGAGCTTCTCTTTCTGTCAGTCAAGGGAAAGCTTTCCTGGAATTTGCAATTAGGAGTTTTCTGCTTGTACCCTTTAACAAACATCTCCTGTTTTCTCCCAGTACACAGTATATACATATATCAAATCATCACTTTATACACCTTGAGTGTATCCAGTTTTATTTGTCAATTTAGTATTTAACTATAACAACACTTAAAGAAAAAAATAATTAAAAAAAAATCTTTCCACCTAAATCTCATTGACTGGTACAATGCCACATGACCACCTCCCACTGGAAAGAGGATAAGAGGTTGGACTTGAATATGGGTTGATCTGACACAGTGTCTGCCATGCCACAAAGAAACCACCTTAGCTTCAGTCTTGCATAAGCCTATGCCAGTTTTCTGGAATACATAATTTATCTTAGAGGGAGATTTCTCTTGACTTGATTTTATTGGGCACAATGCATATCCCATAGTGGGGCAGGAAACTTACCTCCTCTCTTGTAGACTCACTCTAGCCTTATTTTACAGCACTGCAATTCAGAGTGCTGACTTTGGAGCCAGACTGTAGGCTTGAATTCCAAGACCCAGACTGTAGGCTTGAATCTCTTAGTAGTTGTGTGACTTGGGAAATTACTGGCTCCCGGTGTCTGAATTTCTTCATCTGTATATGAATTAAAAGGGGTTCCTATCTTACTGGAGTGTTGAGGGAATTCACAGAAGAGTGAATACATGTGAAACAGAACAATGCCCATCCACAGTAAACACTTAGTAAATGTTAGCAATTACTCTTCAAATTTTAGAAATCTACATGGTGCTGACCCTTATCACTGGTTTATTTGAAATGCCTTTCACTTCCTTTCTAGTTATTCAAACCTTCTCACTTTCCATTTTCTCTTTGAGCGTCTCGTTTCTGGAACCCTAAAGCTGCTCCGGGTATGAGTGACACGGTTGCTATGCTCTCTCAAGCAGGGAGGCATTTCTAGTTCTGACAGTGAATTTGTTGCCACAACTCTTTCCATGGTTTCTGTTAGGCCTGTGACTTCTGCTTCCTCGGAAAGGTGCTGCTCCATTAAACCTGGATTTCTTTTAGCTGGAGACTCGAAACATCCTCAGCAGATTCCTGGACTGAAGCTATTGATGTTTCTGAAATGCATGCATCTGGGAGCCCTGGGAGCTCCAATAACTCTGCCCCATGTCTTTCCTCAGCTTTTAAATTTCCCATGCTGAAAATAGCATGTCTATTTGCTAAGTCTTTCTTTTCCTTTAGTAGTTGTGTGACTTGGGAAATTACTGGCTCCCGGTGTCTGAATTTCTTCATCTGTATATGAATTAAAAGGGGTTCTTATCTTACTGGAGTACTCCTTTAGGATGGCCCAGCTGGGTTTCCTAACCTTTTATTCTTCTTCTTTAGGAGGTCACTTTGCTTCTCTAACTCATGGAGATCTGCACTGTTTATTGGATCTTTGTGCCTTTTTCCTTGCACTTTCCCACTGCTTTCTAGAACAGACACTTGTTTCACTAATATTCTCCTCTAGATAGTCTCTTGTGGGGTTTCCAGAGTGAGAGATATGAAATTCATGAGTCCTGGGCTAATGAAGAGCAGACATCCAGAGTAGGATAATCCAATCCCAAAAGTATTCAGCCTTGAGACCAATATCTAACCCGTGACTGATCTTGCTCTGTTATTTTCCTGATCAGTTTCCCCTTAAGATATTTCATATTTGTTGTGTCTCCCTGTTTGTCTTTAATTCCATAATGTATCAGTCATATTTCTTTAGGCACAAAGAATACCTCCATGACGATTTTAATAACTAGGCCCTTGAAATATACCCAGCAATTATTAAAAAAAAAAAAAAAAAACTAATAAAGTTTTTCATTAGTCTTTACCATTCTCCACAATGAGATTATTCTACTGTATGAAATATAATTCCCTTTCCTCTAGCAAGCACCAATCTCTCAGATTTTTGCGTTAAATTACTTGGAAAAAAATCATCATCTTCCTTTTAGGTAAACACAGTAAGTGCTCTTAGGGTTGATGGTAATGTGACCTTCATATTAAAATGTCATAATAACAATTCAAGTGAATGTTTTGTTAGTCTCTGGCTATACTATGGAACAGAAAATATATTATTATATTTTAAAAACCAGATCTTTGCATAAGTACCAAATGTTCTGGATATGTTCAAATCACTTGCTACAAATTCTGGAGGACATTTGAGTACAATTGAATTCAACGTAACACTGAACTCTCAGATTGAAATATTTAGGAGAGCAGGGAGTTTATGCATTGGTATCCTTTTCATTTTTCAGAGAAAAAGCAGTTGTATTTATAAGAAAAAAGATAAGAACACGAACGCTGACACTAGTGAAATTCCTGGCAAGTTACAATTTGAAACAATCTTGAAACCCAGTGAAGAGAAAATATGTTGCAAAAACTTTGTATTATTTCTGTAAGAACTTTTAACATAGAAAAAAATAAAATAATCTAGTTTAAGATTTAAAAATGAAATTAATTTAAATAACATATGACGTATCTTCAAATGCTTACAATTAAGATTTCAAAGTAGACATCTAGTTAATCAGTATGACAAGCCATACGCACCCTCAATTGTTAACAGTATCTTCTATGCCTATCTCTTCCTGCTGCCACTAGTAAATAAGCTGCTCAACATCAAGTGAGCAGTTGGATTTATTTTTGTATTTCCAAAAGCAAAACTGTGTTACTACATCTAGCAAGTATGCAGTATTCTAAAAACATACTAAATTGATAACACCAAAGGTTGAGTTCTTCGAAATTCATCATTCCCTTTAAAAAAAAAAAAAAAATCCCAGTTGTTGACCTTGGTCATCTAGGGAGGGAGTAGGGAGAAGATAAAATGTAGACTAATCATTTACTACAAAGTTAAAAAAAGAATAGGAAAGCATGTTCTTACTCTCTGAGCTGGCCAATACTTAATTTATATAAAAGGAATGCATAACTCATGATGATTTTACATAAAAGTAAAATATTATTTCTGATGGAGAAATATATTTTTCTTCATTACATACCATACTCCAGTTTCATAAAATCCAACACAAAAACTCCTTACTGAATATACTTTATTTCACCTTAAATAAAGGTGAAAAACTTCTCCACTGTATTTCTTATAGTTGTTCCTCTGAAATGGTTATTAGCAAATGCAATGTGGTTGTGCTACATTTTGAGATTTATCTTTCTCTCCAAGCAGAAGGAGAGAAAATAATTACTTGTATTAGATACTTAGAATAACACCTTCATTTATGTATTCATGCAACAAATATTGAGCACTTACCAGGTGGCAGGCAATGACACAAGTACCCAGACACACCAGGGAACACAACAGACTGAAATCTCTCACTCCAGGAGTTTGTTGTCTAGTAGAGAAAATCAGTAAATCTCATAGTCTGTTAAAAGGTAATAAGTAATATGTAAAAAATGAATGAGGGAGGGAAGATGATAAATACTGAGTATTGATAATGGGGAGGGGAGTGGTTGCAGTTTTAGATAGAAGGATCGTAAAGGCTTTTCTGAAAACGTGGCATTTGAGCAAACATTTGGAGGAAGTATAGGAGGGAGACATGGGTGTCCAGAATCATTTCATCGTGTCTAGAGTGGTAAAGACCTTATACTAAAAAATACCATGTATAACTTATGTTCACAAAAATAGTGTACTAGGAATTCCACCCACAGCTCTGACTCTAGAAGGGGCTGTGAGACCTTTTCAAAGCCTCTTTCTCTCTTGTTCTCACTTTCTTCATTTGTAAAATGTTAAGGTTGAGCTTCACTGGTTCAGAACTAATGGCACTATCACTCCCTCTGGGGGCATATGCAAATGTTGGAGGGTGTTTCTGGTTGTCACGATGATTGGGGGGATACGTCTAACATTTGTTTGGTGAAATCCAGGGAAAATAAGCTTCTTGCAATTCGTCACAAAGTTGAGCATGACAGAAACTTGTCTTGCTGAAAGTGTGAATGGGGCCTCTGTTGAGAACACCTGGCTAAATGATCAGGGAGCTTCTACCTGGAGCTAATGGTGAACGTAACCAAGTCCATGAGTGTATGCATGAGCACATCTTTTGGAGATATTTTAGCATTTGTATGGGTGGTCATACCACTTCTTATTTTAATCGGTATTAACCAAATTGCCCTTCAAAATATTTTATGAAATGAACAGTTTTGTTGCAGGTTTGTAGGATCCCAATAAAATCTCTTCTTCACTACTTGAATCCTGAAGTGACTGAGAAATAAGATGAAAGTTGCACAAAGTAGAAATCAAAGATGGCCATCATATTTTTTCCCTACCTGTTTTCAGTGCTACTCTTCACATCAAAAGGTAGGTTCTTCTTGAATCTGGGAATGGCCTTAGTGTGTAGCCTTGACCAAAAGACTGTGACATAGTGATATTTGGAGACTTCACATCTGGAAAATGAAAAGTCTTGCAGCTTTTACTTGGACATCTTGGGAAGTACCCATTTGGAGAAGAGCTGTTGTAAGAAACCCAAGCCACATGAGAGGGTGTTCTGGTCGACATCTCTACATAACTAATAACCTTAAAGCCATCATCTACTGATAGAAATCTGCATGAGCTATCTTAGATGACTAGCCCACCTGAGCCTTCAAATGACTCCAATTCTAGCTGCTGTCTGACTGCAATTGACGTGAGAAGCTCAAATAACAACTACCCACCTGAGCAAGTCAATACACAAAACTCTGATACATTAAAAATAGCTTTAAGTCAGTAGGTGTAGGAATGTTTTATTATGTTGCAATAGATAAATAAATCAATATGGTAGACAGAAGCAAAAATTCTACTTTATTACTGACAAATTGGTCTTAGATAAAGTAGCTTATTTGTGTAGGTGTCTTGGTCCATTCAGTCTGCTATAACAAAAACACCATAAACTGGGGAGCTTATGAGTAACAGAAGTTTATTTTTATAGTTCTGGAGGCTGGGAAGTGCAAGATCAAGGCACCAGCAGATACAGTATCTGATGAGGGCTTGTTTCTCAGATGGTGCCTTGCTGTGTCTCCACATAGGAGGTGAGGCAAGGAAGCTTTCTGGGGTCTCCTTTATAGGGCACTAATCCCAATCATGAGGGCTCCACCCTCAGGACCTAATCACCTCCCAAAGGCCTCAGCTCCTAATACTATCACCTGGAGGTTAGGACTTTAACATATAAATTTGGGGAATACAAACATTCAGACCATAGCATCAGACAAATATATTTTCCATACTGAATCCCAGAATTATATATACTGCTGTTCCAGAAGCTACAGTTTGGGGCAAGCTTCCCTGATTGATTTTTCTAAATACTGTGGAGGTGCAAAGGAGAAAGCCTGCTGATTGCGAACTGTCTTTTCTCAAGAGAGTGAAGAAGGAAACCAGCTTTGCTCAGTCTTGCTCAATTTCACTTTTTCAAATTCCGCAATCATATTAATCATTTATCTCATAGGAATAAATGATTGAGAAGCAGAGAGACGTGCCTTATGCTAATGGGTTTTCCCCATATGAAAAAAATATCGTGGTGGAGGAAAATATTCCCCACAATAAGCAAATGAGAGTATACTCATTTCTGCACAAGCTTGCCAAGATTAGGTATGATTAATATTGACATTTTTTTCCTATCTACTAGCTGAAAAATTGTATATCTTTGTTATATATGTTATTATATTGTATGTTTATGTATATTTACATATATTATTGCATGTTATATTGTTTATATAATTTTTTTTTTTTGTCCTTTTTGAGATTGGCTGCACCGCGCTCAGCCAGTGAGTGCTGTGAGCGCACCCGTCATCCCTATATAGGATCCGAACCTGCGGCAGGAGCGCTGTTGCGCTCCCAGCGCCACACTCTCCTGAGTGCGCCACGGGCTTGGCCCTTGTTTATATAATTTTTATAAGTGTATTATATTTGTATTTATGATTACTTATATTATTACTATTATTTTCATATATCTTTATTATTTTAATTTGCACATTACTGCAAAGATGAATGTGTTTGCATATTATTACAAAGATGAATATATATGTTTGTGTGCTAATTCCTCATATTTTTCCTTTTGTATGAAATGATTGATTATATATTTTATCCACTTTTCTTTAGAATCATTTACATCTCTCTTATTGATTTGTAGTTCTTTACATTGTCTGTAAACTTCTTCTTTGCCTATTATGTAAATTAAAAACATTTTTTTTCCAGTTAGGTGTTTGATTTTCACTTTTTAAAATCATACCTTAGTTTTAGCATTTTTATGTTAACAGGACTTCCATTTATGAGTTTTGCCTTTTGTGTTTTAGCAAGGGAGGACTTCCTGTTCCAAGGTTATAAAGATATTCCTCTATTTTTGTGACATTAAAATAGTGTTTTTATTTTTATGCTTAGGTGCTTAATTCATCTGTAATTAATTTTTACAATGCGGTAGAAACAACTTTATTATCATTATTTTCTAGATATTTATCTAATAGTCACAAAAACGTTTCTTGGCTAGTTTACAATTTCTCCATTGATTTGGACATGCAGCTCTTACTGTGTAATAAATTCTGAACTTCCTGTGTTCCATTGCTTTTCTTTGCCTAATACTGAACCAGTAACACATTAACACAGTGTTAGGTAAATGCGGGTCATCCACGTTCATGATTTTCTTTTGCTCATAATATTGCTGTAGATACTGGCTTAGATTATCCATAGATGATCCCGTATTCTGTGTTCATCTGTTTGCTTCCTGGTGGTGTCACTTAACATATTTTTATATCCCCCTGTATTTCCTGTGGGTAGAAGTTGTTCCTATGAGTGTGATCAGACTCAAATTCAACATTCTGGGCAAAGGCACTTCACAGTGTGCTTCATGTTACATCACAGCAGGGGGCACAGCATGCCATGTTGTCCCACTATGATTGAAGATAAAGTTGATGACTGGGTTTAGGTAGAACAGCTCAGTTCCACCATTATATGGTCTTAATAATAAGTTAGGTTTTCACTAATTGTTTATGCATTGACGGACATTGCCTGAGCCAATGATTTCAATTGGGGCTGTAAAATAAGGATGTTCTAATTCTGCGATTTCTTCCTTATATAATAGCTGAAATTTTTCTGTAAATATGAAATTTTCCTCATCACATCGGGCTATTTGGTGTCTGTGCTATACAGTTTGAACAGGAAATGAATTAAGTGTCCATCTTTCATGGAATGATGGACAGTTAATTCATTTCCTACATTTGGCAATTTTTAGGGAAAGAAGTGGGTGGTCCAATTGTCCAGTTATTTCTAAAGGTGTCTGATAATATTCTTCCTCTTTCTCTTTCTGCCTCTGTCTCTGTCTCTGCTCCCTTCTTTCCCTCTCTCTAATTATGAAACCCATTGGTTTTTAAATATGAAATGTGCTTCAACCAATGGCATTTGTTATTCTTTTTGATGTTCAAATTGATCATTCTTTGGCCAGTGGAAGTTGCTTCATGCCTGCGCCAGGGCTGTTTGACAAGACTTGCTAGTGCCTTGATGTTTCTCTCACTTTCTGACACGATAGTGCCTCATTCCTGGTTTCCTGCCCTAAACTTGCTTTTAACTTCATTACTACCCTCCCTCATGCTTAAACTTTTGGCATTTTAAAAATTTAAATCTACTTGATTAGAGTATAATTTGCATAATTAAAATGCACCCAGTTAAATGAGTTTTGACAAATGTATTTATCCATCAAACAACCACTGCAATCAAGATATAGAACATTTCCAGCATCACCTCAGAAAATTCCTTGCCTCTTTCCATCAATGCCCATCAGTTCTCCTGGGCCCAGACAACCACTCATCGTCTTTCTATCACTAAAGGCTGGACTTTAGTTTTGCCTTTTATAGAATTATGTCAGAGTGAAATTGCATAGGATGTACTCTTCTGTGTCTGACACCTTTCTCTCAGAATCATGTTTTTGGGATGCATTATTCTTCCATGTAACAGTGGTTAAGTAGTCAAGTGTTCAAGTAGTATTTCATTGCATGGATATACTGGAATTTGCTCATTCATTTATTTGTTGATGGACATTGCACCTTATGCTTGTCCCACCATCATATCCTGGAGGTATAAAACTTGTATCGATTTCACAGATGGGACTTTGAACTTTGGACTTTTGAGTTGAAACAAGTTAAGACTTTGGGGACAAAATGAATGTATTTGCATGTGAAAAGGACATGAGTTTTGGGGGGCCAGGGGTGGAATGTAGTGGATTGAATTATGTCCCCCCAAAACTCATTGAATGTAGAATTGTGTCCCCCAAGTTTTATGTATCAGAAACTTAGCTCCCACTGTGACTGTTAAGAGGGTGGGAAATCCTGTCATGGTCATCGAAAGGTGGAGCCTTGAAGAGGTGATTAGATTATAGGACCATGCAGTAGTGAATGGAATAAAAATGGTGGTCAGGGGTGTGGTTCTGAGGGTTTTAAAAGAAGAGAGAGGAGAGACTGCCTGTCTGTCTGTCTCTCTCTGCTTCCACCACCTTGCAATGTGAGACCTCTGGGTCACTGTTGCCACCACTAAATGGACTTTGGACTTCCCTGCCTCAGAAACTGTAAGCAATGATTTCATTTTCTTTATAAATCACACAGTATCAAGTATTTTGTTGTAAGCAACAGAAACATACTAATACAGATATTTTGGTTGTTTTCTGTGTTTGTCTATTATAAATATAACTTCTATGAATATTCATGTACAAGTGTTTTGTACAGAGAAAATATTTTCATTTTCTTTGCGTAAATACTTAGGAGTTAAATTACTGGGCCATATTGAAAATACAGATTTGACTTTATTAAAAAACTGCCAAATTTTTTCCCAAGTAGTTTTACTTTGGAAAACCTTTCCACCAGCAATATATGAACATCCCAGTTGCCATACATCCTTGACAACCTTTATTTTAATTTATATTTCTCTTATGATTAATGATGTTGAACACATTTTCATATACTTACTATGAAGTGCTACTGGAATCTCTGGCCCATATTTTAAACTTTGTGTTGTTTGTCTTGTTATTGAGTTGTATAAGTTCATTATATTTTTCAGATAGAAGTCTCTTCTTGTCAGATATATGTATTGTAAATACTTTCTCTCAGTCTGGAGCTTCCTTTGAATTTTCTTAATGGTGTCTTTTGATATGCAGAAGTTTTTCATTTTTGATGAAGTCCAATTTGTTTTTGTGTCTTGTCTAGAAAATAATTTTTTACTCCAAGGTTGTAAAGATGTTTTGTGTTTTTTAAAGGGATTTTATGGTTTTAATTTTGATCTATTATCTTCTGTAAGTTAGTTTTTGCATATGGTTTATCGTAAGGGTTATGATTAACTTTTTTCCATAAAAAAGACTGTTTCTTATTGCTGCTTTAACAAATCACCACAAACACAGTGGCTTCTAACAACACAAATTTATTATCTTAGAATTCTGGAAGTAAGAAATTCGAAATGGGTTTTACGGGGCTAAAATCAAGGTGTCAGCAGGGCTGCGCTCCTCCTGAGGGCTCTGGGGAACAATCCCTTTACTTGCCTTTTGCAGATTTCAGAGTCTGACAGCATTCTTTGGTTTGTAATCTCACGTCATTCCATTCTCTGCTTCCGTCTTCATATTCCTTCTGTGACTCTGACCCTCTTGCCTTCCTCTTGTAAGGACCTTTGTGATAACATTAGTCCCACCTGGTTAATCCAGGTTAATCTCCTCATCTCAAAACACCTCATCTAATTACATCTGCAAAGTCTCTTTTGCTTTATAATGTCACATATTCACAGATTTGGGATATTAGGACTTGGACATCCTTGGGGGTTCATTTTTCTGCCAATTACACTCGTGTCCCAGATAAATGGTGGCATGAACTCCTGAGAAATAGTCCTGAGAAAGGGAAGCCACGTGGCAACCTGCCCCTTCCCACCCCACCCTGCTCCACTGCTACATTGACCTGGGTATACCAGAAGTTCGCAGGCACAGATAAATAAAGGGTCCAATGATTTTGGTACATTAACAGATTTAATTCTGCCCAACAAAAATGGGGTTCATTTTAGAGATGAAAAGCATCCCCATACGCTTATTTAACAACTGGAGGCTGAGTGCACCGGCTGGTGTGAACACTCACCCACTCTTTCTCACTCACTCTGATTTTGTTCTATTATTTTGTGCTTAAGGAGTTTAAATACTTTTGATTTAAAGACAAAGTACTGTAAGTTGAGAATAACTCCAGAACTCCTTTTTAGAGCAGCTAAACTTTTCATTGTCCATATTTTAAAGTAAATAGTATAAGCAGTCAATGAACATTGGGGAAAATCTAGCATTAAATTGTTGGACTCAGTGCACACCACAAACAAAGGTCTTAAGGTTGTATCAAAAACTCTGCAGTAGCTTATATCTCTTAAGATGTAACATGAACACCCACAAGTGTACCTAGTGCATTTGCATCTTTTCCTCAATCAATCTCTTATTGAATACGCTTTGTCATACAATCATGAAGTAATGCCAGGTTTCCATAATAAAAACCTAATATTCTATATGCCAACTTGGCCTAAAATACATAAGCACCCCAAAGAATTTCAATGTTAAAATACTAGAGGGAAACATATGGTGAATTAAAATATGACATTGCTAGTATCCTAATGTTATTTTTCCTGGTTGGCTACTAAAATAAAATAGACATGCAGATATTTTTCTGAATGATGTAAAAGAATAAAAATTATTTTCTCCATTTAATGGAAGTCTAGTTATGAGAATTTTTTTTTCTGTGGCCAGACATTAGACAACACTGTCCTGTTGTGTCACCTTCCCAAAGTGTCTTGCTCTCCTCTGCAATATTGAAACTGGCTCCTAAACGCCATGTATGCGTTTGAGCCCTCGGAGAAAAAAAGAGAGAGTGAAAGGCTAACATGCTTGTCTCTGAGGACTTGTAACTTGCACTTGTGACCTTGTTACATTCTATGGGTCGACATTTTTTGTGTGTGACCAGAATGACTGGTTAAGGAAGCTGTGAGATGTAGTCTTCTGCTGGGCAGCCAAGTGCACATCTAAAATGTAGGGGTGCTACTGTTTAAAAGAGAGAGAGACTACATCTACATTATAGTAAGCATTATTCTAGAGGCAAAGGTAAAGTATTTTATTTAGAGATAGTAGAACAAATGGAAATAGAACATATATTAAAAATTGTTTACTTCCTTCCTTCCTTCCTTCCTTCCTTCCTTCCTTCCTTCCTTCCCTTTCTTTCTTTTCTCCTTCCAGTATTAAGCATTACCTCAGGCACTATTCTAAATATTGGGAGAAGGGGTGAGGTGCTGTGGTCTGGATTTCTGTTCCTCCAAATTCATATGCCAAAACCCTGCCTCCCAAAATGATGGTATTAGGAGGGGGGTCTTTGGTAGGTGATTAGTGTGCTATCAAAGAGACTCCAGAGAGCTCCCTCACACCTTCCACCATGTGAGGACATAGCAAGAAAACAATATCTATGAGCCAGAAAGTGGGCTCTCACTGGACGCCAAACTGTTGGCACCTTGATATTGGACCACCCGGCCTGCAGAACTGTGAGAAACAACTTTCTATTGTTTATAAGCCACCCAGGATATGGTATTTTGTTACAACAACCTGAATAGACTAAGACAGGTAGAAAAAGAGATAGAAAAACAAAAAACATAAAAACCCTGCCCTCATATAGCTTACTGTCCAGGTATCACAGTGGTTCTCAACCTTGGCAGCATATTAAGATCCTCTGGAGAAGTTTTAACAATCGAGATGCCCCAGATATATCCCAGTGAATTGCATGAGGCTTAGGGGGAGAGATCCAGGCCCCAGAAGAATTAACAGCTCCCAGGTGGTGCCACATACCACCCAGCAGAGGACCCTTGATGTTGACATCAGCTTGTCTCCTGCACCCATGCAGACACTGCCCATCTCCTCACTGTGAAGCCAAGTCATCTGAGACTGTAATCCTTAGGTTGGCACTGTCCAGTTGGCAGTGGTTTTCTGTTGTTCTTTAACAAAATCATCAAAATTTTCAAATGGTAACAGCTGCTGCATGGTTTGGTCCTCGCCTTCCTGTCTAGCCTCAGTGTAGATGGCATTCTCCTTGGGCCCTTACCTGCCACCCTGCTGTCCTGCTTTAGGTTCCTTCAGTGCTCGCTCCCTCCTTCAGGCTTCAGGTAAAGTTTTTGCCACCAGCTCCAATCCTACTACCTTCCCACCTCCACAAAAGTAACTCCTGCTCATTCTCAGGATCCTGCATCACAGGTCACTTCTTTACCTACTGCCCAGACTAGCTCAGTCCCCCTGTGATAATCTCCTAGGGTACATGCACTTTGTTTTCACAGCCCTTATGACAGTTTCAATTAGATATTTGGCTACCTATGTGCTTTGGTTATATCAACTCTTGTTCATGACTATGCAAACTGCAAAGACGGGCACTATTTTATTTTACTCATTATTAAATCTCAAATACCTAGGAAGGTGACCCTTGCTTAGTAAACATTAACTTTATTTATCTCTTCAATGAATGAGGCAGGAAGGAGGCTGATCTCAGAAGGCCCAGCAGAATCTCACCATATTGAGAAATGATCCAGAGGACATTACCGTTGAGAGAGAGAGTTAGGCACGGAAGCCAAGCGTGTGGTATCAAGCCTGGGCCTCAATGAATGTTGGTGTCATCAACAGACATTGGGATGTCAGAGAAAGTAATTGCCATGTAACCAACTCGTACAATGCTAATGTTACTGGAAAATCAAGAGTTGAATTCCCGCCTCATTCAAAACAAATGTATACGACAAAGACAAAGAGATAAACCAGAGTAGCAGTTGGCAATGCCAAATAAAAGGTGATATTTGTTTTAGTCCGTTTCTGTTGCATAAAACAAAATACCTGTAACTGCATAATTGGTGAAGAAACAATATTTATAGCTTACAGTTTCAGAGGCTGGGAAGTCCAAAGTCCAGTGAACACATCTGGTGAAGGCCTTGTTGGTGGTGACAGAGATGCACAGGGGTCTCACATGGCAGAAGATAGCAGAGCAGAGAGGGGCTAACCTCTCATGTGCTCTCCTTTTAAAACCTTCAGAACCATGCCCCTGACCACCATTATTAATCCATTCGTTAGAGCATTGTCCTATAGTCTAGTCACCTCTTCAAGGCCCCACCTTTCAATTACCATAATAAGATTTCCTATCCTCAACAGTTACAGTGGGGATTAAATTGGTGGTGGGGGGGGCAGTCAACCCAAGGCGTTAGTCTAATATAAAATACTATTGGTCACAGAATTTCCTGGTCCTTGGAAACAGCACAGAGAAACCAAGGGGAGCCTGGGGAAAGCTAACTCTCTTTGTTTCCCTTCATCAGACACATTGCACCTCTAGGCTCATCTTGCCAGGCTTCTCCTTAAGCTGACGCAGGGTGCCTGTGGGGTGCTCACCTCCCACATTATCTGAGAAGCCTGGCTAGAGGCCACCACCCACCCAATCTTTGGTGTCACTTGCACTTACTTGACATTAGCCTAGAAGCCCAGAGAAGAGAAATAAAAACACAGACTTTCATTTTTTCTTTTTTTCCTATTTCTCCTTTTTTTTTTCTTTTCACAGTGCTTGGATTAGTTTTCTATGGCTGCCCCAACAAAGTACCACAAACTGGGTTACATAAAACAACAGGAATTTATTCTCTCACAGTTCTGGAGGCCCTCAGTCCAAAATCAAGGCTTCACCAGGGCCATGGTCCCTCTGAAAACTTAGGGGAGACTCCTTCCTTGGTACTACTCAGCTTGTAGATACATCGCTCCAGTCTCTGTCTCCGTTGTCACATGGTGTTCTCCCCATGTCTGTGTTTCTGTGTTTCTTTCATCACATGCCATCCTGCTGTGTGTCTGTGTCTTTGAGTGGCAGTCTTCTTATACAACAGCATAATATTGGGTTAGAGCTCATCCTAATAACCTCATCTTAACTTGATTCCATCTACAGAGACCCTATTTTCAATATGGCCATCTTCACAGGTACTGGGGGTGAGAAGGTGAATGTATCTTTTAGGAAGATGCAATTGAACCCTTAACAGAACTCCCAGTACATCCTTCTGTCAGGGGATGGCTGGCTTCCATCCTCACTGCTGTAGGTGGAGGAGTCTCTCTTTTAGATTGCTGAAGGACACTATGACAATGGATCTCTTGGACTTAGTTGTTCATAGGCCAAAGGAGGAGAAGTTAAGGGTGGAAAACTTACTCTCAAGAGTGTAGCCTGGCCTGCAGGGCCTGTGTCTTAATGCCCAGTCCTATTTTTGCATGTGAAAAGGCATATGTCAACTCGCTCTTCTGCTTTCTGTCTGGGACAAGTTCCCATTTTCACCCCCAGGCAAATGAAACTTAGCAAGGACAAAAGTCATGTACACAGAAAGCAAAAGAATAAAAATTTAATTAATAATGTAATGGTTAATAATTAGATAAACATTACTATTATTGAATAATCTCAGCTCTACACTCCTTTGTGACCTGGTTCTATTTTCAAGTAGCCCAGTGTTAGTTCAGTATTTGGGCACTTCCATGAATGATATGTTCATTCAACACAGCTGTCGTTGGGCTCCCAATACTAGGTAAGCTATTTCTATCTAGAAGCCAGAGATTGGTTCAGCTGCAAGAATAAAGATACAAGAGTCTTCCTGTCTAAGACAGTCTCTCCTCATCCTTCAAGGTCCTCTTTTCCCCTCCTGGAATCTTCTTTGCTGTGTCCGGTGCAGATGGGCTCTGTGTCCTTAGAGGCAGTATCCATACAACACCAAAGCATCTGCTCGATTAGAGAAAACAGAAAAAGCATCACACCAGCTGCTTATAATTTGTTGACCCAACAACTAATTGAATGGCCAGAATTTAACTTTTAATTTAACTGTGCTCATCTTGGTGGATGTAGTCACAGCTCAGTAGGAGGAGGGACAGGGGAAAAAAAAAAAAAAAAAAAAAAAAAAAAGGATGTGAGAGGAGGAAGTGAATATCAGCCTTTGACCACAGTGGAATTAAGCATTTTTAATTTTAGTGAATTTGGTGAACTTTGAATACCAGTTGCAAACGACATAAATTATGGAAAATACTCATTCAGTTTCATGTACTTTGTTTTTGAAGCAGAAACACTCATAAGGAAAACAGCTCCCATATGTTCTCACTTTCAAAATTGTGGAATAATTAGTGCACTTTAACGAGTCAGTAGATCTGTCTTCCATGTGAGCACCATACGGTACACACAGTAAATTGATAGCTTTCAAGTGCCTTTGGCAAGGCCTGACATGGGATTGGAGTTCCGGTGGGTGGGAGGTTTTGACAATGGGAAATTATTCATTCTTTCTTAATTAGGAAGCTGAATTTTCTATATGCATTGGTTTGTTTTAGATCATCACAAACAGCTCATTACCATGCTCCTCCATAAATACCCCAAAAGAACACAGTGAATGTGTCAGAAGGAAATAAATATTTACCGAATTAACTGACAGTCTTACTTGTGAATATATGCCAACCTCATGTTTGTAGGTATTATTTTAACTTTCAATTTTTTCAGTGCTGCCTAAAATGTCTACTTTTTCCTGTGGATCAACATTATTTTAAATTAACTTTTAACTATTTTTCCTATCATGATCTTTACCATTGACTGTTTGGGATATTATTTCATGAGCCTAGAAGAGAAGGCTGTCAGAGGTAGAAATTGTCAAGCATTTTTTTTAAATAGCAATAATAATAAATGACCTTTTTTATTTGTAAGGCCGATTTGTCATTGTCTGGAGGTCTCATTTGATCCCCCAGTTTTGCGAGGATGTTGAGGGGGAATTAAGTACATGCATTTGTTTTTTGTTTTTGTTCACTATACCAGGCTTTAAACAGAGACCTTATCTGTGTCTCCAGTCAGCTTACAAACGTAAAAAGAGCAGCAAGCATCTGGCATTAGAAACTTGTGCAAAACAAAAACAAAAACAAAAACAAAAACAAAACCCTTATCTAATTTGGGGGTCAAGGAAAGCTTATCTGAGAAAGAGACATTCAAAATTTCAAAATAAGACTAGGAAAGAAAAGACATGAGTAGGTATGGGAAAATGGGCTGGAGCAGAGGAAATAGTGTCAAGGTGGGGGAAGAGGAGGGTTGAGTATGTTCAAAAGACCTGGGAGGCAAGAAAGAGTTAACTGAGGATATTAAGAACAAATTACAGCTAAAATAACTGAGAGAAAGTTGAGGTAAGATGAAGAAGTAAGCAGTGAAATGAAAAATTTAAGACTGGAATGAGTTAAAGAGATTAGTGGATATTCTTTCTATGGAATGATGGAGTGTCTGGGGATTACCTGAGATTCTATCAGGTTGTGAGCTTTTGTCTTTGATTAGGCTATTTTACAACTCCGTGAAGATAGAAGTTAACTTGTAGAAAACTGATAGCAATGCAGATAGTTTTGCCCAGATAAAAGAAAATTGTGTCCAGCAGAATGCAACTGATTATTGCTCCTGTGGAATAGACCGGTTTTTGCAAATTTGTTGTCAACATTATTTCACTTATAAATTTGTGGTTCTTTGACTTCTCCTCTCAACGGGTTGCAACATCTTTTCCACTTCCCTCATTAATTAATGAATTAAATAAAGTCTTTGGCACATATTCACTTTATACCTGTGTACCTAATAATTTCAGTTCTTTACAACAATTAAGTTTAGACTTTTTATACAAAATAGGTGGGCCCATGTCTATTTTGTTCTTCCTCCCTGGTCTTCATCAAGTAGTCAGTAATTCACTGCATACACACACACACACACACACACACACACACGCACACTTTTGTACCCTCAAACACTGGGCATACATTTTTCTATAAATGGATAGTTTTGGTTGTCTTCATAGTATTTGTCTGGTCATGTTCTATTTTCCATGCAAACATGCATTTTTCTCTTCTCACTCTCCTTTATTGCACCAACACACACACACACACACACACACACACACACACACACACACATTGTGCTTGGCAGAAGTTTGGTGTTCTCCATAGAAACCTCAGAGGCAGCTAGGGGTCTAGATCATACAAATGAGTGGGCTGAAGGCCTTCACCTTGACATAGGTAATATGAGTGGCAAGTGCTATATGTATTCTCCAGGAGTCATTAACTAAAGGTTGCTGCTGTCAGCTGTCTTAGTTTGTTCAGGCTGCAATAACAAAATAACTTAAGCTGAATAATTTATAAAGAACAGAAACTTATTGCTCACAGTTTGGAGGCTACGTGTCCCAGATTAAAGACAGCAGATTCAGCATCTGGTGACGGCCTCTTCATCATGGACAGTACTTTCTATATGTCCTTACAGGGCAGGGAATCTCTCTGGGGCCTCTTTTTTAAGGGCATTCATTTCATTCACAAGGGCAGAACTGTCATGACCTAATTACCTCCCAGAGGCTCCACCTTTTAATAATATAACCTTGGTGATTTGGTTTCAATACATGAATTTTGGAGGGGACACACACATTTAGACCACGGCATCATCCAAAACATTTTGAAGGAGGTAGGGCTTGTTCTGCTGGGACTTCAAGGATTCCAAAGTTGAAAAGAGAGTACACAGCACAGAAAATTAGAGCAAAGAAATAAACAGGTGTCTGGAGGGGTAGAAGTGGTCAAAGTATGTTGTACATAACGTTTTTTGAGTTGGTCTACTTAGTTATAGCAGAGGGCTGCGATAGAGGTTGGAGCTGAGGCTGAAGGGCCTATTGTACCTTTTTAGGGGGACTTCCTGGAATTGCACAGGTCAATTGTCAGCTCATCCTCACTAGTCAAACTTACATGGAGGGCCACATTTGAGCAAAATAGGAGGTATGGAATGGACTCTTAGCTAAGAAGTAGGATATTTGTTTGTTTGTTTGTTAACGCTGAGGAAAAAGGGGAGAGGAGATATTAGGAATCAACTAACAGTGTCTGCCATGGTGCATCTTAAATAACATCTTGTCATTTCACTTGGTTGAGATGATTATGGAAAGATGGGTCTCTTCTTCCTCTAGATGTGGCATTTGGTTTGGTCAGTAGTAACCAGAAAACCATTTTTGTATGTGTCCAATATAACAGTTCTAAGCCTGGCTCTGACACGAAGTGGCAATCACTTGGCTTTTATGAGCCTTGAAGTCTTTTTTTTTTTTTTTTTTTTTTTTTTTTTATCAGTAAAATGAGGCAGATGTACTAGAAATTCTTCAGCATCTCTTGCAGGTTACTATTATCATAACTTGTCCTTTTTCTTGCACCATGATTCTTAAGGTCAAAGATTATAACTCATTTTTTGGTCCTGGTGATATTTCACATGAAGAGATGCTCAAGAAAGTAATCTTGATAACTTCCTGTTGAAGAAAACTGTAGATGAATGGGTGTATGAATGGGTAACCCAGATGTGAGCCGACTCTCTCTGTGTTTTAGTCTCACATTCATACAGATGCAGAATTGAGCTTCTCATTGAGTTTCCTAAAAGGACTTCATTCATGCAAAAAGCTCTCATAAGCAAAGCAAATTGCACCGAAGAATTTATGGGGGTGCCAAAGGAGCAATTGCATCACATGCTTGACAGACAGCAACTTAAGGATCTGTGAAGATATTCCTAGCTTCAAATTCATGGCATGGCTGTACCAGAGTTTTGTTCTCTCCTCCTTGCTTTACCCAATGCAGGCCCAGCTTTTCTGGTTTATCTCTCATCTCTTGGATTTCCATCCACCCTCAGCCCACCTCCCAGCCAAAAATACAAAACAAAACAGCGAATACAAACTGCAGCTTCCTTACAACTAAATAAACTATTTAGTGATTTATCTTTGAAACACATTATTTTGCCAAGTAAAATGAAGGGCTAAGTTCACAAAGACACCTTCCTTAAAAAGCAGGTGGGACTTATTTCTGTTACAGTCAAATGAATAAAGAGACGAAGATGAGGTAGTTGAAAGAAAAGAACGGGATGGGGAGTAATTGGGCAAGAGACACAAAAAGTAATTACCATTTGTAATGATGAGCATGTTAATATATTGAACTGATCATCACATACTGTACACAAATACTGACAGTCAACTTTGTACCCCATAAATATGTATAGATAAAAATAATAATACAATAAAGAAAGAAGAGCAGGGGACATAAAAGTTAGCTATTTCTAACAGATGCTATTTACTGGTTGATCATTATATGCCAAGCTTAATAATCTGAAATGTGTTTTTATTCTCATCCTGCAGAACCAAAGTATGGCGAGATCAGAGAGGTTTTGGACTTGTTAAAGATGGTAGACAGTGAGCAGCATAGATGGAAGTAAGCCCATTTCAGAGCTATCTGATACCAATGCTCTTTCTTCCCCTCCTCGGTGTTTTTCTTTGCTTTTCTGCCTTTTCTGTGGAGCTTCTCTCTGACTGCCTGACTTTACCAGGTTAAAAAAAAAAAAAAAGGTGGCACCCCAGCAGCAGCAGATTAGTCCTGGGCAGCTGTAATTTCCTCCCAAATTACTTTAACTGTCATGACTTGAGCTTCACCAATGATCCCCTACAGGCCCCTGTAATCTGCTAACAATGAGAATCTCAGCAAAGTGCTTATCAGTTCTTTCACAGTGACAAATGTTTACCAGCAGAGCAGATGAAAAGGAAGATCACAGAAGAGGCTCTTTTTGTGGTTCCTACAGAGAAAGCATAGTGTTTAGGGGATATGGTTCCAACACCTGGGATAACTGTAATCCTGCAAGAAGGGCTAAATGGCAACTGTTGGGTGGGGGGTAGCTTTGTTTCTGTTTTCTCAAGAATTATCCCAAGAAAAGTTTATCTAATGGTAGAGGAAGGTGGATACAAAGATATGAATATGGTAGCCACTAGCCACATGTGGTATTTACATTTAAATTAATTATAATTAAACAAAATTTAAAAAAAATACAGGTCCTCAGTAACACTGCACCACATTTCAAGTGCTCAGTAGCCACATTTAGCTGGTAGCAACTTCACTGTACAGCACAGCTATAGAAAAGTCCATCACTGCAGAAAGTTCTATTATACAATGCTGGTCTAGAGCATAAAGTGGTGAGATTAAAGAAAGCCACTAATGACAATGTGGAGCTAATTACTAGAGTGAGCATTTGGGGGCAGGACCAGGATTAAAACTGCAAGCCTCAGAACTGCTCCACCTCCCCTATCTATTAAATGAAAATAGCAATATCCTCTTTTTTTTTTTTTAAGTGAAAGGGTACATGTAATATAAAATTGACCATTTTAACCATCTTTAAGTGTACAGTCCAGTAGTGTTAAATATATTTACATCGTATTGTAACCAATCTCCAGAACTTTTTCGTGTTACAAAATTGAAATTCTATGCCCATTAAACAACTTCCTCTCCCTGCAGCATCTGGCAAACACCATTGTACTTTCTGCTTCTATGAGTTTGACTAGTCTAGATATACCTCATAGTATTAAATAATACAATATCTGTTCTTTGGTTACTGGCTTATTTCACTTAGGATAATGTCATCGAGGTTTATCCATGTTGTACCACGGGACAGCATTTCCTTCCTTTTTAAGGCTGAATAATATTTCATTGTATCTCTTCATCAGTTGATGGACAATGGGGTTGCTTCTAGCTTTTGGTGACTGGAAATGATACTGCTATGGACGTGAGTTCTGTAGATTGAACACCCCCCCCCCCCAAAAAAGCTCATTGAAGCTTAATCCCCATTGTAACTGTTAAGAGGATGGGGAATCTTATGATGGTGATTGAAAGGCGGAGCCTCGAAGAGGTGGTTAGATTGTGAGGACAGTGTCCCTGTGAATGGATTGATCCATTCATGGAGTAAGGTGAGTGTTTACGACGGCTTTGAAAGGAAAGCAAGGGAGGAGGTTACTCTCCCTTGCTCATCCATTTTGCCATTTTGTGACACCCTGGTTGCTATAGAGCCACCACCAAGAACGAGGTCCTCACCAGGTGTGTTTCCTGGATTTTGGATTTTTCAGACTCCAAAACTGTTAGAAAATCATTCTATTTTTGTTTTATTAATTACCCAGTTTCAGTATTCCGTGATAAGCAACAGAAACAGACGAATATAACGAGTATACAAACATCTGTTTGAGACCCTATTTTTAAATACTTTGGATATATACCCAGAAGTGGAATTGCTAGATCATATAGTATTTTTTTTTTTTAATTTTTAAATTTTTTTGAGGAGCCACCATACTGTTTTCCATAAAGGCTTCACCATTTTACATTCCTACCAACAGTGCACAGGGCTTCCAACTTCTTCTGCATTATCACCAATAATTTTCATTTTCTGTTTTCTTTTCTTGTTGTTGTTTCTTCAAAGTAGCCATTCTAAGGGTGTGAGAACATCCACCTGTTTTTAAAGGCTACTTTATTTCCAGATATATGGACACTATTGGTTACTATTCTTAGAGAACACTTTTATTTATTTTTTTACATTCCTGGTTAAAACAAACACACATTTGGGCCAAGCCTGTGGCGCACTCGGGAGAGTGCGGTGCTGGGAGCGCAGGAGCGCTCCCCCCGCGGGTTCGGATCCTATATAGGGATGGCCGGTGAGCTCACTGGCTGAGTGCCGTGTGGCCGATCTCAAAAAAAGACAAAACAAACAAACAGACAAACAAAAAAACACACATTTACTATAGGAAATTAAGGAAATATGGCTAAAACTTAAGAGAGTGAAAAACTAACCATAATCTTACCTCTTAGAGACAGCCACTACAAATATCTTCATGTACTCATACATTAAAAAATATAAGGATACTTTAATTTTCCAAATGGAAACCATATTATATGTACTACCCTGCAATTTAATTTTTTATTTAATAATGCTTCTTAAGAATTTCTATGTCATTAGTTTTAAGTGTTTTATAATAAATAGATGGTATTTAGTTAATCAGATGTAATATACTTTAATTTCAAGTCTATAGAATGTTTTTTGTTTACTTGCTCTTATAATAAACAAATTCACCTAAACATAAGTCACTATACATCACACATAAGTATATGAAAATTTTCTAGGACAAATTTCTGGTTTTCTTTTTGGTCACAGGATTTGGAATTCTTTTTTTAAAAAGAAACTTTTTTATTGAAGAATGATGTATATGCAGAAAACTAAAAATTATAATTGTATACATGGATAAATTATCCAAAAGTGAATACCTCAGCATAACCAACACCCCTTTTTCCCAACCAGCTTTTTCAACAAAACCTGAATATTGCTAGCTGATTCAGGTTAGGCTCCCCAGATGCAAACACCAAAATGAGAATTAATGTGCAAGTGAATTATGAAGGAAATGCTCCCTGAGGAGACAGATAAAGGAGGGGGGAGAAACAGGATAGAGAAGGGGAGGAAGGGTGTCATCAGAGTGAAAGGCCCCCACAGGGTAGCTTCAGACTAACGTTGTAGGTGAACCCAGTAGTAAGGTATATCTCAGAGATGTCCTGCTCAGCTTCAGAGGTAGAGGTGTTTGGGGCTGGAGACTGCTGCACAGACATGATAAAAGGTACCTCAAGGTACTGGGTCACTGTCAACTATACCTGCAAACCAGAAGCCCCTCTCCTGCACAGAAGAAGCCATTAATCTAAGACTTAACAGCATAGATTTGTTTTGCTTTTTTTCGAACTTTATATAATGGAATTATACAGACAGTACTTCTTTGTGTCTGCCTTTCTTTACTTATGAGACCCAGACAAGTTGTTGCACACAGCAACCATGTGCATGTAGCCACAGCATGCATGCTTTCAGTGTGGTATAAGATCCTGTTGTTTAAATAGAACACCATTCACCTATTCAGTTTACTCTTCCTGGACATTGGAGATGTTTCTGCCCTAGAGAAATTATTGAATGATGCTGCTGTGCACATAGTCATTCATAAGCTCTCATTTCTGAGGAGAGGAATTGCTGGGTCATAGGGAAGGCAATATTTAATTTTAGTGAACATGTCTGGAAGCACTTCTCTGACGTGGTTGTATCAATTTAAATACTTACCAGAAGTTTATGAGAATTGCAGTTTTTATCCTCATCACACTTGGTATTACCAGTTTTTATACATTTTAGACATTTTGATGGGCATATAGTGGTCTCTTATTGTTGTTTAAACTTGCATTTCTTAAAAAAATATGTTGAGCATCTTTTTATATGCTTATTGATTATTTCTGTATCCTCATTTGTGAAGTGCCTAGTTGTAACTGTTGCTCATTTTAAAATTGGGCTTTTGACTTCTTTTTTTTCAGATTATTAAAATTTAAATATATTCATGTAAATTGTATATTACATATATTTATATATTATAAGACTATAAATAAATATATATACTGTATACACACATATATTTTGAATATGAGTCTTTTGCTGGTTATATGTATTGCAAATATTTTCTACTTTGTGACTTACATTTATTGTCTTTTAAAGGTGTTTATTAAAAAGAAGTTCGTAATTTTAGTGTAGTCAAGCTTACCAAACTTTCTCTTTTGACTAATACTTTTTGTGCTTGTATAAAATTGTCTACTTTAAAGTTGTGAGAATATTATCCAATGTTATTTTCTAAAAGATTGATGGTTTAACTGGATTTCATTTTTTCTGTATAGCATGAAGTCAGGTTAAATAGTTTCATGTTCTTTACACGTGGATGTTTATTTGACCCAGCATAATTTATTGAAAAAAAGTCCTTCCTGTGCTATTCTCCATTTCTACCTTATCCCTATATCAAATGTTTACATCTGTGTGTGGATCTGATTCTATTCTGATTTGTCTATCTCTGTGCCATCACCACCCTTTCTCATTTAGTACATCTTCATAATAAATCCTGATAGCCACGAGACTAATTTCTACAACTTTGATAAGAGGAATAAGCCCAACATAATAAACAAACATCCAAAATAACCAGCGAACCCTACAAACAGAATTCTATACATTGCATTTTTTTAAAATTTAAAAACTCAAGTAACAAAAACTATCCTTATGTTTCCCCCTTATTACCATTCCCTCGGTTCCCCTTTGGACTTCTGCGATCTACTTTTTGGATATGTTCTGCATTTCAGATGGGTGTCTACCTTGTTTACTGAGAATCCTCTTGTTTTCAAGACCTATATTTGAATCTATTTTGCAGTATCTACCTTACATTACTTACTGTTCTTTCCCCGTTTTCAAAATTTGTGTTTGAACCATTTTTCACTAATCTGTTATCAGACTTTTGAGGTTGAGTGTCGTGTGAGTACAGCAGCCCCTCTTGAATGGATCTCCAAACTAATTTTGAGATGGGGTGTGTTCGTGTCAGGGAGGTGGTGTGGGGAGCATGCATCTTGGGTGGTAGCATGAGTAAAACAAACACAACCAACATGCTTTCCACAGCAAGCATGAGGAAAACTGGAGTGTTCAGAACAGAGGCAAAGTCCATCCTGACTTCTGGCTGGAGTATTCTCTGCATTTCTTCCCCTCTGATTTTCTTCTTAGTAAATCACAAAGCCACATTTTTATTTTATTTTATTAATTTATTTTTATTTTGTCAATATACAATGTGGTTGATTATTATGACCCATCACCGAAACCTCCCTCCCTCCTCCCTCTCCCCCCTCCCACCCAAGAATGTCCTTTCTGTTTGCTTGTTGTAACAACTTCAAAGAAATTGTAGTTGTTATATCTTCTTCCCCCCGCCCCGGGTTTTCTTTCTTTCTTTTTTTTTTTTTTTTGCGTGTGTGTGTGTGTGTGTGTGTGTGTGTGTGTGTG